>NC_138206.1:1821951-1926951 GCF_964194415.1 Vipera berus
TTACACCTCTCTCTCTCTCTCTCCTTCTCAGGCTCTTTTGCAAGTGGCCAAGAACCTCTTCACTCACTTGGGTAGGTATCCAAGACCAGCCAAGGAGAAACCAGAGGCTGGCACTGGATGTCCTCTGCTTCCAGACCCACCACCATGGACATTGGGGGTGGGCTGGCCGGGTTACTTTCCAGTGGAGATGGGGTGGGAATAAAGCTTTCCCCCCACCCTCCAGAAGACGTATGTCTCAAGTCCACCAGCCGGCCGGCCCCTCTGAGCTTCTCTCCACTCTTTCTCTTTCAGACGATGTGTCGGTGCTGCTTCAGGAGATCATCACAGAAGCCAGGAATCTCAGCAATGCGGAAATGTGGGTCTTATCCTGGGCAGGAGGGCCTAGTGGTCACAGCTGGGGCGGCATTCACGAGGAACAGCCAAAACAACTGTGCGGGGTGGGGGGGGCGGTATCCCTGGATTCCTCCTAGAGCAGGGATGGCGATCCTTTGAGAGACCAAGTGCCCAAACTGCAACCCAAAACCCACTTAGGTATCATCGGGTGCCGGGTGGGCGTGGCCCGTTGGGTGGGCGTGGCTGCAGTGGTAACAGCAGACTGGGTGGGACTAAAAAATTCAATCCATCAATTCCAACTTTGCGAGATCTTTTTTTTTTCCTGCGAGAAGTTGCAATTGATTGATTGATTTATTTTTATTTTAATTCCATTTATATCCCGCCCTTCTCCGAAGACTCAGGGCGGCTTACAAGCTTAGCAGTAGCCTTCATTCTATGTATATGCCTGCTTATTAGGGCTTTCACACGCGCACACACCCCCAGCGGCATTATTACAAAGTCAGCTTAATTGCCCCCAACAATCTGGGTCAATTGATTGATTGATTGACTGAACCTTTTTTTTTTTTGCACAAGGCGGCGGAGGCCTAAAGCGAAAAGGTTTTTTAGAAAAGCCAGCGGAAGGCCTACTAGGACTGGGGCGACGGCGTGCGTGCCCACAGAGAGGGCTCTGCGTGCCACCTGTGGCAGGCGTGCCATAGGTTCGCCACCACAGTCCTAGAGGCTGCAAATGCTGGAGGGGGGAGAGCAAGGGGGGGGCGTTTCCTATGTTTGATACTTAAGTTTTATTTCAAGAATTTCCTGGATGGCTCTGCCTGCTGGTAATTTGTGACTCCGGGTGGAGAACATCAGTCAAATCAGAGAGTTAAAAATAAAAAAAAAACATGGGCAGGCAGGGAGGAGGGAAGATGGAAAGAAGGGAGGGAGGAAGAAAGAGGGAGGAAAGGAGAGAAGGAGGGGGGATGGAAAGGAAGGAATGGGGAAGAAGGGAGAGAATGAATGAAAGAGAGAGGGAGGGAGGAAGAAAGGGAGAGGGAGAGAAGGAGGGAAGATGGAAAGAAGGGAGGAAGGAAAACAGGGAGGGGGGAGGAAGGGAGGAACAAGTGAAAAGAGAGAAGGGAAGAAGGGGGGGAGAAAGGAAGGGAACGGAAGGAGGGTGGAATGAAAGAGGGAGTGGAAGGGAGGGAGAGGGAGAGAAGGAGGGAAGATGGAAAGAAGGGAGGAAGAAAAACAAGGAAGGAAGGAAGGAAGGAAGGAAGGAAGGAAGGAAGGAAGGAAGGAAGGAAGGAAGGAAAAGGGAGGGAGGAAGAAGGAAGGAAGGAAGGAAGGAAGGAAGGAAGGAAAAGGGAGGGAGGAGGAAGGAAGGAAGGAAGGAAGGAAGGAAGGAAGGAAGGAAAAGGGAGGGAGGAAGAAGGAAGGAAGGAAGGAAGGAAGGAAGGAAAAGGGAGGGAGGAGGAAGGAAGGAAGGAAGGAAAGAGAGAGAGAGAGAGAGAGAGAGAGAGAGAGAGAGAGAGAGAGAGAGAGAGAGAGAGAAGAAACAGGGCAGGGAAGGAATAGGAAAAAAAAACGCATCCTAGCCCTTCTCTGCACATAGGACTAACTTTTGGAGTGGAGCATTGGTCCCAGAGCTCCAGGAATGAGGGGCGGCCATCCCTGCCAGGGCGCCCCACTTCCTCCTCCTCCTCCTCCTCCTCCTCCTCCTCCTCCTCCTCTTTCCTTTCCTCCTTCTCCTTCCTTTCCTCCTTTTCCTTCCTTCTCCTCTTCTTCTTCTCCTCCTTCCTTTCCTTCTCCTCCTCCTCCTCCTCCTCCTCCTCCCCCCATTCCCCACCTGCCAGGCCCTCTCCTCACCCTCTTCCTTCCTGGGACTGCCTTGCAGATGTTCGGTTTTCCTGCTGGACCGAAGCAGCCATGAGCTGGTGGCCAAGGTGTTCGATGGCGGAGTGGTGGATGACGAGGTGAGGCAGGCAGGGGAGCGGGAGTGCCAGAGGAAACCAGAGGGGTGGGACTAGAAGACCTCCCAGGTCCCATCCAACTGGGCGATTCTGCTCTTCTGAACGAAGGAGAGAAGGCGTCGCTCCGCTGGCCCACAGCCCAGATCAGAACTCCCACGGCTAGGGAAGACGGTCACGTCAGCTACGCCTGATCTGAAGACCTTTTTTCCCCACCCATGGTCGCTAAGCAGACCCATACGGTTGTTAAGTGAATCGTGTGGCCGTTAAGCGAACCCAGCATTCCCCCCCCCTTGACTTTGCTCATCAGAAGCCAGCTGGGAAGGTCACAAATTGTCATTGCGTGACCCCGGGACCCTGCAATCCGTTGATAAAAACACAGAACTGAAGCCTTTTAAGAGCAGGAAATGTGAGGTTTCACATCCCGACGTTCTCTCTTTGGTCTGAGCGCTTTGCAAACCCGGGTCTGTAGAGCCCAAGGTTGGGTGTTGGGTCTTAAGTGAGGCTTTGCAAGAAATAAATCTTTCAAAAAGCCATTTCCGTCCTGAGATGTATGTTAACACGTAAGTTGTGCATGAGTTGCTTACAGACCTGGATAATTTATGGACAATTAAAGTGAAATATAGGCAACTTTTACTGTGCAGCTCTGTGTTCTCTCTCTCTCTCTCTCTCTCTCTCTCTGTCTCCACCAATATCTCTCAACCTGGGCAACTTTAAGATGCTGGCTGGGGGATTCTGGGAGTCGAAGTCCACCCACCTTAAAGCATGCTGGCTGGGGGATTCTGGGAGTCGAAGTCCACCCACCTTAAAGCATGCTGGCTGGGGGATTCTGGGAGTTGACGTCCATTCATCTTAAAGCGCACTGGCTGGGGGATTCTGGGAGTTGAAGTCCACCCACCTTAAAGCATGCTGGCTAGGGGATTCTGGGAGTTGAAGTCCACCCACCTTAAAGCATGCTGGCTGGGGGATTCTGGGAGTTGAAGTCCACCCACCTTAAAGCATGCTGGCTGGGGGATTCTGGGAGTTGAAGTCCACCCACCTTAAAGCATGCTGGCTGGGGGATTCTGGGAGTTGAAGTCCACCCACCTTAAAGCATGCTGGCTGGGGGATTCTGGGAGTTGACGTCCATTCATCTTAAAGCGCACTGGCTGGGGGATTCTGGGAGTCGAAGTCCACCCACCTTAAAGCATGCTGGCTGGGGGATTCTGGGAGTTGAAGTCCACCCACCTTAAAGCATGCTGGCTGGGGGATTCTGGGAGTTGAAGTCCACCCACCTTAAAGCATGCTGGCTGGGGGATTCTGGGAGTTGAAGTCCACCCACCTTAAAGCATGCTGGCTGGGGGATTCTGGGAGTTGAAGTCCACCCACCTTAAAGCATGCTGGCTGGGGGATTCTGGGAGTTGAAGTCCACCCACCTTAAAGCATGCTGGCTGGGAGGTTCTGGGTCCATTCATCTTAAAGCATGCTGGCTGGGGGATTCTGGGAGTCAAAGTCCACCCACCTTAAAGCATGCGGGGTGAGGAATTCTGGGAGTTGAGGTCCATTCATCTTAAAGCATGCTGGCTGGGGGATTCTGGGAGTTGAAGTCCACCCACACTAAAGTTGCCAAGATTGAGAAACACTGATTTCCCCACTCAAACCAGGAGAGCCTTTTTGTCTCTCTTTGTGCGTAATTTAAATGGTGAGTGTGTTGCTTTCTGTTTCCTACCTTCCCCTTTCCCTCCCGTGGTCATTTTGTGTTTCTTCCGCTCTTTGTGTTGTTTTGGGAAGTAAGCCAAGCAAAAGAGAAATATATTTGGAGTAACTGGCAGATTCTCCTTCCCTGGGGACAGAGCTACGAGATCCGGATTCCGGCCGATCAGGGCATCGCCGGCCACGTGGCCACCACAGGCAAGATCCTGAACATCAAGGACGCTTACTCCCACCCCCTCTTCTACCGCGGGGTGGACGACAGCACCGGCTTTCGCACCAGGAACATCCTCTGTTTCCCCATCAAAGACGAGAACCAGGGTGAGCAGCCCCTCCGTGGGGGGGGGAGTCAGGGGTCCTGGGCAGCCCTGGGCTGAGAGGGCGCCAGGCGCGCTCAGGCCGTGCCAAGAGACGGGCGCCTCTCCTTGTAAGTCCCTGCAGCTCCTCCGAAGGAGACCCCCGTCCGCCAGGAGGGAGGGAAGGAGAGTGATAAAGAGGGAGGGAGGAAAAAGAAAAGGAGGGAGGGACAGGAAGGAAGGAAGGAAGGAAGGAAGGAAGGAAGGAAGGAAGGAAGGAAGGAAGGAAGGAAGGAGGGAGGGACTGGGAGGGAGAAAGGAAAGGAAAGAAAGAAAGAAAGAAAGAAAGAAAGAAAGAAAGAAAGAAAGAAAGAAAGAAAGAAAGAAAGAAAGAAAGAGGAAGGAAGGAAGGAAGGAAGGAAGGAAGGAAGGAAGGAAGGAAGGAAGGAAGGAGGGAGGGACGGGGAGGGAGAAAGGAAGGAAGGAATGAAAGAAGGAAGGAAGGAGGGAGGGACTGGGAGGGAGAAAGGAAAGAAAGAAAGAAAGAAAGAAAGAAAGAAAGAAAGAAAGAAAGAAAGAAAGAAAGAGGAAGGAAGGAAGGAAGGAAGGAAGGAAGGAAGGAAGGAAGGAGGGAGGGACGGGGAGGGAGAAAGGAAGGAAGGAAAGAAAGAAGGAAGGAAGGAAGGAGGGACGGGGAGGGAGAAAGGAACGAAGGAATGAAGGAAGGAGGGAGGGACGGGGAGGGAGAAAGGAACGAAGGGAGGGAGGGAGGGAGGGAGGAAGGAAGGAAAAGGAAGGAGGGACAGGGAGGGCGAAAGGAAGGAAGGAGAAGGTGAGTGGGAGGAAAGAAGGAAGGAAAAGAAAATACAGGAGGGACAGCGAGGGAGAAAGGAAGGAAGAAAGAAAGGAAAAGAAAAGGACGGAGGGAGGAAGGAAGTTAGGAAAGAAGGAAGGAAGTTAGGAAGGAAGAAGGGGTTAGCAGGCAAGGGGAATTCTGGGACTTGAAGTCCACCCGTCGTAAAGTGGCCACGCTTTAAAGCTGCCACTTCATTTACCTGCAGCCCTTCTCGAACCGGGGGCTGCCCAGTGCCGGAATTCATCACCAGCGTTTCTTGGTTCAGAAAAACAGCCTGTCTTTCTGAGGACTCCTAAAACTGACCCGGTTTCTGCGGCTGCCTCACAGGGCTACCTCGTGGCCAGTAGCCGTATCTCTCCAGAAAGAGATTCCGCCCCCTCCTCCTCCTCCTCCATCACCATCCTCTTCATCCCTCTTTCCCTTCTCTCGCCTTGCAGAGGTGATCGGGGTGGCTGAGCTGGTTAACAAAATCAACGGGCCCTGGTTTAGCAAATTTGACGAGGACCTGGCCACCGCCTTCTCCATCTACTGTGGCATCAGCATCGCCCACGTACGCGACTTTGATTCTCCTTTTGGTTTTTTTTCCTGAAGCCCCTTGGCCCTTATCCCAGTGCGGCCCGCAAGCTTCCGCAGGCCTTTCGGGGGAACCCCGGGGGTCTGTAACTCAGTGCATCCAGACCAAAGCTGGCAAAAGAAGCTTGGTGGGGGGGGGGAGAAAAGCCCTGAAAATCAACGTATTAATGCCTCCCCTAGAGAAGTTGCGCGCTCCACGACGGAGTGGCTAAACCTTCCTTCTTTCCCCTTCCTACAGTCCTTGCTCTACAAGAAGGTCCGGGAGGCTCAGTACCGAAGCCACGTGGCCAACGAGATGATGATGTATCACATGAAGGTAACCCTAAAGTCTGAAAGGAACGACCCTGCCAGAAGAGTAATTTGGGGGTTCCCAACTGGAGCCGGGGCTGCGCAAGGATGAACAAAAAACGAGATCCAGACGGCTGCGAGGAAAGAAGGAATATTTGCGCCTAAAAGCAAGGAGTTTTCCTTTAGGGGCAGCGACAGAGAAACGGGGACCCGCGACAGAGTTTTATAAGGGGAGCTTGTCCTGGTTGTAGAATTGTCTAGGTGCTGATTCTAGGTTGACACTTGAGGAGTGTGTGTGTGTGTGTGTGTGTGTGTGTGTAGGTATGTATTCTTGTGCACATGCAGTTCCTCCGGGAGACCTAATTTAATTAACTCTATTTGTGTTTGCAGACCTTCTCCTTTGATATGTGGATCGGGTCAGGGGGGGTGTAACTTATTCGGGGGGGGGGGGTTGAGGAGGTTTGCTAATTCTAGTGGATTAACGTAACTGCCGATTGTCGATTGTCGAGTGGAGGCGCTGATTCTCAGACCAGTGTGGATTCTGTTCCAAGGGAAGGTGGAAAGGGTATAAAGAATTAAATAGAGTTGGATATACAACTTCTCACCACTCCCCCCCCTCTCCCCTCTTACACCCACCCGGCCCACCAGGATAGGAAGGCAAGGCGTGTTACAGGGCCCATCAAGGCAGAGCTGACCAAATGGCTGATTTGATTATGTTGTTGCTGCGGGGGGGGGGGGGGAAGAGAGGAAATAGGATTTTATTTTTATCTATCTATCCTATCATTTACCTGTCTTTATTGCATCTATATCTATCACCCATCATTTATCTATCTATATGCATTGATCATTATCTATTTATCATTCATCCTCTATCCAATCTATCATTTAACTGTCTTTCTTTATCTCATCTATATCTATCATCCATCAGTATCTATCTATCTATCTATCTATCTATCTATCTATCTATCTATCTATCTATCATTTATCTGTCGTTATCTCATCTAACTATCATCTATCATTAACTTTTTATCTATATATTATCTGTCTATATATTATCTATCCCTCTATCATCCAATCTCTAATTATCTATCATCTATCTATGTTATCTATCATATCATTTATCTATTTCTATCTCTATATCATCTCTGTCTCATCTATCATCTATCTATCTATCCAGTGGTGGGATTCAAACGCGTGAACAACCAGTTCTCTGTGGGGATGCCGCTTCCGGAAGTCCATTCTGGACCCGGGCAACAAAAAATTAGCTACCGGTTCTGCCGAAGTGATGCGAACTGGCTGAATCCCATCTATCTATCTATCTATCTATCTATCTATCTATCTATCTATCTATCTATCTATGTCTTTTATATTTGTCTGTCTGTCCATCCATTTGTCTGTCTATCCATCTATCTATCTCATCCATCATTCTCTATGTATGTATGTATTATCTGTCCACCTGTCCATTCATGCTTCATGTCTCGTCAGAAATTAAAATTGTTGTTTCATGAGAAGAAGACCCCCCACCTCCATTTTAGAAACATTGAGCCCCTTTTCTCTTCCAGGTGTCTGATGATGAGCACACCAAGCTTCTACATGAAGGAATCACCCCGGTTTCCGACTTTGACCCGAACTTTGCCAAATTCACCTACACGCCGCGATCCCTTCCTGAGGACGACACATCGATGGTAAGCGCTAGTCCTGATTTGGCTGCTTGAAGCACCTGAAAAGATTGGTTGATTGGTTGATTGATTCATTCATTCATACATACATACATATATACATTCATTCTTCATTGATTGATTGACTGATTGATTGATTCATACATACATACATTCTTCATTGATTGATTCATTCATTCATTCATACATACATACATTCTTCATTGATTGATTGATTCATTCATTCATACATACATACATTCTTCATTGATTGATTCATTCATTCATGCATGCATGCATTCATTCATACATACATACCGTACATTCATTGATTGATTGATTCATTCATTCATGCATTCATTTATATATACATACATTCTTCATTGATTGACTGATTTATTGATTGATTCATTCATTCATGCATTCATTCATACATACATACATACATTTTTCATTGATTGATTCGTTCATTCATACATTCTTCATTGATTGATTCTGATTTATTGATTCATTTATTGATTCATTCATTCATGCATTCATACATACATTCTTCATTGATTGATTGATTCATTCATTCATCATGAATGCATGCATTCTTACATACATACATTCATCTTCATTGATTGATTGATTGATTGATTATTGATTCATTCATTCATTCATGCATGCATTCATTCATACATACATACATACATTTTTCATTGATTGATTGACTGATTAATTTTTTAGTGCTCTCCTTTGCCAAGGGACACAGGGGAGGTCATGTAGGTTGAAAGACATCGAAGATCAAATAATAAACCCCTAAAAGCCTTTTGCACCCAGGACGGCCACCCACGCAGACCCCCCGGCAGCTGCAGAGGAAAGCTCAGCTGAGTACAAAGGCCTGAAGGCCAGGAAGGTCAGGGCGATCCAGAACCTGGGCAGGCCCAAGAGCAGAAGAAGCGATCCTTGTCTGTGGCCACCAGCATCTGCAGTCCCACCTACAAGGCCACTAGTAGCCACGAGACAGCCGTTTCGGTGTCCTGGGAGGAGGAGGAGGAGGAGGAGGAGGAGGAGAAGGGAGGAGGAGGAGGAGGAGGAGGAGGAGGAGGAGGAGGAGGAGAAAGAAGGAGAAGGGAGGAGAAGGAGACAGAGAAGGGAGGAAGAAAGAAAGAAAGGAGAAGGAGAAGGAGAGGAAGAGGAGGGAGAGGGAAAGGAGAGGGAGAGAGAAAGGCAGAGGGAGGAGGAGGAAGAGGAAGAAGAGAAGGGGAAGGAGGAGAAAGAGAAGAAGGGAGAGACGGGAGGGAGAGGGATTGGAGAGGGAGAGAAAGAAGGAAAGGCAGGGAGAAAGAAGGAGAAGGAAGAAGGGAGGGGCAGGGAGTGGAGAAGGAATGAACGGCAGAGGGGGAGAGAGAAGGAAGAAGAAGAGTAAGAGGAGGAGGAGAAAAAAAGAAGGGAGGAGGAAGAAAGTGGGGGGAGGGAGAGGGAGTGGAGAGAGGGAGAGAAAAAAAGAAAGGCAGAGGGAGAAGGAGGAAGAGGAGGAGGGAGGGAGAGGGAGAGGAAGGAGGCAGAGGGCAAGAGTGGGGAGGGGGAGAGGGGGCATCAAAACTATCTCACAACTCCTCGCAATCACAACGGTCTTTGTACTACATTGCCACTATGTTGGGGAGGGGGGTAAGAGATCTCAATATGGCCGTCGGCCACGAGGAAACGGCTTCTCCCCAACACGAAGCCTCTTTCCCCATCAAACCATTGCCTTCCACTCATCTTTCCCTTTCTTTCTTTCTTTTTTTCTTTCTTTCTTTCTTTCTTTCTTTCTTTCTTTCTTTCTTTCTTTCTTTCTTTCTTTCTTTCTTTCTTTCTTTCTTTCTCTTTCTTTCTTTCTTTCTTTCTTTCTTTCTTTCTTTCTTTCTCTCTCTCTCTCTCTCTCTCTCTCTCTCTCTCTCTCTCTCTCTCTCTCTCTCCTTCCTTCCTTCCTTCCTTCCTTCTTTCTTTCTTTTCCCCAAAAAGGCCATTCTGAGCATGCTCCAGGACATGAATTTCATCAGCAGTTACAAAATGGACCGTCAGACCCTGGTCAGGTAGGCTTGGGGACCTTTTAAGAATATCTTCAATTTTGGGGCGTAAATAAGGCCTTGGTGACTCTCACTGTTTGTTTGGGTTTTTTTTTTACTTTTTTTTTCTTTTTCCTTTGGGTCATTTTACTCAGGTTTTGCCTCATGGTGAAAAAGGGGTACAGGGACCCCCCGTATCACAACTGGACGCACGCTTTCTCGGTGTCCCACTTCTGCTACCTGCTCTACAAGAATCTGGAGCTCGTCAATTATCTGGAGTAAGTGGAGAGGATGGATGGGGCTGAATTCACACCAGGGGTCATCAGGAGAAGGCTCGGCAAACGTTTGTCCAGAATGGTCCAGGGTCTCCTGCCTGAGCAGTGGGTTGGGCTGGACTAGATGACCTCCAAAGTCCCTTCCGTTATTCTGTTAATTAATCAGTGGAATGAGTTGCCTCCAGAAGTATAGGGTTTCCTGCCTGAGCAGCGGGGGGTTGGACTAGCTGACCTCCAAGGTCCCTTCCATTATTCTGTTAATTAATCAGTGGAATGAGTTGCCTCCAGAAGTATAGGGTTTCCTGCCTGAGCAGCGGGGGGTTGGACTAGATGACCTCCAAGGTCCCTTCCATTATTCTGTTAATTAATCAGTGGAATGAGTTGCCTCCAGAAGTATAGGGTTTCCTGCCTGAGCAGCGGGGGGTTGGACTAGATGACCTCCAAGGTCCCATTCTGCTAATTAATCAGTGGAACGACTTGCCTTCAGAAGTATAGAGTTTCCTGCCTGAGCAGCAGGGAGGTTGGACTAGATGACCTCCAATGTGCCTTCCAACATGATGATGATGATGATGATGATGATGATGTGGGTGCTCCATCACTGGAGGTTTTCAAGAAGAGACTGGAAATGGTCTAGGGTCTCCTGCTAGAGCAGGGGGATGGGCTAGAAGACCTCCAAGGTCCCTTTCCCTCTCTATTCTGCCTGACTTAACATTTCTCGTGATCTTGATGCCGTCCGTTTGTTCGTGCAGCCCAGAACTCATCCCCTCCGTTCTTTTTCTTCTTCTCCGCAGAGACATCGAAATCTTCGCCTTGTTTATCTCCTGCATGTGCCACGACCTGGACCACCGGGGCACCAATAATTCTTTTCAGGTGGCATCGGTAAAGTTTTTTAATTTTTTTAATTTTTTTTAAATTTTAATTCCATTTATATCCCGCCCTTCTCCGAAGACTCAGGGCGGCTTACAAGCTTAGCAGTAGCCTTCATTCTATGGATATGCCTGCTTATTAGGGCTTTCACACACACACACCAAGCGGCATTATTAGAAAGTCAGCTTAATTGCCCCCAACAATCTGGGTCCTCATTTTACCTACCTGGGAAGGATGGAAGGCTGAGTCAACCTTGAGCCTGGTGGGACGCGAACCTACACTAATGGCAGGCAGCTGGTGTTACTTAAGGAGGCCTTAGCCCACTGCTCCACCAAGGCTCTTGGGAGCCGCTTCCACGAGGGAGGATGAGGGGAGGAGAGACTGGGTTCCTACTCCTCCTTCTCTTCCGCTCTGCATTTTTCTTTTTCTTTTTATAAGTTTTATCAAAATACCGAAAGCAGAAACGCCAAGAAAAACGAAAACAGGGGGGAAACGGGGGAAGAAAAAAAGGAAAAGGGGAAAGCGTAGGCAGGGTAAAGGGGAAAAGAGACAGAAAATATTGTCTTCCACTCTTTTGATGCCGGAGAATAAGGGAATAACTTTGACGTAATAATATACTAAGGGACGCGGTGGCTCAGTGGGTTAGGACACTGAGCTTGCCAATCAGAAGGTCGGCAGTTTGGCGGGTCAAATCCCGAGTGCCGCATAACAGAGTGAGCGCCTGTTACGCGTCCCAGCTTCTGCCAACCTAGCAGTTCGAAAGCACGTAAAAATGCAAGTAGAAAAATAGGGACCACTCCGGTGGGAAGGTAACAGCGTTCCGTGCGCCTTTGGCATCTAGTCATGCCGGCCACATGACCACGGAGACGTCCTTGGACAAGCGCTGGCTCTTCGGCTTTGAAACGGAGATGAGCACCGGCCCCTAGAGTCGGAAACGACTAGCACGCATGTGCGGGGGAACCGTTACCTTTACCTAATAATACAGTATACTAGCTAGCCATTTGTCCCATTAATAAATAAATAAATAAATTTCCCAAAACCCAAAATCAAAGTTGTTGTTTTTTCCCACCTCAAGCACGAAGTCCAGAAGCGGTTTCCAAGCAGTAACAAAATTGTATTCTTTTCTTTAATCAAAATTTTTAAAAACCACAATGAGGTTTCTTTCTGTTTTTCCACCACTTGAAGTGGGAGAAAAAAATCTTTTCTTTAATCAAAATTAAATTTAAAAAAAACCCCACAATTAGCTTTGTTTCTGTTTTTCCATCGCTGGAGGTATGGGGAAAAAAATCTTTTCTTTAATCAAAATTAATCAAAGTTTCATTTTTTCCCCCACCTCAAGCACAAAGTCCAAAAGCGGTTTCCAAACAGAAACAAAATTAATTGTATTTTTCTCTTTAATCATTTTTTTAAAAAAAGAATACAATTAGTTTTGTTTCTGTTTTTCCACTGCTTGAAGTGGAAAAATTAAAAATCTTTAATCAAAATTAAAGTTCTGCAGTCGATTTAGCCATCTCGCTTAACTCCATTGCAGCCCTTCTTCGTTCACTCTGGGAATCAAAGTGTCCTTCCGTTTTTGTGCATCAACATTCTTCGTTATGATTTTGCCTCTGGTCCCGATCATCTTTGTTGCTCTTCTCTGCACTTTCTCTAAAGTCTCAACATCTTTTTTTATATTGTGGCAACAAAAACAGGGGTTCAGGAGGGACCCCCCCTTAGTTTCTCTGGCCGCAAAAGAGACAGGGAGAGAATTGTCCAGGATTCTGCCAATAAAGCCTTCAATTAAAGTAGAATTAGCTCAACTAATCATCGTTACTGTCTGGTTAAAGCAGGGGTCTTCAAATGTGGTCCTTTGATGACTTGTGGACTTCAACTCCCAGAATCCCTCAGCTGCGCGTGCCTGGCTGAGGAATTCTGGGAGTTGAAGTCCACAAGTCATAAAAGGGCCACGTTTGAAGAGCCCTGAAACAGAGCAATAGATCAATAAGTCTGGAGTTAAAACCACAGTCGCCATACCGCCATTAGAGAAAAATATGGAAGATTGGGACGGCATGGGAACCTCTGCCCTGGGGAGGGGGTTGGACTAGATGACCTCCAAGGTCCCTTCCAGCTTTAGGACTGTATGAATGAAGAGAACCTGTTGCAATTTGTCCTTAGGCCCCAATGAGGATCATTGTAGTAAGAGTAGGGGCCTTCAAACTTGGCCCTTTGATGACTCGTGGACTTCAACTCCCAGAATTCCTCAGCCAAGCACGCTGGCTGAGGAACTCTGGGAATTGAAGTCCACGAGTCATCAAAGGGCCGAGTTTGAAGGCCCCTGGCTTGAAGAGATGCAGAAGAACCCAGCAGAAGCTTCAGATTCTAGCCAGCTTAGGACCCTTCCCCCACTACCCCTCGGGGGTCTCCTTCACCCATAGCTGGACCTCGCCAATCAGACGTATCTCCATTCTCTCTCTCTTCCAGAAATCCGTCCTGGCGGCTTTGTACAGTTCCGAAGGATCCGTGATGGAGGTAAAGGAAGAGGGGGATCAACCCCGTAGCCAAGAAGGATTGACCATTTTTGTATAGACTAGGACAGGGGTCTTCAAACTTGGCCCTTTTGGGACTTGTGGACTTCAACTCGCAGAATTCCTCAGCCAGCATGCTTGGCTGAGGAATTCTGGGAGTTGAAGTCCACAACCAGAGGGTTTTCAAACTTGGCTCTTTTATGACATGGACTTCAACTCCCAGAATTCCTCAGCCAGCGTGCACACTGGCTGAGGAATTCTGGGAGCTGAAGTCCACAAGTCCCAAAAGGGCCAGGTTTGAAGACCCCTGGGATAGGAGGACAACCAGATCATAGAGTCAGACAGGATAGCAACTCTTCCGAATATATGAGGGGCTGCCACAGAGAAGAGGGGGATGCTCAGTTGCGGTCGTAAGTTGAGGACAGCCTGATGCTCTCGCACAGGCCAATTGCACACTCCGAAAGGATTGCTGTGTGAGTCCACCGATGCAATAGATTGTGTTTGTTTATCTCAGAGACACCATTTTGCCCAGGCCATCGCCATCCTGAACACCCACGGCTGCAACATCTTCGACCATTTCTCCCGCAAGGTGAGCCCCCAGATGGGCTGAGATACCCCCCTCCTCCGCCGGGGGGGGGAGAGAAATTGGGGAGGGGGCTGTTAAAAAGGGAGCAGAGTTTTGTTTTTACGGCACAACGGCGCAGGTTGGACTAGATGACCTCCAAGGTCCCTTCCAACGTTGTTATGATTTCATCAGATACGGCCTTGACTTGTTTGGATCCCCTTCCCTCCTCAGGTGGTCTGGGGTGTGCTAACTGGGGGATTCTGGGAGTTGAGGTCCAGCTCTGGTGGCTGGGGGATTCTGGGAGTTGAAATCTAGCTCTGGTGGCTGGGAATTCTGGGAGTTGAAGTTCACCCAAGGTGGCTGGGAATTCTGGGAGTAGGTCCACCTGTGCTGGCTGGGGAATTCTGGGAGTTGAAGTCCACCCATGCTGGCTCAGGAATTCTGGGAGTTGAAGTCCACCCATCTTAAAGCATCCTGGCTGGGGAATTCTGGGAGTTGAAGTCCGCCCATCTTAAAAGTTGCAACTTCAATCACGTCCAGTTCCCAAATTGCCCAGGGGGGTCTTTGGTCACCGAAGATCCAGTTGTTCCCCCCCAAACTGTCCCCCCACCTTCTCCAAGCTGTTGATGGAGTTTCAGGGTGTTGTGTATTTACTAATTGTTATTACATTAAGTTAAACAGAAGTTACAGAGCTGAGGTAAAACCGCGGCAGCTTTTGACAGCTGTCAAAAGCTGCCGGGCGAAACCGCGCAAGCGCCAACCATTGACAGCTCAACACGCGCTACAGATGACAGCTCCGAGCTGTCAAAACCAAACGAACCCGATTGGCGGCGACCACGGCGCGGGAGCAGACTCACCCCGGATTGGTCGATCCGCCGGCAGCTGTCAGTATAAATAGATGTCATGTTCCCTTGTTCTTTGCCTGGTTCAGAATAAAAAGTTAAACTGTTAACTAGCTGTCTCGCCTGCTTCTTAGTTAAAGCACTGGCGACGAGGATGGGATGCTGCTTGCTTAGCTGAAGTCACTACCTAAGGGGAGAAGAGATTTTTTCCCTTAGCTGAGCTGGTCACTTGCTGAAGTCACTGGAAGTCAAACTTCCATTCAACGCAAGCAGCGGCACCTCAATTACAGACAGCATGACGAACCATGGCCACATTCGAGAATTCGATACCCGCCACCCAGAAGGCTGGGAATCGCATCTGGGCCAGGTAGAAGGGTACCTGGTAGTCAAGAAGATCACAGATGACCGGGCCAAGGCGGCCGCCCTCCTCTGGCTCAGCGGCCCTGCTGTTTATGATGCCGCTGTGGGGATCTTCACCCCGGAGCCGGTCGCCACCATCTCCTATGCAGACCTCACTGAGGGGCTGAGTAAATACTTCATGCCCCTCAAGTCAGAACTCTACTGGAGAGTGAACTTCGCTCGGAAACTCCAGCTTCCTGACGAGCCAGCAAATGACTTCATAACCAGGGTCAGGCATGCCGCACGTCGGTGCCGGTTCCCGGATTTGGAAGACCGAATCCGGGACCAGATTGTCATAGGGCTCAAGGACGAACGGCTGAGGAAGAAGCTGATCGCCAAGCCTGAAATGACAATGACCGATGTGGCTAGAGAAGTCATCGCATACGAAGACTGCCACGGAGACGACCGACGGGTACCGGACAGCGGACCACGGGGGTCCGTGCACCAGGAAGACGGCAGGTTCAGCGGTTCTGAGGACGACGACGGCCCCACAGATATAGACGCGGTGCAACGGCGGTTCGAGAAACTGAGGATGCAACGCAACTACAAGGGGGGCCCTGCCAACAATCAGAGGGGGGCCAACTTCCCGACTAACAGGGCGAAGTGTGCCAGCTGCGGGGGAAGCCACCCTAGGGCAACGTGCCGGTTCCGCAGTGCCAAATGCCACGGGTGCGGGAAGACAGGCCACCTCAAAGCAGTGTGCCGCAGCCGGAGCCGGGAAAACCTGCACGACCTGGAGGTGACATCCGAAGGTATGGCCCCATATACACTCAGAGCTAGGCACAGCCCCAGAACCCCAGTGTCCAATGTAAGGGGGAGGGCGGAGAAACATACAGTCCACAGCATTCTTAAGCCCAAAATCAAGGTGGACGTACGGATTCAGGGAATTCCCTGTGAGATGGAGGTGGACTCTGGGTCCTCCGTCTCACTAATTTCATGGCAAACGTACAGGGACATTTGTAACCGAAGTAGGAAAGGGCCTGCCCTTAGACCCACCAAACTCCGCCTAGCCGACTTCCAGAAAACGCCCATTAAACTCCGGGGAAAAGCTTCCGTCCCCGTAGAGTTCAAAAAATTTAAAGGATCCCTTCCTATTTTGGTGACCCAAGAAAACAGAATAAGCCTGCTAGGATTAGACTGGTTCGAGGCACTAGGAATAGCGTTGACAGGTGTCAACGCCATTCAGCTGTCAAAATTGGAATCCGTCTGCCGACAATTCGCGGACGTTTTTGACAGCTCACTAGGGAAATACACGGGACCGCCCGTATCACTTAAACTGAACCCCAATGTGGTGCCTGTCAGAATCAAGGCCAGAAGGGTTCCCTTCGCCTTGAGGGAAAAAATAGAAGCGGAGCTTGACAGATTAACAAACTTAGGGGTCCTCGAACCGGTAGAAGGGGCCGAGTGGGAGACTCCCATAGTGACCCCAGTTAAACCAAACGGCCAAATTAGATTATGTGCCGATTATAAAGCGACCCTCAACCTCGCTTTAAACGCACATGCCTACCCGGTCCCGGCTGTCAAAGACATCCTCGCGGCCATTAAGTCAGGCGCCATATTTGCCAAGTTAGACTTGGCGCAGGCGTATTTACAGTTGCCTGTCACCCCTGACACCGCTTTGGCTCAAACAATAGTCACCCACAAGGGAGCATTCAAAATTAACCGCCTTCAATTTGGCATCTCTGCAGCCCCGGGAATCTTCCAGGAAATCATGGAGAAAACACTTAAGGGAATTCCCGGGGTCTGCCCATATTTTGACGACGTCCTAATTGCAGGGGAATCAGAAAATGACCTGGCTGGCAAACTAACCAAGGTACTCCTAAGGTTCAGGAAGGCCGGTCTCAAATTAAAAAGAGACAAATGCTCCATCGGGGTGCCCTCAACAGAGTTCTTAGGGTTTAAAATAGACGCTAAGGGAATTCACCCCACGGACACAAAAATTAAAGCTATCAAAGCAGCACCGACCCCCAAAAACAAACAAGAACTTCAGGCTTTCTTAGGGTTAGTCAACTTTTACCACACCTTCCTACCGCATAAAGCCTCCATTGCAGAACCCTTACATAGATTATTAGACAAGGGCAAACCCTGGACGTGGACCCCTGAGCATGATAAAAGTTTTAACCTCCTAAAAAACTTACTCTCCAGCAACGCAACGATAGCCCTGTTTAACGATCAGCTGCCCGTATGTCTCGCCTGCGATGCCTCCCCGTACGGCATCGGAGCGGTCCTAAGCCATTTAACTAAAGAAGGAATACAGACCCCTGTAGCGTTCTATTCGAGAACGCTGTCAAAACCTGAGCGGAATTACACTCAAATCGATAAAGAGGCTCTAGCTATAGTAGCCAGCGTAAAAAAATTTCATGATTACCTGTATGGCCGACCATTTACTATTTATACTGATCATAAGCCCCTGTTAGGACTCTTTACAGTAAACAGGCTAACACCACAAATATTGTCTCCCCGCATCCTAAGATGGTCTACATTTCTATCAGCCTATTCATACAAACTAGAATACAGACCAGGGAAAACCATGGGCCATGCAGACGGCCTGAGCAGACTGCCGCAACCAATTGTGGACCCAGACCCAGCACCAGCTGGAAGAATACTGGCTATCTCAGAGCTGCCAGAATGCCCCTTATCTGTCAAAGATATCTCCGCAGCTACCACGGCAGACAAAATCCTAGGCAGAGTCCTAGGCTATGTCACAACGGGCTGGCAATATTCACCCCAGGAACCACAATTCCAACCTTACTTCTTAAAACAAAAAGAATTATCCACCCATCAGGGATGTCTCTTATGGGGCAGCAGAGTAATCATCCCTGACAAACACAGACTTAAAGTACTAGAGAGCCTCCACGAAGGGCACCCGGGCACCGTCAAAATGAAGGCTCTGGCCAGGAGCTATGTTTGGTGGCCGGGTATAGACAAACACATTGAGGCACACGTAGCTGGCTGCTATTCCTGCCAGCTAGTTAGAGCAGCCCAGCCACAGGCGTCCATACATAGATGGGAAACGACAAAGTCACCTTGGTCTCGCATTCATATAGATTATGCAGGTCCGTTCCAGGGACAATCATTCCTAATTGTCGTAGACAGCTTTTCAAAATGGCTAGAAGTGGCGCCAGTAGCCAATACAACTTCCTCGGCCACTATACAAGTTTTAAGGGGATTATTCGCCACACATGGCCTCCCTGATGTTATAGTTTCCGATAACGGGCCCCAATTTACCTCCTACGAATTCCAGAGTTTCACAACGGCGAACTCTATTAGGCACACCACCTCGGCTCCCTTTCACCCATCGTCGAACGGCTTGGCAGAGGTGATGGTAAAATCAACCAAGGAGGCACTACGCAAGATCATCTCCGGCAACTGGCACCAAAGACTGGCACAATTTCTTCTCTCCCAACACACCACGCCTTGCACAACTACCGGAAAGTCCCCAGCAGAGCTTCGCTGGGGCAAAAGATTGACCACCAGACTGGACCGTCTCCACCCAGACAGATCCCCTCCAGACCCAGAACTGCCCCTCCATCATAGAACTCTCAACACTGGGCAAGCTGTCTGGGCTAGAAACTATGGGGGAGGGAACAAATGGACACAAGGGGTAGTCATCGAACAAACAGGCCCCTTGTCATACATCATTGACATTGGACAAAATATACATATCCGCAGACACATAGACCAATTACGCCAACGCAGTCCTCAAAATATAGGGGGAAGGGGTGACGACGAAATACCAACAGAAGCACCGGCGCAAAGACTGGCACGACAAGACTCCCCTGATCGGAACATACCATTTCAACACCCCACTCCAATCAACGCAGATCCAGCAGAGCCAAACCCCCCACCCCCGGAGCCAACCCAAGAAGCGCCAAGAGAACCAGAACATACTACCGAGGCTACCCCCCGGCGCTCCGAGAGATTAAGGAAACCTCCCACATACCTGAAAGACTATGAATGGGGAAAACCAAAAAAGAAACAGTTGGGGTAAAATCAACTCAATCAGAGGGAGGGGGAAGGGGTGTTGTGTATTTACTAATTGTTATTACATTAAGTTAAACAGAAGTTACAGAGCTGAGGTAAAACCGCGGCAGCTTTTGACAGCTGTCAAAAGCTGCCGGGCGAAACCGCGCAAGCGCCAACCATTGACAGCTCAACACGCGCTACAGATGACAGCTCCGAGCTGTCAAAACCAAACGAACCCGATTGGCGGCGACCACGGCGCGGGAGCAGACTCACCCCGGATTGGTCGATCCGCCGGCAGCTGTCAGTATAAATAGATGTCATGTTCCCTTGTTCTTTGCCTGGTTCAGAATAAAAAGTTAAACTGTTAACTAGCTGTCTCGCCTGCTTCTTAGTTAAAGCACAGGGTCCCCCCTGGGACTTTTTAGAGGGCCCCCCGGGTCAGGTGCCACCCTTTGGGCAAGTGGGCAGCCTCTCTCGATCATGTGGTAGTGAAGGATGGTAAAGCAGAGAACGCTTGATCCCACAGGATTACCAAAGGATGCTGGATTTGATGCGGGACATCATCCTGGCCACTGACCTGGCTCACCACTTGAGGATCTTCAAAGACCTGCAGAAGATGGCTGACGGTAAAGCAGGGCACCCCATCCTTCCCAAATTGAGGTCCTTCTTCTGGGGTGGGCAGGTTTGGAGGGACCTCACCCAATCCCTAAAGGACAAAAAGTTGTGTTTGTGTCCTGGACACAACCTGGACCTGGACCTGGATCTCTACACACAAGTTCCTCAGATATGGGTTCCCTCAGGGGTAGGCAACCTTGGCTCTTTTATGACTTGTGGACTTCAACTCCCAGAATTCCTGAGCCATGCTGAGGGGAAAGGGAAAGGTTTCCAAGCTGAACCATGTTGGCTCAGGAATTCTGGGAGTTGAAGTCCACGAGTCATGAAGGGGCCAAAGTTCCCCCATGCTGGCTGAGGAATTCTGGGAGTTGAAGTCCACCAGTCATGAAGGGGCCAAAGTTCCCCCATGTTGGCTCAGGAATTCTGGGAGTTGAAGTCCACAAATCATGAAGGGGCCAAAGTTCCCCCATGCTGGCTGAGGAATTCTGGGAGTTGAAGTCCACCAGTCATGAAGGGGCCATAGTTCCCCCATGTTGGCTCAGGAATTCTGGGAGTTGAAGTCCAGAAGTCATAAAAGAGTCAAGGTTGCCTACCCCAGCTGAAGTGGAACTCAGTTGTTGTTGTTGTTTTAATTTTTTATTATTATTATTTAAAAATTTTCATTTCTGGATTGAACAGTGTATTGTCTAGGTATACAAGTATTAAAATATAATAATCACATTCGTAATAACCTTATCAAAATACAATCATATACTAGAAAATAGCCATCAAATGGTTAAAAATAGCATTACCCGCATTATCATTCGTTATAGAACAATGAACAATCCCTGTGGATGTGTTTGTAGTGATAAAGTCGTCTTCCACTTACAATTATTCGTTTAGTGACCTTTGGAAGTTACAACAGCACGGAAAAAAATTGACTTATGACCGTTTTCGCCCTTACTACAGGGGCAGCATCCCTGTGGGGTCACACGGTCAAAGGGTAGACGCTAGGCAACTGGCGTGTACTTGCGACGGTTGCAGTCTCCTGGGTCACGTGATCCCTTCTTGTGACCTTCTGACAAGCCAGCGGGGAAGCCAGACTCGCTTTACAACCAAGTTTCTGACGGTTTTAAGCCGAGGACTGCCTGTGTATTTTTAGAACAAGTCATGTCTGAAATGGCAGCTCAGAAATTATGTCGACAAGGAGAAAAGTGGATATTTACTAACTGGACAGCCATTTGCCTGAAATGGTGCAGGGTTTCCTGCCTGAGCAGGGAGTTGGACTAGATGACCTCCAAGGTCCCTTCCAACATTATTATTACTATTACTACTACCACTACTACTACTACTACTACTACTACTATTATTATTATTATTATTATTATTATTATTATTATTATTATTATTATTATTATTATTATTATTTCTTCACCTGATTTGGGGCTCCAGGGCCGTTTTGTGTGGCCTTGAAAATCCCCCGTTTTTCCACCAATTCGGGGCTTTTATTATTATTTTTCCTTAAAAAATAAAATGCATTAAGCATGAAAAGATGGATTCTACGTCTTTTCCGAGAACGGAGCGGCTTCCGAGGGGAGAAAAAAAGGCCCCAGCGGAGTTTCTTCTTCAATTTAGCTCCCTTTTTTTTGTGTGTGAAGGGAGTTTCTCTTGGGGGGGGGGAGCACGTTTGGCAGGGAACCTGAGCCTGGTTTTCTTCTCTCCCTCTGTCCCTCCCTTCCTTCCTTTCTTTTTCTTCCTTTCTTTCTTCTTTCCTTCCCTCCTTCCTTCCTTCTTTTTCCTCCCTCCCTCCCTCCCTTTTCCTACTTTTTCCTCCCTCTCCGTTTTTTCATTCCTTCCTTTTCTCCTCTCCCTCCCTTTCTCTTCCTTCTTTCTCTTTTTTTCTTTCTTCTTTCCTTCCTTCCTTCCTTCCCCTTTTTCCCCCCTCCCTCCCTTTTCCTACTTCTTCCTCCCGCTCTCCCTGTTTTTTCATTCCTTCCTTTTCTCCTCTCCCTCCCTCCCTCCCTCCTTTCTTTCTCTTTCTTTCTTCTTTCCTTCCTTCCTCCCTCACTTCCTTCCTTTTCCATTTCCTCCTTCCTTCCTCTCTTTCCCTCGGCTTCCTTTTTTCTTTTCTTCCCCCCCCCCCTTTGCAGTCGGCTACGACCCGGCCAACCCGCAGCACCACAGCCTCCTGCTGTGCCTCCTCATGACCTCCTGTGACCTCTCGGACCAGACCAAAGGCTGGAAGACCACCCGCAAGATCGCGGTGAGCGAGCGCGTGCCGGCAGGGCATGTGGCAGGCTTGGGACAGCGCCCGGGGCTAACCAGGGTCCCGGGGCTAACCGGGACGGTGGGCTGGAGCCCTCCAGGGCCAGCCTCCCTGGGAAGGGGGAGGGGTCCGCCTGCGCTTGGCACCTCCTTCCCCCCCCCACTCCCTGCCAACGACCCTTGGCAGCCGCGTCCCCCCCGCCGGTTCCCCCCTTTGGGAGCCCAGGCCAAAAAGCCCACCCAACTTTGCCTGTTGAATTGCAGCTAGAAGGCAAAGGGGAGCCACAAGCAGAGTGTCCTGCTCAAGCGGGGGTGGGGGAGGGGGTCGGACTAGATGACCTCCGAGGTCCCTTCCAACTCTGTTCTTCGGTCAATCTGGAAGGGTTGCCCTGCTCGAGCAGGGAGGGTCAGACTAGATGACCTCCGAGGTCCCTTCCAACTCTGTTCTTCTGTCAATCTGCAAGGGTTGCCCTGATCGAGCAGGGAGGGTCGGACTAGATGACCTCCGAGGTCCCTTCCAACTCTGTTCTTCTTTTATTCTGTAAGGGTCTCCACCTAGAGCAGGGGGTCAGACTAGATGATCTCCCAGGTCCCTTCCAACTCCTTCAGTCTTTCTGTAAGGGTTTCCACCTCAAGCAGGGGGGTCAGACTAGATGACCTCCGAGGTCCCTTCCAACTCTGTCAATCCAAGGCTCCACCAACAGCCTTGGTGGAGCAGTGGGCTAATGCCTTCTTAAGTAACACCAGCTGCCTGCAATTAGTGCAGGTTCGCATCCCACCAGGCTCAAGGTTGACTCAGCCTTCCATCCTCCCGAGGTAGGTAAAATGAGGACCCAGATTGTTGGGGGCAATTAAGCTGACTTTGTAATAATGCCGCTTGGGGTGTGTGAGAAAGCCCTAATAAGCAGGCATATACATAGAATGAAGGCTACTGCTAAGCTTGTAAGCCGCCCTGAGTCTTCGGAGAAGGGCGGGATATAAATGGAATTAAAATAATAAATAAAATAATAAATAATCTGGAAGGGTTGCCCTGCTCAAGCAGGGAGGGTCGGACTAGATGAACTCCGAGGTCTCTTCCAACTCCTTCAGTCTTTCTGTAAGGGTCTCCACCTCAAGCTGGGGGTCGGACTAGATGACCTCTGAGTTCCCTTCCAACTCCTTCTGTCTTTCTGTAAGGGTCTCCACCTCAAGCAGGGGGTCGGACTAGATGACCTCTGAGCTCCCTTCCAACTCTGTTCTTCTGTTATTCTGTAAGCACCTCCACCTCGAGCAGGGGGGTCGGACTAGATGATCTCCCAGGTCCCTTCCAACTCCTTCAGTCTTTCTGTAAGGGTTTCCACCTCAAGCAGGGGGGTCAGACTAGATGACCTCCGAGGTCCCTTCCAACTCCTTCTGTCTTTCTGTAAGGGTCTCCACCTCAAGCAGGGGGGTCGGACTAGATGACCTCTGAGGTCCCTTCCAACTCTGTTCTTCTGTTATTCTGTAAGGGTCTCCACCTCAAGCAGGGGGGTCGGACTAGATGACCTCCGAGGTCCCTTCCAAACTCTGTGATCCTGTCATTCTGCCGGTGGTCCTTGGGGAGGGGGCACCCAGAGGTCATCTGTACTTGGGCTCCACAGCCAGCCAGGGTTGCCCCGTTCTCCCTCTTGGGGTCTGGGGGAGCTCAGAGCCGGATCCCAGATTGGGGAAACTCGCAACAGAGAACATTCACAACGTTCACCTCAGGAGTTGACGTGGTGGGCCTTGGCTTGAGAGGGACGGTGATGGGGGTGTCTTCTCTGGGAAACACGACCCCCCCCCAAAAAAAATGCTCAGATGGAAGAGTTGAAGGCTTGTCAGCGTGCGCTGAACCCGTGTCTTTCCTTTCCAGGAACTGATCTACAAGGAATTCTTCTCCCAGGGAGATCTGGTACGTAAGCGTAAAACACAATCCTGGAATCGGATCTCGGAGGTCCTCTAGTCCAGCCCCCGGCTCAACCGGAGACCTTTGACACCCCACCCCACCCCCCAAGGCAAATGGCGGCCCAGTCTCTTCTTGGGAACCTCCAGGGATGGAACAGGCCCAACTTCCACCCACAGCCAGCCTAAAACTGAGAAGGAATTTCCTGACCGTCAGAACGACCGGCCAGGCCGCAGGGGTCTTCCAACTCGGCCCTTTGATGACTTGTGGACTTCAAATCCCAGAATTCCTCAGCCAGCGTGCCTGGCTGAGGAATTCTGGGAGTTGAAGTCCACAAGTCATCAAAGGGCCGAGTTTGAAGACCCCCCTGGGCCAGGGGAACGGCTTGCCACCAGAAGTCGTGGGCGCTCCATCCCGGGAGGTTTTTCCAAGAAGAGACTGGGCGGCCACCGGTCTGGAACGGTGAAGTAGGGTCTCCTGCCTGAGCCGGGGGCAGACTAGTGGATCTCCCGGGGTCCCTTCCAGCTCTGTGATTCTGTTCACCCTTTGGGGTCGTTCTTGGAGAGGAGGGTGGGGTTGGCAGGTGGGAGGGGGGAGGTTTGTCGCCCTCCCAAGGGGGCAGAATTCACCCCACCCAGGGGCTTGGCAGGCTGGGACCCCTGCCCCAAAAGGGGCTCAGGGGCAGGCCTTTGGGGGGCCCTCCCCCGCCTCTGGGACCGCTGCAGGCCGAGGGAAGCCGGAAGGAAGGGGAGGACGAAAGGGGGGAAGTAGCCATCTCTCTCTCTCTCTCTCTCTTCCTTCCTTCCTTCCTTCCTCTCTTTCTGTCTTTTGCCCTCTTCCTTCCTTCCTTCCTTTCTTTCTGTTTTGCCCTTCCTTCCTTCCTCTCTTTCACCCTTTTCTTTCTCTTTCTGTTTCACCCTCTTTCTTTCTCTCTCCCTTTTTCTCTTTCACCCTTTTTTCTTTCTCTTTTGCCTTTTATTTCTCTTTCTTTCTGTTTCACTTTCTCTCTCTCTCTCTTTTGCCCTCTTCATTCCTTCCTTCCTTTCTCTCTGATTTGCCCTTCCTTCTTTCCTTCCTTCCTCTCTTTCACCCTTTTTTTCTTTCTTGTTCTTTTTCTTTCTCTTTGTTTCACCCTTTCTTTCTCTCTCCCTTTTTCTATTTCACCCTTTTTTCTTTGTTTTGCCTTTTCTTTCTTTCTTTCACTTTCTCTCTCTCTCTCTCTCTCTCCTCTCAATTTCTTTCTCTGTCCCTCTCCGTTTCGCCTTTTATTTCTCTCTCTCTCTCTCTCTTTCACTTTTTCTTTCTTTCTTTCTCTCTTTCTCTCTCTCCCTCTCTCCTTCTCCAGGAGAAAGCCATGGGCAACCGTCCGATGGAGATGATGGACCGGGAGAAGGCTTACATCCCTGAGCTGCAGATCAGCTTCATGGAACACATCGCCATGCCCATCTACAAGTGAGTGGGAGGGGGGGCCGGGCGGGCGTGTTCCCCGGGGAATCTCCCAAGCGGGGCACGGGCGGGCGCAGGGGGAGGAGAAGTGGGCAAGAGGCCGAGAGGGTTCCCGCTGGGTTTGAGGTGTGTGCAGGATGGGGGGACTAGGCGTCTCACGAGCAGGAAGTCCCTAGAAGGCAGCAGACGTTCTCAGGTAGACAGCTCCTGGCCCTGGGGGCTCTCCAGTCGGCTTTCGGCAACCCTCCTCGGGGTATTTCCCCCCCCTCCATCCGAGCCCCCTCTAGCCCCACAGGGTGGTCTGATGTCTGGATGATCTTTCTTTCCTTCCTTCCTCCCTTTCTCCCTCCCTCCCTCCCTCGCTCCCTTCCTTCCCTCCCTCCCTCCTTCCTTCCTCCCCTCCTTCCTTTCATCCTTCCTTACTCCCTCCCCTCCCTCCCTCCTTCCTTCCTCCCTTGCTGGGTCCCTTCTTTCCTCCCCCTTTCCTTCCCTCCCCTCCTCCCTCCCTTCCCTCCCTCTTTCCTTCCCTGCTTCCTTCCTCCCCTCCTTCCGTCCCTCCCTCCCTCCTCCCTTCCTTCCCCCCTCCCTCCCCTCCCTCCTTCCTCCCTTCCTTCCTCCCCCCTTCCTTCCCTCCCTCCTTCCTTCTCTCCTTCCCTCCCCTCCTCTCTCCTTCTTCCTCCCTCCCTCCCTCTCTCCCTTCCCCCCTCCCTCCCCTCCCTCTTTCCTTCCCTGCTTCCTTCTTCCCCTCCTTCCCTCTTTCCTTCCTTCCTCCCCTCCCTCCCCTCCCTCCTTCCTCCCTTCCTTCCTCCCCCCTCCCTTCCCTCCTCCCTCCCCTCCCTCCCTCCTTCCTTCCTCCCTCCCTCCCCTCCCTCCCTCTTTCCTTTCCTGCTTCCTTCCTCCCCTCCTCCCTCCCCTCCCTCTTTCCTTCCCTGCTTCCTTCCTCCCCTCCTTCCCTCTTTCCTTCCTTCCTCCCCTCCCTCCCCTCCCTCCTTCCTCCCTTCCTTCCTCCCCTCCTTCCTTCCTTCCCTCCCCTCCTCCCTTCCTCCCTCCCTCCCCTCCCCGCCCCCCCCCGCGGGTCCAGGCTGCTGCAGGAGCTCTTCCCGAAGGCGGCGGAGCTCTACGAGCGGGTGGCCAGCAACCGGGAGCACTGGACCAAAGTCTCGCACAAGTTCACCCTGCGGGGGCTGCCCAGCAACAACTCCCTGGACTTCCTGGACGAGGAGTACGACCTGCAGGCCATGGCCGAGAAGGACGGGCTGAAGATGAACGGCTGCCTGGACGGGGAAGCCGAACTGGAATGAGGGCGGCCCCCCCCGCCCACTTTGACCCCCCCTACCCCCCTCCCTACCCCCCTCCCCCGTCCCCAGGGAAAGCGGGGGGCGCTGAGTGTGGAAAGAAGCCACCCGGGGCTTCGGACGTTTGGGCCGCGAAGTGGATCTGCTGCAAAACCAGGTTTCCTTTCCCCCGGTTCCTCCCGGTTCGTCCCGGTTCCCGAGTCTGCGTTTTAGGATCCGGCTTGGCCTGTTCGCTCCGGAGTCACACCGCTTCTGGCTTCCTTCCTTCCGCTCTCGGCTGAGCCCCTGCCCAGCTCTGCCACCCACATCTGGGGGGATTCTCAGACCTCCGAGTCGGGGGTCTTCCAACCTGGCCCTTGGGCGGCTGGTGGACTTCAACTCCCAGCATTCCTCAGCCAGCCAGCCTGAGGAATTCTGGGAGTTGAAGTCCAGGGGTCTTCCAACCTGGCCCTTGGGCGGCTGGTGGACTTCAACTCCCAGCATTCCTCAGCCTGCCTGCCTGCCTCCCTGCCTGAGGAATTCTGGGAGTTGAAGTCCAGGGGTCTTCCAACCTGGCCCTTGGGCGGCTGATGGACTTCAACTTCCAGCATTCCTCAGCCAGCCTCCCTGCCTGCCTGAGGAATTCTGGGAGTTCAAGTCCAGGGGTCTTCCAACTTGGCCCTTGGGTGACTGGTGGACTTCAACTCCCAGAATTCAAGGAAGGAAGAAAATCAAGGAAAACAAGGAAGTCCATTTCCTTTCGGAAAAGCCCCCACGGGTTCTCCCACCCACCCAATTTGTACCTTTGGCTCTGGAGGGTAAAGAGGCCATTTCTGAATCTCCCCCGAAGGTCCTCGCCAGCTTGCAAGAAATCCAAATTTCAGGCCTGGCACCTTTTCCGATGCAAGGCTAAAGGAAGCCTTGGGTTCTGCTTGGAGGGGAGGTGGGGGGACGGGGTTGCCCCCTACCCAGAAGAGCTTTAGAAAACTTTAGGGAGGGGGAAACCAGACTCCAGAATATATATTCATTTTCTCCACATTTTATCTCCGGAATTTTACCAATTAGCTCTCTGCTTTTTTTTTTTTCACATGGAGAAAGTGGGTTTGTACTAAATACAGGCAGTCCTCAGGTTACGACGGCAGTTAAGCCGAAAGTTTTTGTTGCTAAGCGAAACAGTTTTACCCCGTTTTGTGACCAATAGAAGAAAATATTTTTGCTCAGGGTCGAACTGTGGGGTCCCTGGTGCTCTCTGAGCTGGGTGGTTTTCTTGAAGACACTTCATGACCCAACTAGGGAACCTCATCAGTGCTAGAAGGGAGGAGGAGGAGGAGGATTATGGGGTCCTTAATACTTCCTGAGCTGGGTGGTTTGCTTGAAGACACTTCATGACCCAACTAGGGAACCTCATCAGTGCTAGAAGGGAGGAGGAGGAGGAGGATTATGGGGTCCTTAATACTTCCTGAGCTGGGTGGTTTGCTTGCAGACGTTTCATGACCCAACTAGGGAACCTCATCACTGCTAGAAGGGAGGAGGAGGAGGAGGATTATGGGGTCCTTAATACTTCCTGAGCTGGGTGGTTTGCTTGCAGACGTTTCATGACCCAACTAGGAAACATCATCAGTGTTAGAAGGAGGAGGACTGTGGGGTCCTTAGTGCTTTCTGAGCTGGGTTGTTTTCTGACAGACGTTTCTTGATCCATCTTGGTAACATCATCAGTGCCAGAAGGGAGGAGGAGGAGGAGGAGGACTGTGGGGTCCCTGGTGCTTCTCTGAGCTGGGTGGTTTTCCTGCAGACGTTTCATCACCCAACTAGGGAGCATCATCAGTGCTAGAAGGGAGTGTCCAGATGAGCGAGTGAAGATCCTCTTAAGTAAGTTCTGCTTTAGAAGTGGCTGTTCCTTTCAATGGGCACCTGTTTCCCTCGTTGCATTCTCAAGTGGAGTAAGAACCTCATAGCCACCGGCACTTGGGACGTATCCCTAACCACGAACTGTCAGCTGTATTGTTTCGCAGTGGTGCAGAAATGAAAACCTCCGAGGCCGCACAACCCAACCCAGTTTTAAAGAAGTCAAATCAGCAGCAGACAACAATAAGGTGGCCAAGAACGTAAAATATTGGTAGAGAAATAAGAGCCCAAGGCTACACCAAGCGGATTTTCCATTATTTTTTTCAGGTTTGGGTGGGGGAGAGACCCTTGGTTTTGCTTCAACTCTGTTGGAGTTTGTGTGGTTTTCCACCACAATCGTCAGGACACCACACCACCCACTTTCAATAGTCTTAAGCCAGAAGAATTTGACCAGTGCAGGGAGAGAAGAACCCAACAGGTGCCTTTAGAGCTATAGATCTCAACCTCGGCCACTTGGAGAAGGCTGGACTTCAATTCCCAGAATCCCCCAGCCAGCCCTGCTGGCTGGGGGATTCTGGGAGTTGAAGTCCAGCCCTCTTCAAGTGGCCCAGGTTGAGAAACTCCGCTTTAGAATCTTAGACAAGGAGCTAAACCAGGTTTAGATTTTAGCTTGCTGAAGAACGTTCTCCAGAACATCCATTCTTTGCCATCCGGATAGCTTTTCTCCACAGCCCTGGACAATTGTTCCCACCACCACCACCATCCAAGCTGCTTTTTTGGACACAGTGGGTGTAACGTGGTCGCCTAGCCGCCCGGTTTGTATTTTTTGCGATTGTTACAAATGTTGAGTCTTTTGTTCCTTTCTCGATTCAACCGTTGGACTGGAGAACGTTGCTCGTCTCACCACCGGCTGGCTTGCAGTGCTCTAGTAGTAGGTCTGATCCTTGGCCTCTTCGGAGACGACCCCTTCACTCCAGAAGGGTTAGGGGCCATAAACCAAGATCCTGCGGTGAGAATGAAAGCCAGCCCGTTTTTCTGCAGCGCCTTGACGTTCGACCGCTGGCTGGTGCATTTGTGAACCCCGCGCCACAAATCCAAGCAGGAAACGCTACTCTTCGTTTGCCTTACGTTTTTCGACGTTGCCTTCTGGACGAAGTTTCTGGGCACCTCTCTTTGTGCATCCCCTCAAGAGCGACTTAAGCGAAAGAATGTTTTTAACCCCGAGGCAGCTCACAGGTGGACAAGAACCATCTTTTTATTTTGCTTCTGGCGGTCCTTCGAAAGGGGCAAGGGAGAAATGGGAGCGGGTGAACCTTGCGAAATTTACAACGATCATCTCCAGTGGACGGAGACGTTGAGGAGAGCTCCTTCTTTGACTCGGATCTGGGGTGGGACCCATTGGACTTGGGAGACATCACACACACACACACACACACACACACACACACCAAACTCAAGCAGGGCTAAGAGACCCCGGTCTTCCTCGGGTGGCAGTGAGGATGAGGATGGATTTGGGGGGCCGTCTTTCGGTGGATGGTGAGCCCAGAACAACGCTTCTGCTCTCTGTTAAGATGGGATACAGGTAGTCCTCAACTTATGACGAGAACTGAGCCCAAGCTTTTATGTTGAGCGAAACATTTGTGAAGTGAAATTTGCCCCCTTTTACCACCTTTCGGAATGGAATGGAACAGAACAGAACAGAACAGAATAGAGAATGGAACGGGACAACAGAACAGAACAGAATAGAATATAGAATGGAATGGAATGGAATATAGAATGAATAGAATAGAATAGAATAGAAATAGTTGGAGGGGACCTCATCTAATCCAACCCCCTGCTCAGGAAAGAAAGCCTACACCAGGAGTCTTCAAATTTGGCCCTTTTATGACTTGTGGACTTCAAGTGCCAGAATTCCTCAGCCAGCATGCCTGGCTGAGGAATTCTGGGAGTTGAAGTCCACAAGTCATAAAAGGGCCATGTTTGAAGGCCCCTGCCCTACACCATTCCTGGTCTCTTGCCACAAGGATAGAATGAATCACTGCAGTTCTTAATTTAGTGACACTTGTTAAGTGAATCTGGCTTCCCCATTGTCACAAGGTCGCAAAAGGGGATCACATCACACACACACACACACTGGGACACTGTGACCGTCATAAATATGAGTCAGTTGCCAAGCATCTGAATTTTGACCACGAGACCCTGGAGAGGCTGCAACGGTCCCCAGTGTGAACAACGGTCCCAAGTCCCTTTTTTTTCAGAGCTGTTGTAGCTTTGAGCGGTCGCTAAATGAACCATCGTAAATTGAGGACTCGCTGTAACCCATGCCCCGTCGTGATTTTGAAGAACCCTCGAGAGCAACCAGCCAACCATCGCTCTTGCTTGGAGGACAGGATTCTTTGCGAGGGTCTCCTCTCCGCCGAAGTCTGGGATCCAAACTGGATCCATTCTCAAGAGACGAAGGATTTCTATTTGTAAATATGAATTCCAGAAATCAGGAGCCGGGTGACTCTGGGTTTCCGCCACCCACTTGCCAAGGGGATGGGGTTCCAGGTGGGTCAACCTGTTTCTGGCATCTTGCAAACCAGGTGACCTCATAAAACCAAAGTCTGGCTTATTTCCTGGAGCCCAGCACGGTGTGAAGCCAAGCGTTGTGTTCTCTGGAGTTTCAGATTTCGCGTCTTGTCTGAACCGCTACCGTCATGGACGCTGGACAACATATTGGACCGAAATTTTGCCCACCTGCGAACAAAAGAAGTGACTTTTTTTTTGGGGGGGGGTATTCTCAGGCTTTTCTGGACCAGCCGCAAGACCCAAACATTTGACAGCGACGTGATCGCTGATGTTCTTCTGCCCGAGGGCCGTTTTGTGTACCAGTGCTGGTCTTTCGCAACTGACGTGACATATCTTCGAAAAAACTTGTGTTAACTAGGGCTCAGCAAAACCTTCCTCTTTCCTGAGAGTTTAATTGAGGACCCCCCCTTTTTTTTATTGGAGGGACGGTGTGGCTCAGTGGGTTAGGACGCTGAGCTTGTCGATCAGAAGGTCGGCAGTTTGGCGGGTCGAATCCCGGGTGCCGCGTAACAGGGTGAGCGCCCGTTACTCGTCCCAGCTTCTGCCAACCTAGCAGTTCGAAAGCACGTAAAAAAAAATGCAAGTAGAAAAATAGGGACCACTCCGGTGGGAAGGTAACAGCGTTCCGTGCGCCTTTGGCGTCTAGTCATGCCGGCCACATGACCACGGAGACGTCCTCGGACAAGCGCTGGCTCTTCGGCTTTGAAACAGAGATGAGCACCGGCCTCTAGAGTCGGAAACGACTAGCACGCATGTGTGGGGGAACCTTTACCTTTACCTTTACCTTTTTTTATTAACTCCTTCTCAGCTTGATGGCTTCTGTGGTGAACATCTTCCAGGCTTTTTGAAGGTGCTACACCACATCTGGGGCCCATTGCCTCCTTCCCCTTTCCCCACGTTGCCTCTTCCGTCTGAGATGGTCCTTCAGATGCTCCTTCCAGTCTGACGGAAGAGCCCACCAATTTTGCGGGCAAAATTCTGGGCCCGCCAGATGTTTGAAACCGAAGGTGGGTCAAGAGGGAGAAGGAGAAGAAGAAGTCAAAGAAAGAATCTCTTGGAGAGAAGCCACAGACAACAACACAGATTTGACCCCATGGAGCGAAGGCAAAATGTTGCACAGTTGTTTTTTTTTAATGCATTTTGGAGGCATTCAAGAATCTGCTTTCAAAACTCACATCAAAGCGAGGATTCCCTTTGCCCCTTCGCACACTCCAATCCGTAAGGGTCAGGTCTGAAACGTTGGCTAAATATTTTGAATTTCCAGGGACGTATTTTGAATCAAAAGCCACCTAATTGATGAGATGGGTGGCCTATAAATTTAATAAACCATCGTCGGTCTCGTCTCTCCCCCACCCCCCAACCCCCCGGGCGAGGTTTAGTCACCGGCAAAGGGATTCCTTGCTCAAAGTGATTTTTATTTTTATTTTTTTATTAAAAAAAATCAGTTCCTTCCTTTTGGCTCAGACATGGGTACCGGGTTCAAATTTTGATCCCAGGGTGCCTACGGAGCACCGAGGTTCGACTGCGTGGCTTTGGCTGGCCCTCGCTTTGCAAAGTTCCTTCATCACTGCCAACTTAGAAAAACGGGTCATTTTTTTTTAAAGGAAACAATAATTCATTTTTTTCTCTTTCTCTCTCTCATGCTCACTAATCAAGTAAGTAAGGGCTCCCAAGAACTGTGCAGAATTTGCAACAGATTTCCCCGTGGTTGGTTTCACGGCTACCACTTTTGAGTGGCAAATGGCCAAATATTTATCTTTAGAACAGTGTTTATTTCAATCGTGGCCACTTTAAGATGGGTGGACTTCAACTCCCAGAATTCTCCAGGCCTGGGGAATTCTGGGAGTTGAAGTCCACCCACCTTAACAGTGGTTCAAGTTGGAAAAAGTCCGCTACAATTACAGATTCCCAGTAGCAACTGATGTGTTTTGGGCTACAGAGATTCCCCCTTGCTGTAGCTCAGCCTTTTCTGGTTTTAAAAGTGATCACACTTTTTCTCCTGTGCGTGATGGGTGTGTGTACGCCTTCGTGTGTGTGTGTGTGTGTGTGTGTGTGTGCGTGTGTGAGTGAGTGTATATAAATAAATATATCTATGTACATATCTTATCTACGGATTCTGTTTGAAAGAGTCAAGCTTTTTAACTTTGCCCAACCTGGGTCTCTCAGCTCTGTGGAAATAAACCGCTTTTTGGAGGAAACCTGATTTTTTTCGGGGGGGGGGGGGAGGAGAAAAAAAAAGTTTTGCTTTTGATAGGGATATAAATTTTGGCGTGCGTGTGAAAAACCAAACTCTCTCTGTGCAGGTTTCTTTCTCTTTTCTTACAGTCGTTGACTCTTCTGGTTTTAGGGGTTCGGGGAAAGGCGATACCAAGTATTTTCTTTTCCAATAAATTTCATACGCAAACGTCTTAATGTCTCTGTTTTAATTTTATTTTTTTAAAGGAGGAGGAGGGGGGGGGTAGATGATCATTTGCAAACAGGCAGGTCAGCTCAAAACCCTAATGGGGAGGGAGGAGGGGAAGAGAGAGAGAGAAGATGGAAGGAAGGGAGGGAGGGAGGGAGGGTGGAAGGAAGGGAGGAGAGAGGGAGGGGACAGAAAGGGGGAAAGCAAAGGAGGGTGAGAGGAAGGAAGGATGGCAGGAAGAAGAATAGAAAGGGGAGAAGGAAGGAGGGAAGGGAGAGAAGGAGGGAGGGAAGAAGGGAGGGAGGGAGGAGGGTGAGGGTGGAAGGGAGGGAGGAAGGAAAGGGAGTTGAGAAGAAGGAGGGAGGGAGGGAGGGGGGGAAGGGAAGCAAAGGAGGGAGGGAGGAAGGGGGAGAGGAAGGAAGGATGGCAGGAAGAAGAATAGGGAGAGAAGGAAAGAGGGAAAAGGGAAGGAGAGAAGAGAGAGAAGGAGGGAGGGAAGAAGGGAGGGAGGGAGGAGGGTGAGGGTGGAAGGAAGGAAGGGAGGAAGGAAAGAAGGGAGGAAGGAAGGAAGGAAGGAAGGGGAGTTGAGAAGAAGGAGGGAGGAAGGGGAAAAAAGAGGGAAGCAAAGGAGGGAGGAAGGAAGGGGGAGAGGAAGGAAGGATGGCAGGAAGAAGAATAGAAAGGGAGAGAAGGAAGGAGGGAAGAGAGAGAAGGAGGGAGGGAAGAAGGGAGGGAGGGAGGAGGGTGAGGGAGGAAGGAAGGAAGGAAGGAAGGGTTGAGAAGAGGAAGGAGGGAGGGAGGGAGGGGAAAAAAACTGTCGGGGGAGGATTGTTACTCCCCTATCAGAGGGCGATGAACCGTGGTTCATTTGATGCATGGTGAACATCAAAGAAAGAAATCCGAGGCATATTCTACTGTAAATGAAACTTTACTTGGAAAGCAAAAGAAAAGCTCCTAGCTAACTACATCTCTCATCAGGCAGAATGCAAAGCAAAAGAGAGAAAACTTGTAGACACTTAGGAGAACAAAACAGAATAAAACCATAACATGGCTGAAACATGAGACATTCACTATGGTTACATGATGAGATAGTAACAGGTGCAGAGAGCAGGGGAAAATGTACAGATAGAAATGAGGGAAGCAAAGGAGGGAGGGAGGGAGGGGGAGAGGAAGGAAGGATGGCAGGAAGAAGAACAGAAAGGGAGAGGAGGAAGGAGGGAAGAGAGGGAAGGAGGGAGGGAAGGAGTGTGACCATGTGGGGAAAAAAAATCCCTCGATCATCTTTGATGTCCTTTTCTGAAGCTCTTCCCAGTTCTCTGAGACCTTCTTAACGTGTGTGTGTGTGTGTGTGTGTGTGTGTGTGTGTGTGTCAGAGAGAGAGAGGAAGGGAGAGAGAGAGAAAGAGAGAGAGAGGAAGGGAGAGAGAGAGAGAGAAGGGAGAGAGAGAGAGAAAGAGGAAGGGAGAGAGAGAGAGAGAGAGAGAGAAAGAGGGAAAAGAGAGAGAGAGAGAGAAAGGAAGGGAGAGAGAGAGAGAGAGAGAGAGGAAGGGAGAGAGAGAGAGAAAGAGGAAGGGAGAGAGAGAAAGAGAAAGAGGAAGGGAGAGAGAGAGAGAGAGAGAAAGAGGAAGGGAGAGAGAGAGAGAGAGAGAGAGAGAGAGAGAGAGAGAGAGAGAGAGAGAGAGAGAAACGCACCCATGGTTCAAGCAAGACGGCCTACAAAGGGTAACCCAACCGGGACAAGCGGCAGAACCCAGAACTACGTCGGTGAAGGCCCGATGGCTCAGAAGGCTGGAAGAGACGCCGAGGCCTCCAGGTCCAGCTCTCTGCTCCAAGCAGGAGCCTCCTCGGCCCTGAAGCCCCCCAGGAGGAGAGGTCCACCCTCTCTCTCTCCTCCACCACTTCCACGGTCAAGGGGTTCTTATTGGTTAGGGAAGTCCATCCTATATGGTGGACATCCCGGGCATTTCACAAAGGAGCCGACCCCCCACCCCCGGACCCTCCTCTCCTCCTCCACCCCCGCCTTCTCCAAGAGCAGAAAGAACCCCTACAGGGTGGAAACACCCCCCGCCCCCGCAGAGCCTTGCCTGCCTTCCAGAAGGACATCGCCCAGAGCTCTGAAAGGAGAAGGCCAGCCTCCTTCTCCGGCTCTCCAGCAGAGTCAGCGTCCAGTCAGACCCTGGTGGTCTCTGCCCCATGAGCCTGAATCCTCTAGATCAGGGGTAGGCAACCTTGGCTCTTTTATGACTCGTGGACTTCAACTCCCAGAATTCCTGAGCCAGCATGAGGGAAACTTTGGCTCCTTCATGACTCGTGGATTTCAACTCCCAGAATTCCTGAGCCAGCATGAGGGAAACTTTGGCTCCTTCATGACTCGTGGACTTCAACTCCCAGAATTCCTGAGCCAGCATGAGGGAAACTTTGGCTCCTTCATGACTTGTGGACTTCAACTCCCAGAATTCCTGAGCCAGCATGAGGGAAACTTTGGCTCCTTCATGACTCGTGGACTTCAACTCCCAGAATTCCTGAGCCAGCATGAGGGAAACTTTGGCTCCTTCATGACTCGTGGATTTCAACTCCCAGAATTCCTCAGCCAGCATGAGGGAAACTTTGGCTCCTTCATGACTCGTGGACTTCAACTCCCAGAATTCCTGAGCCAGCATGAGGGAAACTTTGGCTCCTTCATGACTCGTGGACTTCAACTCCCAGAATTCCTGAGCCAGCATGAGGGAAACTTTGGCTCCTTCATGACTCGTGGACTTCAACTCCCAGAATTCCTGAGCCAGCATGAGGGAAACTTTGGCTCCTTCATGACTCGTGGACTTCAACTCCCAGAATTCCTGAGCCAGCATGAGGGAAACTTTGGCTCCTTCATGACTCGTGGATTTCAACTCCCAGAATTCCTCAGCCAGCATGAGGGAAACTTTGGCTCCTTCATGACTCGTGGACTTCAACTCCCAGAATTCCTGAGCCAGCATGAGGGAAACTTTGGCTCCTTCATGACTCGTGGACTTCAACTCCCAGAATTCCTGAGCCAGCATGAGGGAAACTTTGGCTCCTTCATGACTCGTGGACTTCAACTCCCAGAATTCCTGAGCCAGCATGAGGGAAACTTTGGCTCCTTCATGACTCGTGGACTTCAACTCCCAGAATTCCTGAGCCAGCATGAGGGAAACTTTGGCTCCTTCATGACTCGTGGACTTCAACTCCCAGAATTCCTGAGCCAGCATGGGGGAATTATGGCCCTTCATGACTCGTGGACTTCAACTCCCAGAATTCCTGAGCCAGAATGGCTCAGCTTGGAAACCTCTCCCTTTTCCCTCAGCATGGCTGGCTCAGGAATTCTGGGAGTTGAAGTCCACAAGTCATAAAAGAGCCAAGGTAGCCTACCCCTGCTCTAGATCATCCCCAGAACCCCCCACCCCGCAGACTTGATGGGAGAGGGGGGGTGGGCTTCCTTGGGCAGGAGGTGGGCCACTGGGAGAACAGGGAAGGGCAGAGCTCCTGTTGAGGGGAGAGGGAGGGAGGGGAGGGCAGGGAGGAGAGCACCAAGGAAAAAAAGAGGAAAGGGAGAGGGAGAGAGGGAAGGAAGGAAGGGGGAGAGGGGAGGAAGGAAGAAGAGAAGGGGAAGAAGGGAGGGAGGGAGGGAGGGAGGAAGAAGAGCAGGAAGGAAAGAAAGGAGGGAGAGATGGAGGGAAGGAAGAAAGGAGAGGGAGGGGGGGTGGGAGGGAGGAGAGCAGGAAGGAAAGAAAGAAGGAAGGAGGGAGAGATGGAGGGAAGGAAGAAAGGAGAGAGGGAGGGAGGAAGGAAGGAAGGGGGTAGAGGGGAGGAAGGAAGAAGAGAACAAGGGAAGGAAGGAAGGAAGGAAGGAAGGAAGGAAGGAAGGAAGGAAGGAAGGAAGGAAGGAAGGAAGGAAAGGGAAGGGAAATTGAATATTGGAAGAATCAGGACAAAAGAAGAACTTTTCGTACACCCCCTTCCTCCCACCCTGGAATTCCTGAAACGTCAGGATGGCCATCAGCTTGCTCGGCTTCAAAGGAGGCTTGGGCCAACAACTCAGGGCAGCCTAAGAACCCAGAGCCGGGGGGGGGGCACCCCCGCAGGCCATCTCTGCTGGAAGACTGGGAACTTCCCCGCCCGTCCGGGGGCTCGGCTGCCGGGAGAAGGGGCTGCCGGTGGAGGAGAAGGTCGGGGTCCCCCCCCCAGAGGACACGGCTTCTGCCCTGAGGTTGGGCCTCTGGCTTAGTCCACCCAGCTGGGCTCCTGGAGGGGGACCCGGACCCAAATGAAGACGGGATTCTCAGGACAGACATTCCCAGCACCACGGCCAGCAGGCAGGTCCTCAAGGTGGGGTCCAAATGTCAAGGTGGTTGATCCCGAGGTGTGGCTTATGGGCCTTGACGCACCTCGGTGGCCGCCATCTTGGCGTTTTGGACGCTACCTGCACAATCCACAGAGTGGGCGCCAGGAACGCCGGGGGCTTTTAAGAAGAGACCGGACGGCCGTTTGCCTGCAACAGTCTAGGGCGGGGGTGGGGAACATTGGCTCTTTTGTGACTTGTGGACTATCAACTCCCAGAATTCCTGAGCCAGCCATGAAGGGGCTGGACTAGAAGACCTCTTGAGGTCCCTTCCAACTCTATGGTTCTGCAAGGGTCTCCTGCTGGAGCAGGGGGCTGGACTAGAAGACCTCTTGAGGTCCCTTCCAACTCTATGGTTCTGCAAGGGTCTCCTGCTGGAGCAGGGGGCTGGACTAGAAGACCTCTTGAGGTCCCTTCCAACTCTATGGTTCTGTAAGGGTCTCCTGCTGGAGCAGGGGGCTGGACTAGAAGACCTCTTGAGGTCCCTTCCAACTCTATGGTTCTGTAAGGGTCTCCTGCTGGAGCAGGGGGCTGGACTAGAAGACCTCTTGAGGTCCCTTCCAACTCTATGGTTCTGTAAGGGTCTCCTGCTGGAGCAGGGGGCTGGACTAGAAGACCTCTTGAGGTCCCTTCCAACTCTATGGTTCTGTAAGGGTCTCCTGCTGGAGCAGGGGGCTGGACTAGAAGACCTCTTGAGGTCCCTTCCAACTCTATGGTTCTGTAAGGGTCTCCTGCTGGAGCAGGGGGCTGGACTAGAAGACCTCTTGAGGTCCCTTCCAACTCTATGGTTCTGTAAGGGTCTCCTGCTGGAGCAGGGGGCTGGACTAGAAGACCTCTTGAGGTCCCTTCCAACTCTATGGTTCTGTAAGGGTCTCCTGCTGGAGCAGGGGGCTGGACTAGAAGACCTCTTGAGGTCCCTTCCAACTCTATTGTTCTGTAAGGGTCTCCTGCTGGAGCAGGGGGCTGGACTAGAAGACCTCTTGAGGTCCCTTCCAACTCTATTGTTCTGTAAGGGTCTCCTGCTGAAGCAGGGGGCTGGACTAGAAGACCTCTTGAGGTCCCTTCCAACTCTATTGTTCTTTAAGGGTCTCCTGCTGGAGCAGGGGGCTGGACTAGAAGACCTCTTGAGGTCCCTTCCAACTCTATGGTTCTGTAAGGGTCTCCTGCTGGAGCAGGGGGCTGGACTAGAAGACCTCTTGAGGTCCCTTCCAACTCTATGGTTCTGTAAGGGTCTCCTGCTGGAGCAGGGGGCTGGACTAGAAGACCTCTTGAGGTCCCTTCCAACTCTATGGTTCTGTAAGGGTCTCCTGCTGAAGCAGGGGGCTGGACTAGAAGACCTCTTGAGGTCCCTTCCAACTCTATTGTTCTTTAAGGGTCTCCTGCTGGAGCAGGGGGCTGGACTAGAAGACCTCTTGAGGTCCCTTCCAACTCTATGGTTCTGTAAGGGTCTCCTGCTGGAGCAGGGGGCTGGACTAGAAGACCTCTTGAGGTCCCTTCCAACTCTATGGTTCTGTAAGGGTCTCCTGCTGAAGCAGGGGGCTGGACTAGAAGACCTCTTGAGGTCCCTTCCAACTCTATTGTTCTTTAAGGGTCTCCTGCTGGAGCAGGGGGCTGGACTAGAAGACCTCTTGAGGTCCCTTCCAACTCTATGGTTCTGTAAGGGTCTCCTGCTGGAGCAGGGGGCTGGACTAGAAGACCTCTTGAGGTCCCTTCCAACTCTATTGTTCTGTAAGGGTCTCCTGCTGGAGCAGGGGGCTGGACTAGAAGACCTCTTGAGGTCCCTTCCAACTCTATTGTTCTGTAAGGGTCTCCTGCTGGAGCAGGGGGCTGGACTAGAAGACCTCTTGAGGTTCCTTCCAATTCTATTGTTCTGTAAGGGTCTCCTGCTGGAGCAGGGGGCTGGACTAGAAGACCTCTTGAGGTCCCTTCCAACTCTATTGTTCTGTAAGGGTCTCCTGCTGGAGCAGGGGGCTGGACTAGAAGACCTCTTGAGGTCCCTTCCAACTCTATGGTTCTGTAAGGGTCTCCTGCTGGAGCAGGGGGCTGGACTAGAAGACCTCTTGAGGTCCCTTCCAACTCTATGGTTCTGTAAGGGTCTCCTGCTGGAGCAGGGGGCTGGACTAGAAGACCTCTTGAGGTCCCTTCCAACTCTATGGTTCTGTAAGGGTCTCCTGCTGAAGCAGGGGGCTGGACTAGAAGACCTCTTGAGGTCCCTTCCAACTCTATGGTTCTTTAAGGGTCTCCTGCTGGAGCAGGGGGCTGGACTAGAAGACCTCTTGAGGTCCCTTCCAACTCTATGGTTCTGTAAGGGTCTCCTGCTGGAGCAGGGGGCTGGACTAGAAGACCTCTTGAGGTCCCTTCCAACTCTATTGTTCTGTAAGGGTCTCCTGCTGGAGCAGGGGGCTGGACTAGAAGACCTCTTGAGGTTCCTTCCAATTCTATTGTTCTGTAAGGGTCTCCTGCTGGAGCAGGGGGCTGGACTAGAAGACCTCTTGAGGTCCCTTCCAACTCTATTGTTCTTTAAGGGTCTCCTGCTGGAGCAGGGGGCTGGACTAGAAGACCTCTTGAGGTCCCTTCCAACTCTATGGTTCTGTAAGGGTCTCCTGCTGGAGCAGGGGGCTGGACTAGAAGACCTCTTGAGGTCCCTTCCAACTCTATTGTTCTGTAAGGGTCTCCTGCTGGAGCAGGGGGCTGGACTAGAAGACCTCTTGAGGTTCCTTCCAATTCTATTGTTCTGTAAGGGTCTCCTGCTGGAGCAGGGGGCTGGACTAGAAGACCTCTTGAGGTCCCTTCCAACTCTATGGTTCTGTAAGGGTCTCCTGCTGGAGCAGGGGGCTGGACTAGAAGACCTCTTGAGGTCCCTTCCAACTCTATGGTTCTGTAAGGGTCTCCTGCTGGAGCAGGGGGCTGGACTAGAAGACCTCTTGAGGTCCCTTCCAACTCTATTGTTCTGTAAGGGTCTCCTGCTGGAGCAGGGGGCTGGACTAGAAGACCTCTTGAGGTCCCTTCCAACTCTATTGTTCTTTAAGGGTCTCCTGCTGGAGCAGGGGGCTGGACTAGAAGACCTCTTGAGGTCCCTTCCAACTCTATTGTTCTGTAAGGGTCTCCTGCTGGAGCAGGGGGCTGGACTAGAAGACCTCTTGAGGTCCCTTCCAACTCTATTGTTCTTTAAGGGTCTCCTGCTGGAGCAGGGGGCTGGACTAGAAGACCTCTTGAGGTCCCTTCCAACTCTATTGTTCTGTAAGGGTCTCCTGCTGGAGCAGGGGGCTGGACTAGAAGACCTCTTGAGGTCCCTTCCAACTCTATGGTTCTGTAAGGGTCTCCTGCTGAAGCAGGGGGCTGGACTAGAAGACCTCTTGAGGTCCCTTCCAACTCTATTGTTCTTTAAGGGTCTCCTGCTGGAGCAGGGGGCTGGACTAGAAGACCTCTTGAGGTCCCTTCCAACTCTATGGTTCTGTAAGGGTCTCCTGCTGGAGCAGGGGGCTGGACTAGAAGACCTCTTGAGGTCCCTTCCAACTCTATGGTTCTGTAAGGGTCTCCTGCTGGAGCAGGGGGCTGGACTAGAAGACCTCTTGAGGTCCCTTCCAACTCTATTGTTCTGTAAGGGTCTCCTGCTGGAGCAGGGGGCTGGACTAGAAGACCTCTTGAGGTCCCTTCCAACTCTATTGTTCTTTAAGGGTCTCCTGCTGGAGCAGGGGGCTGGACTAGAAGACCTCTTGAGGTCCCTTCCAACTCTATTGTTCTGTAAGGGTCTCCTGCTGGAGCAGGGGGCTGGACTAGAAGACCTCTTGAGGTCCCTTCCAACTCTATGGTTCTGTAAGGGTCTCCTGCTGAAGCAGGGGGCTGGACTAGAAGACCTCTTGAGGTCCCTTCCAACTCTATTGTTCTTTAAGGGTCTCCTGCTGGAGCAGGGGGCTGGACTAGAAGACCTCTTGAGGTCCCTTCCAACTCTATGGTTCTGTAAGGGTCTCCTGCTGGAGCAGGGGGCTGGACTAGAAGACCTCTTGAGGTCCCTTCCAACTCTATTGTTCTGTAAGGGTCTCCTGCTGGAGCAGGGGGCTGGACTAGAAGACCTCTTGAGGTTCCTTCCAACTCTATTGTTCTGTAAGGGTCTCCTGCTGGAGCAGGGGGCTGGACTAGAAGACCTCTTGAGGTCCCTTCCAACTCTATGGTTCTGTAAGGGTCTCCTGCTGGAGCAGGGGGCTGGACTAGAAGACCTCTTGAGGTTCCTTCCAACTCTATTGTTCTGTAAGGGTCTCCTGCTGGAGCAGGGGGCTGGACTAGAAGACCTCTTGAGGTCCCTTCCAACTCTATTGTTCTGTAAGGGTCTCCTGCTGGAGCAGGGGGCTGGACTAGAAGACCTCTTGAGGTCCCTTCCAACTCTATGGTTCTGTAAGGGTCTCCTGCTGGAGCAGGGGGCTGGACTAGAAGACCTCTTGAGGTCCCTTCCAACTCTATGGTTCTGTAAGGGTCTCCTGCTGGAGCAGGGGGCTGGACTAGAAGACCTCTTGAGGTCCCTTCCAACTCTATGGTTCTGTAAGGGTCTCCTGCTGGAGCAGGGGGCTGGACTAGAAGACCTCTTGAGGTCCCTTCCAACTCTATTGTTCTTTAAGGGTCTCCTGCTGGAGCAGGGGGCTGGACTAGAAGACCTCTTGAGGTCCCTTCCAACTCTATGGTTCTGTAAGGGTCTCCTGCTGGAGCAGGGGGCTGGACTAGAAGACCTCTTGAGGTCCCTTCCAACTCTATGGTTCTGTAAGGGTCTCCTGCTGGAGCAGGGGGCTGGACTAGAAGACCTCTTGAGGTCCCTTCCAACTCTATTGTTCTGTAAGGGTCTCCTGCTGGAGCAGGGGGCTGGACTAGAAGACCTCTTGAGGTCCCTTCCAACTCTTTGTGATTCTGTTACTCTGTCAGGGTCTCCTGAGCTTTCAATCCCTCCCTCGCCCCCCCCCCCGCTGAGGATGTCACAAACAGAACAGGCACCAGCAGTAGCCAATGGGGCCTTGGAAGGGGCGGGGCTTGAAGCGGCCAGGGGCAATTGTGGCCAGGAAAGGGGAGGAGCTCCCCCTCTGTCTGAGGGGGGGGGGAAAGGGGGCGGGTTCTGGTGCCTGATTGACGGCTAGACTTCTGAGCCGCTGGAATTGTGAAGCACCCTTTGACAGAGCTCCGGAGGGCGGGGCTTCAAGCCAGAGGGAGCCAATCGGGCGGGACCTTGGGCTTGAAGGGCTGCTGAGAATTAGAACTGAGTGGCAGTTAAGGCTCTGAGCCATGGGGGCACCTAGTGGCAGGAATTGAGGGAGGGGACACCCTGGGGGTCTTGTCTCCCCTCTTTTCTGCCCTGGAAGCCAAGGATGATGGGTGCTTGGCTGCAGCTGCTTTGGCTGCTCTTCAGACTGGGTGGGTAGAAAGCCTTGGGGTGGGTGGCAAGGAGTCCAGACTGGGGGGGGGGGGTTGGGGAGAGAAGAGCGGCTGAACTACAACTCCCAGAAGCCCGGCAGCCAGGCTCAAGTTGAGGGACATTGGGAGTTGTAGTTCCCGGAGGCTCCAGGCTCCCTCAAGCCCAGCCTTGGGAGAAGATAAGCAGGTGCCTATTCCAAACTCTTGAGCTGGTGCCTCTGGCTGGCAGGGGCGGAAGGAACAAACCGAAGGAGACGCCTCTGAGCCCCAAGCAGAGAAGCAACCTGGAATTAAGGAGAAACGGCCTGACAGCGAGGACAATCAGCTGGTGGAACAGCTGGCCACCAGAAGTCGTGGGCGCTCCATCGCTGGAGGTTTTTAAGAAGAGGCTAGATAGTCACGTTGTCTGAGATGGGGTAATAGGGTCCCCTGCTTGAGCAAGGGGGGGTTGGACTAGAAGACCTCCAAGGTCTCTTCCAGCTGTGTTCTGTTCTGTTCTACATCCGGAGTGCCTTCCCAGCACCAAAGGAAGCAAATCAGCTTCTGCTTTACCCTTTGCGCAGTCTTTGTAAGTAAGATGGAAATCCTAGACCGCTAGATCCCAAAATATCTAGGGGAGGCAGGCTTTTCCAGCTGTCTGTCTGTCTGTCTATCACCTGTCTTCTAATCTATTTTCTATCATTTGTCTTTCTCTGTCACCTATCTTCTATCTTCTAATCATATTTATCTATCATCTGCCATCATCTATATTCTCTATCTATTTTCTATCATATCTATATCTTGCCTTCTATCATCTATATTATCTATAATTTATCATCTGTCTATCATCTCTATATCTATCTATCTATCTGTCTATCTATCCATCTATCATCTGTCTATCATCTATTATATCTATATCTATCCATCTATCATTTGTCTATCATCTGTCTATCATCTATATCTATCTATCAGCTATCATCCCTCTATCTATCTATCTATCTATCTATCTATCTATCTATCTATCTATCTATCTATCTATCTATCTGCCAGTTATCTATCTATCCATCTGTCTATCATCTATCATCTCTATATCTATCCATCATCTGTCTATCATCTGTCTATCATCTCTATATCTATCAGCTATCTTATCTATCATCTGTCTATCATCTATCATCTCTATATCTATCTATCCATCTATCATCTCTCATCTCTCTATCAGCTATCTTATCTATCTCTATCATCTGTCTATCATCTATCATCTCTATATCTATCTATCCATCTATCATCTCTCTATCATCTGTCTGTCATCTGTCTGTCATCTCTAGATCTATCATAGGTATCTTATGTATCTCATAGAATACTAGGGCTGGAAGGGACCTTGGAGGTCTTCTAGTCCGACCCCCTATCCAAGCAGAAGTCCTTATAATATCTGAGGCAAATGGTGGTCTAATCTCAGTCATAAAAACAGAGCCAGGTTTTTCCATCAGCCAGCTTATTCTTCCGTCAGGCTCAAGGAGAAGCAGAGGGAGATTCTAATCACAGTCCTGACAAATGGCAGTTAGTGCATCTGAGCTGGGGATCTCCGGAGGCTATCCATCCCACCCCTCTGCCATGCCAACTTGAGACTAGGTCGTTTTGGTTTCCTTTCTTTCTAGGATCAATGGAATCTCCCAGCTATCTTTATTCTGAAGTGACGGTGCCTACTTTGCTGGAACAGCCCCACGGTGCCTACAGTAAGGTAATCCGGATGGTGCTTCACCATTTGAATGGCTGCCCGACCCTGGCTAGGAAGGAAAATCCTTGAAGGTTTAAGAGTGGCTTTCCCCATCCCAGATCCATTCAGAGGGTGTGCACTGAAGCTCCTGCAGCCCTAAATCCATTCGTGCACACAAAGGCTGGGGCTGATGGGAACTGAGCAGGAGGAGGAGGACTCTGGGGTCCTTGGTGCTCTCTGAGCTGGGTGGTTTCCTTGCAGACGTTTCATGACCCAACTAGGGAACATCATCAGTGCTGGGAGGAGGAGGAGGAGGAAGACTATGGGATCCTTGGTGGTCTTTGAGCTGGATGGTTTTCTTGTAGATGTTTCATGGCCCAACTAGGTAACATCATCAGTGCTAGAAGGGAGGAGGAGGAGGAAGAGGAGGACTTGGGGGTTCTTCCTCCTCCTCCTCCTCCTCCTCCTCCTCCTCCTCCTTCCTCCTCCTCCGCCTTTCCACAACCCCCGCTCCCTTCTAGCACTGATGATGTTCCCTGATTTGGTCATGAAATGTCTGCAAGAAAAACACCCAGCTCAGAGAGCGTCAAGGAACCCACAGTCCTTCCTCCTCCTCCTCCTCCTCCTCCTCCTCCTCCTCCTCCTCCTCCTCCTCCTCCTCCTCCTCCTCCTCTCTGCAAACACCTCCTCTTCCTCCTCCTCCCTCCTAGCACTGATGATGTTCCCTAGTTGGGTCATTTAACATCTGCAAGAAAACAGCCAAGCTCAGAGACCACCAAGGACCCCACAGTCTTTGGGTCTCACATTGCCAGCCTTGGGTGCCCCAAACAGCGAGGAAGCAGACTCCTGACACAGGGGGAAAAAAAAACCTGTTGACACCCAGTTGCAGGAGTTTATTTAGACATATTATTTTCTACATTCCAGAAAGAAATATCCTATCTGATGAAAATTGAAGGTGTTCACAGGATTCTTCACCTTTACCAGAAGTAAGTGTTTAGGACAGTGTAATTTTTTTTACACCTTTACCCAAGCCTTGAGGGGACGGACATTAGACACTGCATGCGTTCACCGTTTTGTAAGTCACTTTTTTCAACACTGTTGTGATTTCAAATGATTGCTAAACAAAGGATTATAAATGGAGTGTAACTCAATGACTTCTGGGAATGTTGATCTTTTTTTTTTTTATATTGTGGTGACCAGAAGAGAACAATTAACCAGGGGAACGACTTGCCTCCAGAAGTTGTGGGTGCTCCAATACTGGAGGGTTTTTAAGAAGAGACTGGACAGTCACTTGTTTGAAAACTTAAGCTTTGATTCTAAGCATTTTAACCAGTGGTGGGATTCAAATACGGGAACGACCGGTTCTCTGTCTGGATGCCGCTCCCGGAAGTCCATTCTGGACCCGGGCAACAAAAAAATTAGCTACCGGTTCTGCCGAAGTGGTGCGAACTGGCTGAATCCCACCACTGATTTTATCTTTAAAACGACTTGCTTGCAATATTTATTTTATTTTTTTATTTTTATTACATTTATATCCCGCCCTTCTCCGAAGACTCAGGGCAGCTTACAAGCTTAGCAGTAGCCTTCATTCTATGTATATGCCTGCTTATTAGGGCTTTCGCCCCCCCCCCCCAAGCGGCATTATTACAAAGTCAGCTTAATTGCCCCCAACAATCTGGGTCCTCATTTTACCTACCTGGGAAGGATGGAAGGCTGAGTCAACCTTGAGCCTGGTGGGATGCGAACCTGCACTAATTGCAGCCAGCTGGTGTTACTTAAGAAGGCATTAGCCCACTGCTCCACCAAGGCAATAGAGAAGTCTTAGCTGGATAATGCTTATTCATTTTATGCTTTTAGGCCACCTTGACTCTTGTATGACTTGCGGACTTCAACTCCCAGAATTCCTCCGCCAGCATCACTGGCTGAGGAATTCTGGGAGTTGAAGTCCCCAAGTCCTAAAAGGGCCAAGTTTGAAGACCCCTGGTTTAGGTCAAAGCAGACACCCCCACTGCACAGCCAAAGAGGACCCCTACTCTATGTTCTCTTGCTGAGTCAAGGAGCAGCTGTATACAGAGCAAATACCTTTTCTGTTTTTATCTTTTTGTATGCAGGTCCTTTGTAATTCAGAATATGCCTATTTACTATCTGGATTTAGAAGGAAGAAGAACTGTCCAGCATCCTAAACCAAGAGTAAGTCACTCCCTGTAATAAAATGTGGACTTCTCTCTCTCCCTCTCTATCTATGATCATCATCCATCAGTCATCCATCATTCAAGTCAGTCTGTCTGTGTGTGTCTCTCTCTGTCTCTTTGTCTGTCTCTCTCTCTGTCTCTGTCTGTCTGTCTCTCTCTCTCTCTCTCTCTCTCTCTCTCTCTCTCTCTATATATATATATATATATATATATATATATATATATATATATATATATATATATATATATAAATATAAATATATATAAATCATATTTATCTGTCTCATCTCTCTCTCATCTACCATCTATATATTTATACTATCTATCTATCCCTATCTATCTATCTATCTCTATCAATCTCTATCAATCTCTATCTATCTATCTATCTATCTATCTATCTATCTATCTATCTATCTATCTATCTCAATATATCTCTATCAATCTCTATCTATCTCTATCTATCTATATCTCAATATATCTCTATCAATCTCTATATCTATCTATCTATCTATCTATCTATCTATCTATCTATCTATCTATCTATCTATATCTATCTATCTCAATATATCTCTATCTATCAATCTCTATATATCTATCTCTATCTATCTATCTATCTATCTATCTATCTATCTATCTATCTATCTATCTATCTATCATCTATCTCAATATATCTCTATCTATCAATCTCTCTCTCTCTCTCTCTCTCTCTCTCATAAATCATCTCTCTGTCTATCCCTCCCTCCTCCCCCCACTCTGCCAGTCTGTCTGTCCTTCCTGAACGCTTTGTCCAACGTCAAGGCTGGCCCTGAGCTCCAGCTGGCTCATCTGGTTTCCCCCACTCATGTCAGCCCTTCAAGGTCGTCCAGAGAAGAAGCGACAACCAAGAATACAACAGGAATTGCAGGAACAATTTTTCAAGTCTGAAAGCAGTTCCCCCCTCCTTTATTTTTACTTCCCTGAAAACTCAGGAGGGTCACTTCTAAGATACAGAATGAAGAATAGCAGAGTGGGAAGGGACCTTGGAGGTCATCTAGTCCCGCCCCCTGCTCGGGCAGGAAACCCTATACCATTTCAGACAAGTGGCTGTCCCGTCTCTTCTTAAAAACCTCCAGTGATGGAGCATTGACAACTTCCAGAGGCAGGTTGTTCCACCGGTTGTCCTCACTGTTGGGAAGTTTCTCCTTAATTCCAGGTTGCTTCTCTCCTTGATTGGCTTCCATCCGTTGCTTCTTGTCCTGCTTTCTTTGGGTGCTTTGGAGAAGAGGTTGACCCCCCCCCCCGCATTTTCCATGGCAGCCCCCCCCAGATATTGCAAGATGGCTATCATGTCGCCCCTAGTCCTTCTTTTCATTAAATCAGACATACCCAATTCCTGCAACCGGGAACTGTTGCTCTTCTCTGCGCCCTTTCCAGAGTCTCAACCTCTTCCCGTGTCTCCTCCGTTTCTGAAAGGCTGAGACCACTTTTACACGTCTCTCGGCTGCAACTCTTCCTCCCAAGGTTGTTCTCACACACCCTTGCAACTCAGTCCCACCCCCCACCCCCAATGCCTTCTCATCGCAGCCTTTCTCTGTCCCCTTCCCCTGCTCCCTTGCAGATCGACTGCTATTACAGTGGATACGTGGAAGACCTTCCCAATTCGAACGTGGTGCTCTCCACCTGCAACGGTCTTTGGTAAGGGCTGGCCTGTGGGTCCCGTGCTCTGCAAAACGGCACCTGTTCGATAGGTTGGGGGGGGGAATGGGATATACAGGTGGGTCTCGAACGCAGGGAAGGGGAGGCTGGGTCTGCTAGGAAAGCGGCAAACCTGATCAGCTAGAGAAGGGAAATGCAGAGTGACTGAGCAAGGGGGTCCCATTCTGAGATAATTTCATCTTTGGAAAGGTACCAACAACTTTGGAAAGCATACATTTTCTTGTGTGAAAAACGCCTGAACCTTTTAGGTTTCCCAGAATGAAATCAGCTGCACAAGGAAATAATAGAGTAGAGTTGAGTAGAAAAGAATAGAATAGAAAAAATAGGATAGGATAGGATAGGATAGGATAGGATAGGATAGGATAGGATAGGATAGGATAGGATAGGATAAGATAGGATAAGATAGGATAGGATAGAAAATATGGAAAGGAATGGAATGGAACAGGAACAGAACAGGAACAGAACAGAACAGAATAGAATATGGGCTATAGAATACAATAGAAAATATGGAATGGAATGGAATGGAATGGAATAGAAAATATGGAATAGGATAGGATAGAATAGGATAGAAAATAAGGAATAGAATAATAATAATAATAATAATAATGATGATGATGATGATGATGATGATGATGATGATGATGATGATGATGTTGGAAGGGACCTTGGAGGTCATCTAGTCCAACCCCCTGCTCAGGCAGGAAACTCTATACCGTTTCAGACAAATGGCTGTCCAGTCTCTTCTTAAAAACCTCCAGTGGTGGAGCATTCACCGCTTCTGGAGGCAGGTTGTTCCACTGGTTAATTGTTCTAACTGTCGGGAAATTTCTCCTTAGTTCTAGGTTGCTTCTCTCCTTGGCTAGTTTCCATCAATAGAATAGAATAGAATAGAAAATATGGAATAGAATAGAATAGAATAGAATAGAATAGAATAGAATAGAATAGAATAGAATAGAATAGAATAGAATAGAATAGAATAGAATAGAATAGAATAGAATAGACCTTGGAGGTCATCTAGTCCAGCCCCCTGCTCAAGCAGGAGGATCTATACCATTTCAGACAAGTGACTGTCTAGTGGTCTCTTCTTAAAAATCTCCAGTGATGGAGCGCCCATGATTTCTGGAGGCAAAGCTGTTCCACTGGGTTAATTGTCCTCACTGTTGGGAACTTCCTCCTTAATTCCAGGTTGCTTCTCTCCTTGATTGTTTTCCATCCATTGTTTCTTGTCCTGCCCTCTGTTGCTTTGGAGAGTAAAACTATTTTAGTCCTTAAAATATTTAGTGTTCCAGTCTTCCAATATCTCAGGGGCTGCCCCCAAAGAAAAGGGGGTCCACCTATTCTCCAAAGCACCCAAAGAAAGCAGGACAAGAAGCAACGGATGGAAACTAGTCAAGGAGAGAAGCAACCTAGAACTAAGGAGAAACTTCCTGACAGGGAGAACAATTAACCAGCGGAACCACCTGCCTCCAGAAGTGGTGAATGCTCCAACACTGGAGGTTTTTAAGAAGAGACTGGACAATCACTTGTCCGAAATGGTATAGGGTTTCCTGCCTGAGCAGGGGGTTGGACTAGATGACCTCCAAGGTCCCTTCCAACATTCTGTTCTGTTCTGTTAAAACTACATGGACTGAGTTGTTAGTTGAGAGTCCATCATAAGTCACCTTTTTTTAGTGCCGTTCGAATTTCGAACGGACGCTAAAGGAATGATTCTAAGGCAAGAACTACCTGGGCCCATCCCAGGGCGATGGTTGTCCGATCTTTTCTGGAAGGCCTCCAGCAATGGAGGGACACTTTTTTGGGGGGGGGTTCTGGCTGTTCTTTTCTGTGACGTCGCAACCTCCTCCTCAAACATTCAGGGGTCACATACAGATGGGGAATCTGACCTACCAAATCCAGCCGATCGAAAACTTCTCTGGGTTCAAACACCTCCTCTATCGCAAGGCCCCAGAGCCGAATCGTCCGTGCCGAGGGGTGGTGGAAGAGATGGGCCTGGGGGCCAGACCGACAACGGGCCAGACACCGGATTCCAAGGACGCCATCGTAAGTTCTCTTCTTCCTGCTCAAACCTCGGGCAACGTTAAGATGGGGGGAGCTCAACATTATTTATTTTTTATAAATAATTCAAGGGGGTGAATGTCGTAATTCCCCCTCCTCCTATTTTCCCCCACAACAACCCTGTGAGGTGGGCTGGGCTGAGGTGAGAGGGAAGGACGGGCCCAAACTCACCCAGCCGGCTTTCGTGGCAAAGGCGGGATTCGAACTCATCGTCTCCTGGCGATTGGCACCAAAGTCACCCAGCTGCTTTCATGCCTGAGGCGGGACTAAAACTCACCGCCTCCTGGCGATTGGCCCAAAGTCACCCAGCTGGCTTTCGTGCCTGAGGCGGGACTAGAAGTCACCGTCTCCTGGTGATTGGCCCAAAGTCACCCAGCTGGCTTTCGCGCCTGAGGCGGGACTAGAACTCACTGCCTCCTGGTGATTGGCCCAAAGTCAACCAGCTGGCTTTCGTGCCTGAGGCGGGACTAGAACTCACCGCCTCCTGGTGATTGGCCCAAAGTCACCCAGCTGGCTTTCGCGCCTGAGGCGGGACTAGAACTCACCGTCTCCTGGTGATTGGCCCAAAGTCACCCAGCTGGCTTTCGCGCCTGAGGCGGGACTAGAACTCACCGCCTCCTGGTGATTGGCCCAAAGTCACCCAGCTGGCTTTCGCGCCTGAGGCGGGACTAGAACTCACCGTCTCCTGGTGATTGGCCCAAAGTCAACCAGCTGGCTTTCGTGCCTGAGGCGGGACTAGAACTCACCGCCTCCTGGTGATTGGCCCAAAGTCACCCAGCTGGCTTTCGCGCCTGAGGCGGGACTAGAACTCACCGTCTCCTGGTGATTGGCCCAAAGTCACCCAGCTGGCTTTCGCGCCTGAGGCAGGACTAGAACTCACCGTCTCCTGGTGATGGGCCCAATGTTACCCCTTCAGCTTTGGTGTCTGAAACAGGGACTAGAACTCACCGCCTCCTGGTGATTGGCCCAAAGTCACCCAGCTGGCTTTCGCGCCTGAGGCGGGACTAGAACTCACTGTCTCCTGGTGATTGGCCCAAAGTCACCCAGCTGGCTTTCGCGCCTGAGGCAGGACTAGAACTCACCGTCTCCTGGTGATGGGCCCAATGTTACCCCTTCAGCTTTGGTGTCTGAAACAGGGACTAGAACTCACCGTCTCCTGGTGATTGTCCCCAAGTCACCTTTCGTTTGCCTCCCACCCCTGATGTCTCTACTTTCCTTTCAGCCACACTTCTCTCGGAAGAATATGCCATCGAGATACCTGGAATACTTTGCCGTTTGTGACCATTCTGTGGTAAGCAACCAACCATAGGTTAACTAGGTTAGATCCCAGTTAGCCTCTCCAGAAGCAGCTGCAGGACATGGATCTGGCTTTTTGCTCCTTTCTCCTGTTCTGCTCTACTCTCAAACTCCACCACTTTAAGATGGGAGGGCTTCCACTCCCAGAATTCCTCAGCCAGTCCACCCATCTTGAACTCGAATTCTGGGAGTTGAATTCCACCGTTCTTAAAATTGAATTCTGGGAGTGTAAGTCCACACCTCTTGAATTTGGATTCTGGGAGTTGAAATCCACCCATTTTAAAGTTGAAGTCTGGGAGTTGAAATCCACCCATCTTGAATTCTGGGAGTTGAAGTCCACCCATGTTGAACTTGAATTCTGGGAGTTGAAATCCACCCATCTTAAAGTTGAATTCTGAGAGTGGAAGTCCCCCATCTTAAAGTTGAATTCTGGGAGTTGAAATCCACCCATCTTAAAGTTGAATTCTGAGAGTGGAAGTCCACCCATCTTAAAGTTGAATTCTGGGAGTGGAAGTCCACCCATCTTAAAGTTGAATTCTGGGAGTGGAAGTCCACCCATCTTAAAGTTGAATTCTGGGAGTGGAAGTCCACCCATCTTAAAGTTGAATTCTGGGAGTTGAAGTCCACCCATCTTGCCCCAAAGTGCAATTGTGTCCATTTCAAACTCTCCCCCATGTGTGCCACATTAGGAAACATGCACACCAAGGGCAGAAGAGCCGCTATGCTGTGGTGATGCCTGATTCATCTTTTTGGCATAAGAGTTTTCACCTTCAGATTGCTAGGAACTAATCGGTGCTCCCTTTCCACCCTAATATATTTTATTTTTAATTATTAGTTCAACTAATATGCTCCCCCATTATCAATCATTTAGTAGAAGGGCGCAAACCATGGCCAAAATAATGTTCTCCTGGACAACTTTCCACAAGAAGTAAAAACAAAAAGCCCCCACAAGGAGGTAGTCCTCAATTTACAACCCGTTCATTTAGTGACTGCTCGAAGTGACAACGGGCCCTGAAAACAGGGACCTGTGACCCGTTTTGCACACTTAATGACTGCTGCAGCGTTCCCCGTGGTCACGTGATGGAAATTTGGATCCTTGGCAACTGTCTCGCAGTTACGACGATTGCATTCACCAGGGGTGTGTGTCTGAGTGTGTCATGTGATGATCCTCTGATCAGCAAAGTCAAAACGGGGGGAAGCCAGATTCACTTAACAACCGTGTGGCGACCTCAACCTGTGCATCGATTCACTTAAGAATGATGGCAAGAAAGGTCACAAAAAGGTGCAGAACTCGCTTAGCGACCGCCTCGCTTCAAACGGTTGCAATTTGAAATGGCCACTAAATGGACGCAAGTCGAGGACTGCCTGTTCTTTCAGTATCTCCCCCGAAGGAAAGGCCCAATGGGCGGGTGGAGGAGGGAGATCTGGAACCAGAGATTGGGGGTGAGGGAAGACGCAGAAAGAAGCGGGTCAGTCTGGAAGGGAGCCACCCTCCCCGGGGGTCCCGAAAGACCCACGCAAGGAATCTGGCAGGGCGGGTCTGCACACAGCGCCCCTGAGGATCTCCTCCTCCCCCCTCAGTTCCAGTGGGCCAAGCAGAACGTCACTCAAGAGCTGCTGCTGGTGCTTCAGGTCCTCTTGCTGGTTCACAGTGTAAGTAAATCCTAGTAGCCGAGGGCGGGAAGGGACCTTGGAGGTCTTCTAGTCCAACCCCCTGCCCAAGGCAGGAGATTTTACCATCCTGGACAAAGGGCTGGTATTTTCTTGAGAACCTCCAGCAACTGAGCAACCAGAACTCCAGGGGCATCCCTCCCTCCCTCCATATCCATATCCATACCTATATCTCTGTATCTATCATCTATCATCTAAATATCTATCATAGTCTAACATATTTATCATGCCATATTTATCTGTATATACAGTATATGTATATCATCTATCTATCTATCTATCTATCTATCTATCTATCTATCTATCTATCTCTCATCTAAATATACCTTATGTCTATCATCTATCATGCCATATTTATATCTATCAATCTATCTATATCTCATTTAAATATCTATCTTATGTCTATCATCTATCATGCCATATCTATCTATCTATCTATCTATCTATCTATCTATCTATCTATCTATCTATCTATCTATCTATCTATCATCTAAATATACCTTATGTCTATCATCTATCATGCCATATCTATCTATCTATCTATCTATCTATCTATCTATCTATCTATCTATCATCTATCTATCTATCTATATCTCATCTAAATATCTATCATCTCTATCATCTATCATGCCATATTTATCTATCTATCTATCTGTATCTCTCATTTAAATATCTATCTTATGTCTATCATCTGTCATGCCATATTTATCTCTATCTATCCATCCATCCATCATCTATCCCTCCATCCCTCCATCTAGATCACAGCTGGCTCAGGAATTTCTGGGAGTTGAAGTCCACAGGCCACCCAAGGGCCTGGTTCCATCTCCAGTGTGACTCACCTTGCAGGTAAGAGGATGGCCACTCCTCCCTTTCCCCTCGCAGGTGTACAGCGACATCGGCCTCCACGTCGTCCTGACGGGCATGGAGGTGTGGGCCGAAAAGGACCCCCTGCCCCTCGGCAAACCCTTTGGGGAAAGGGTGCGAGCGTTCCACAGCTACGCCAATTCTGAGCTTCAGCGCCAGACCCACTTCGACCACGCCACGCTATTCACGTGAGAACTCGGAGTTTTCTGCGGGAGAGGCATAGATCTTGGGGTGGTCCTCCTCTTCCTCGGAGGACCCCAGCCTTTGGGGCCGCAATTCTCCCCATGGTTCGGCTCATGCAGGGAGTCCTTGGCACTCTGACCGTCATAAATATGAACCAGTTTGCCAAGCGTCTGAATTTCGATCACGTGACCACGGGGGATGCTGCCACTGTCACGAGTGTGGAAAAAGGCTCATAAGTCCCTTTTTTTTCCAGAGGGGTTGAAACGGACTGTTGTAAGTCGAGGACTGCCTGTATTTCAGTTCAAATGTTTTTAACACCAGGTTAAGTTGATAAAAGCCGGTGAAAAACGTAAAAACAGCCAAAACACGGGAACGTCTGAGTTGAACTGGGTGTTTTCTGCGTTGCAGGAATGTGGGTGAAGACGACATGTTCGCAAAGACGTGGACTTTGCCCGAGTGTCTTCAGGACCACGTCTCCGCTTCTGTGGTCAAAGTAAGGAAAAGGGCGTGGGGGGGGAGGGGCTCGGACTGGGCCAGGCAGATCCTTGGCATCTTGCTATAGAATAGATCGAGGCTCTCCAAATATGGCCGCTGTATGCTTTGTGGACTTCAACTCCCAGGATTCCCCAGCAAGAGAAGAGAGGAGGGAGAGAGAGAGAGAGAGAGAGGAAGAAAGAGAGAGGGGGAGAGAGAAATAGGGAAAGGGAAAGGGGGAGAGAGGGGGGCAGAGGGAAAGGAGGGAGGGAAAAAGGGAGAGGGGGAGAGAGAAAGAGAATAAAGAGTGGAGGAGACACAGAGAGAAAGAGAGAGGGGGGGAGAGAGAAAGAGGGAGAGAGAGGGGGGAGAGCAAACTAGAGAAAGAGAGAAAGATAGAGAGGGGAAGAGACAGAAAGAGATAGAGAGAAAGAGAGAGAAAAGAGAGAGTAAAAGAGAAAGAGTGAGAGAAAGAGAAAAGAAAGAGAGAAAGATGGTAGGAGTGAGTAGCTGTGCAGATAAATGGGAGGGAGGGATGGAGGGATGGAGGGAGGGAACTCCCCCGGAGTTGTGGGTGCTCCATCTTAGGAGGTTGTCAAGAAAAGATCGGAGAACCCTTTGACCAGGATATTATATAAACTCTCCCGTCTTGAGCAGAGGGTTGGACTAGAAGACCTCCGGGGTCCCTCCCAGCTCTAGGATTCTGCGATTCTACTTAGGTCTGCTTCACTGCCTCCTCCCTCCCTCCCTCCCTTTCCCTGCCGGGCCCAGATTTCTCCGCTGGCCACAGAGGTCGGGGTCTCCGCCGCGCACCAGCTGGGCCACGCCCTCGGCTTCGCCCACGATGACCTCCCACGGACAGACAGACGGCCCTGCGAATGCAACTCCACCACCCAAGCCGGCCGCTGCCTCATGCATGCAGCCACGGCGTGAGTAGCCCTGATGCCAGCCAAGACGGTAGCTGAGTGAGTTCTGCCCCATTTTGCGACCTTCGTTGCCACAGCTGCTAAGCTAAGGGAATCACGGCGAGTCGTTAACTTAGTACAGGTCATCTTCAACTGAGCCCCAGATTATTCGCTAAGTGAGACATTTGTTGAATGGGCTTCGCCCCGTTTTACGACCTTGCTCGCCACCGTTGTTCAGTGAATCGCTTGCAGCTATTAAGTGAATAACACGGTCGTTAAGCGAATCTGGCTTCCCCCGTTGGCTTTGCTTGCCAGAAGGTCGCCAAAGGGGAGCACGTGAGCCCCTCCCTCCCCGGGACGATGCAGCCGTCGTAAATATGAGTCAGTTTTTTTTATTTTATTTATTTATTTTAATTCCATTTATATCCCGCCCTTCTCCGAAGACTCAGGGCGGCTTACAAGCTTAGCAGTAGCCTTCATTCAATGTATATGCCTGCTTATTAGGGCTTTCACACACACCCCAAGCGGCATTATTACAAAGTCAGCTTATTGCCCCCAACAATCTGGGTCCTCATTTTACCTACCTGGGAAGGATGGAAGGCTGAGTCAACCTTGAGCCTGGTGGGACGCGAACCTGCACTAATGGCAGGCAGCTGGTGTTACTTAAGGAGGCCTTAGCCCACTGCTCCACTAAGGCTCTAGCGTCCGAATTTTGGTCATGTGACCACGGGGATGCTCGGATGGTCGTCCATGTGAAAAATGACCTTTTTTCAGTGCTGTCATAACTTTGAACAAACTGTTATAAGTCAGGGACTATCTGTAACCCGGTCGTTAAGTGGATCCAGCTTCCCCATTGACGTTGCTTGCCAGAAAGTCACAAAAGGGAATCAGATAACCCTGGCACATTGCAACCGTCGTAAGTACATGCCAGTTGCCGAGCCTCTGAATTTTGATCGCGTGATCCCGGGGGACACTGCAGCGGTCGTGTGAGTCACATTTTTTTCCAGCGCCCTGGTTACTACAAACGGTCACCGAACGGACGGTTGTAACCCGAGGACCCCCTGTAAGTCACCGGCCCACCCTCTCGTTGCAGAGAACGCTACCTGCTGAGCAACTGCAGCAAAGAAACCTACTTCGCATTCCTGCAGGGCGCGGGGAGAAACTGTTTCCTGAACTTGCCCAAAGACGTCACCCCGAGAAAGTCGTGCGGCAACGGCATTCTGGAGGACGGAGAGCAGTGTGACTGTGGCACAGACGAGGTGAGCACAACGCACTTCATCTGGGCTCCAACTGACTCAACGAAATTCAGTGGTGAAAAAAGGAAGGTGCTACATTTAGGCAAGAAAAACCAAATGTATACTATAGGTCAGGGCTAGGCCACCTTGGCCCCTTCGTGACTCGTGGACTTCAACTCCCAGAATTCCTGAGCCAGCCATGCTGAGGGGAAAGGGAGAGGTTTCCAAGCTGAGCCATGCTGGGTCAGGAATTCTGGGAGTTGAAGTCCACGAGTCACGAAGGGGCCATAGTTTCCCCCATGCTGGCTCAGGAATTCTGGGAGTTGAAGTCCAGGAGTCACGAAGGGGCCAAATTTTACCCCATGCTGGCTGAGGAATTCTGGGAGTTGAAGTCCATGAGTCACGAAGGTGCCAACGTTCCCCCATGCTGGCTCAGGAATTCTGGGAGTTGAAGTCCAGGAGTCACGAAGGTGCCAACGTTCCCCCATGCTGGCTCAGGAATTCTGGGAGTTGAGGTCCATGAGTCACGAAGGGGCCATAGTTTCCCCCATGCCCGCTCAGGAATTCTGGGAGTTGAAGTCCACGAGTCATGAAGGAGCCATAAGTTTCCCCCATGCTGGCTGAGGAATTCTGGGAGTTGAAGTCCACAAGTCATAAAAGAGCCAAGGTTGCCTACCCCTGGTATAGGTGGTACCTTGCTCAATAGTAGCAACTGTGAGAGGGATCTCGGAGTCCTAGTGGACAATCGCTTAAATGTGAGCCAAAAAAGCCAACACAGTGCTAGGCTGCATTAACAGAGGGATACAACTGAGATCACATGAAGTGTTAATACCACTTTACAAGGCCTTGGTAAGGCCACACTTGGAATAATGCATCCAGTTTTGGACACCACGATGTAAAAAAGATGTTGAGACTCTAGAAAGGGTACAGAGAAGAGCAACAAAGAGGATCAGGGGAGTGGAGGCTAAAACATATAGGGAACGGTTGCTGGAATTGGATATATCTAGTCTAATGAAGAGAAGGACGAGGGGGGACATGAAAGCAGCCTCCCAGTATCTCAGGGGCTGCCCCAAAGAAGAGGGAGTCAAGCTATCCTCCAAAGCGCCCGAAGGCAGGACAAGAAGCTGAATTCTGGGAGTTGAAGTCTACGTATCTTTTTTTTTATTGAAAAGTTTTACATTTTTTAATACAAACGACCCCCCTCCACCCCCACCCCTCTCCCCAACCCCTCTCCACCGTCCCCTCCCACCTCCCCGACTTCCCAGAGCTGAATACAGGGTATAAAAATACAAACAAACATAATCTAAAATATGCAAACAACAATAAAATATTAAATTCTATCGCACTTTAACTCTTAGTAAAATAACTACTAACTAGTTATACATCATATAAATCCGCTACTTATTCAAATGCTAAGTGAAACTTTTTAGTCCCATATTTATTCTGAATATAATCTATCCATCTCCTCCACTCCACAATGTATCTCTGTTGCGATTGGTCTTTCAAATACGCTGAGATCTTTGCCATCTCCGCCAAGTTAGAAACTTTCAAAGTCCACTCTTCTATAGTCGGCAGTTCTTCCTTCTTCCAATATTGCGCTACTAAAAGTCTCGCTGCCGTAATTAAATTCAACATCAGCTTAGTGTCCACAACGGTAGTATCTGTAATAATACCCAATAAAAACAATTGCGGAGAAAACTTTATCCTTTTCTTAAATATCTTTTGCATATTCCACCAAATTTTGATCCAAAAAGCTTTAACCTTTTTACAAGTCCACCATATATGAAAATACGTTGCCTCCTCACAACCACACCTCCAACATTTGGGCTGGCAGTTCGGATACATCCTTGCTAATTTTTTAGGATCTAAGTGCCACCTATAAAACATTTTATAAAAGTTCTCTCTTAAATTTTGGGCCATTTCTGTTAGCTTCTCCTCCATAAGTTCTGTAAGCTTCTCCTCCATAAGTTCAGCTAATTGTTGGGATTGCTTTTTCATAGCCTCTTGCAAAACATCCTGCAAATCTTTTACTGTCAAAGCTGGTGCAGGTGCAGATGCAGGGGGAGGGGGCATTAAAGCCTGTAACGAAGATTGCTGCACCGGGGAAGCCCCCGCACTTCTAGGAACTTTAGATGATTTGGCAGCCATTTTCACCCACTCAATTCTGTTGCACACTTTCACTTTTTAAAGATCTCCACAAAGTCCACCGAGTTAAAGATCCTATACTTGCTCTGACATGATTCTCCTGTATCGCTCTGCCTGCATCCAAGTAATCCAAAGTTCACTCTCGCTGGCAGGGATGGTTGCTGCGCCCTGCTCTGCTCCAAAGCCCCGGAGCAGAGGCGTCCCGAGGTCTGGAGCAAACTCAGGCTTTGGGGGGGGGCTCAATCCTTCGACCACCAGAGTTTCAACTCTGGCGGCCTGGGAGAGCTCTACCCCTGCCTGGGCGCTCACCCCTGCCTCTTCTCCTGAGGAGGGGGCTTCCCAGCCGCCAAAACAGCTGATCGGCTGCCGGCAACGGAGCCTTGCCACCCAGAAGCTATCCTCCAAAGGGCCCGAAGGCAGGACAAAAAGCTGAATTCTGGGAGTTGAAGTCTACATATCTTGAAGTTGAATTCTGGGAGTTGAAGTCCACGCATCTTGAAGTTGCCAAGGTTGTGAAACACCATCCTAGAGATCTCTGACAGACAACCAACCAGCTTCTTTTGCATCCATCTGAGAGATCTGTGAAAGATCAGGTTAAAAATCAAATCCTGCTCTCCATCCTGGTCTCCTCCAGATATGCTGGTCCACAACTACCCAAATTCACCCCCAACACAACCAAGAACCCACGGGGGACACCTGGCATCTGGTGCCCAACATCTCTGGAGGCTTCCAGCCTTGGAGAAGGTGGGCCAAGATTTCATTGGCCCTACACAGGATCTCTCTCTGATTTCCTTTCTGACTTTTGGCTAGTTTGGGGGCTGGGGAGCTTTCAGCAGGGGTCCTGCAACTGGGCCTGGTGGGTGGTCCAAACCCCCAAGAGTGATCAGTTGCCCCCTCCTCCATCTTCCTGGCAGGAATGCATAATCAACGGCTGCTGTCAAGAGGATTGCCAACTGAAACCCGGTGCCAACTGTCTTCAGGGATCCTGTTGTGAGGAGTGTAAGGTAAGATCTTGGCTCTGCCATCTTGGGGGGCTATGTGGGGCTGGGTGGGTCTCCCTGGGACCAAGACCACCTCCAGGGGACAAACGGCCCCTTTGATCCTTTGCTGTTTTCCGTCGCCGTCAACTTGTATGCATCTGAGTCTGCAACAAACCAGGGTAAAATGGCAAATGGCCAGCCGCAACGTCACGCCCTGATGGTGATCACGGCCTTGGATCACGATGCCCGACACAAGTAGCCACTTGTGGCCTTTGTGTGACAAGCTCATGTTTTCTGGTAGTCCTCAACTTACAACTGTTCATGTTGTGGAAAGAAAAGCCTTCATCGGGGTCCAGTCCAAGCCGGGAATAAGCAAAATGGCGATGTAGAAAGAAGGTTGCAGTTTATTGAATTGAAGAGCCGGACAGGAAGAGGGCTCTGGAAGAAAACGAGAGAGTGAGCACATGTAGGGAGTGGGTTTTTATACCTTCTTGGGCTTTTGTGTTTGGAGTTGCTCCTGTGGCATGAACTTTGACCCGAGTCTGAGTGTGCCTTTCTGGTATTCTGATGGTGGTGGGTTAATCCTATTGTGTCCCAAAGGTCATATCCTGCTCCCCTGGGGCTGGGGCTGAATGCGTGTTGGATATTTTTTGGTGCGAGGGATTGTTGATTCTAGGGATCTTTGTCTTTCTAATCCCATCAGCCTCCTGGTTCCAATCTTCCCGAGAAGATTATCACATCCAAGCTTCTTGGATGTCTACGGAGGTTCTCCGTCCTCCAGGCCATAGTTATCCCAAAGGTGCTTTTTTGCAGGAGGCCAGTGGACTTTCTTGGTTTTCCTTCGAAGAGGTTTCGCTTCTCATCCAAGAGGTTTCTTCGGGTGGGGAAATGGAAGGATTTATACTCCTTGCAGACAGCTGCTCGTTTGCCTCCTTTTAGAGGGTCATTCTTGAGGCCACTTGCAGGTTTGTCTGTTTCTTCGGGGTCACCTGAGTGGTCCAAATGAGGGTGGGGCCTTCTTGGCTGCAGGACGTTCTCCGCCCAGGGTCCCTTCTCCGTCAGAGACGGGTGCAGACCGTTGGGGAGGAGTCAACGTTGTCCGCCTCTCAAACTGAAACATCTGGAAGTTTTTAAGCACAGACTGGACAGCCATTTGTCTGAAATGGTACAGGGTTTCCTGCCTGAGCAGGGGGTTGGACTAGATGACCTCCAAGGTCCCTTCCAACTTCTTCTTCTTCTTCTTCTTCTTCTTCTTCTTCTTCTTCTTCTTCTTCTTCTTCTTCTTCTTCTTCTTCTTCTTCTTCTTCTTCTTCTTCTTCTTCTTCTGTTGCCTCCAGCCAAAGGCTAACTCCATCAGCTTTTGCAGCCCTTCCTCCATTAGGGGAAGGAAGGCATCTTTCCATTTGCCCTGCAAATTCCCACGAGCCCCAGGGCTACGTGGCAGCCTGGCTGGAGCGATGTTTGAGCTCCGTCCGTCTCTCTCTTCGCCACAGTTGCTAAAAGAAGGGACGGTGTGCCGGGAAGCCGCCTCCGATTGTGATCTGGACGAATACTGTTCGGGGACCTCGGAAACCTGCCCCCCGAATGTCTTCAAGCAAAACGGGATGCCCTGCGGCACCGACAGCACCTGCTATGCGGGGGCCTGCCTGGACATCCGCCGGCACTGCCAGACGTTCTTCGGCAAAGGCAAGCGGGCTCTCCTCCAGAGCGGAACAAAATGGAGATACAGCTGGTGGGGATGGCGGGGGGCGGGGCGGGTCCCAGACCCTCAAGGTAGCTAAGCAGGGATTGGTCCAGCTGGCATTCGGATGAGGTAGTGCCTGCCCATCCCAGGCCTGGAAGCATTCAAGGCTTGTTTTCATTCTGCAGGTTTGCCCAACTGGCTTTCATGCCTAAGGCAGGACTAGAACTCACCATCTCCGGGCGATTGGCCCAAAGTCACCCAGCTGGCTTTTATGCCTAAAGCGGGATTAGAACTCATCGTCTCCTAGTCATTGGCCCAACTCACCCAGCTTTTATGCCTAAGGCGGGACTAGAACTCATCGTCTCCTGGTGATTGGCCCAACTCACCCAGCCGGCTTTTATGCCTAAGATGGGACTAGAACTCATCGTCTCCTGGTGATTGGCCCAACTCACCCAGCCGGCTTTTATGCTTAAGGAGGGACTAGAAATTGTCTCCTGGTGATTGGCCCAACTCACCCAGCTGGCTTTTATGCCTAAGGCAGGACTAGAACTCACCGTCTCTGGGCGATTGGCTCAAAGTCACCCAGCCGGCTTTTATGCCTAAGGCGGGACTAGAACTCACCGTCTCTGGGCGATTGGCTCAAAGTCACCCAGCCGGCTTTTATGCCTAAGGCGGGACTAGAATTCACCGTCTCCTGGTGATTGGTCCAAAGTCACCCAGTTGGCTTTCATGCCTAAGGTGGGACTAGAATTCACCGTCTCCTGGTGATTGGTCCAAAGTCACCCAGCCAGCTTTTATGCCTAAGGCGGGACTAGAATTCACCGTCTCCTGGTTTCTGAGCCAGAAATATAAATATATAATATATATATATATATATATATATATATATATATATATATATATATATATATATATATATATATATATATATATATATATATGTTTCAAATGTTAACTATTTAGATTACCTTGCTAGGCCCCAAACATGGGGCAAATCTTTATTTCCTGTTTTCAGCCTATCTTGAAGGCTATCGAACAGGCAGTAGTCACACCGGACAATTCATATATTGTGTAAATTACTAACAAAGAATTAAAGGGAAACTGAGAAAACAGGAAATAAAGATTTGCCCCATGTTTGGGGCCTAGCAAGGTAATCTAAATAGTTAACATTTGAAACATATCTTCCCTTGCAGAAAAAAGCTAACAGAGCGAGAGAGACCTTGTGGCTTAGAGGCAAATAACACTGCCTCATATGCAATCAGCCCAGGTTCGAATCTCAGAAGGGTATAGCTGACTGATGACGACTAAGGAGTCAGAAATGCATCTCAGTTTCCCTTTAATTCTTTTTTAGTAATTTACACAAATATATGAATTGTCCGGTGTGACTACTGCCTGTTCGATAGCCTTCAAGATAGGCTGAAAACAGGAAATAAAGATTTGCCCCATGTTTGGGGCCTAGCAAGGTAATCTAAATAGTTAACATTTGAAACATATCTTCCCTTGCAGAAAAAAGCTAACAGAGCGAGAGAGACCTTGTGGCTTAGAGGCAAATAACACTGCCTCACTGCCTCATATGCAATCAGCCCAGGTTCGAATCTCAGAAGGGTATAGCTGACTGATGACGACTAAGGAGTCAGAAATGCATCTCAGTTTCCCTTTAATTCTTTGTTAGTAATTTACACACACACACACACACACACACACACACACACATATATATATATATATATATATATATATAAATTATAAATATATTTCTTTGTATAAATCTATATATCTGTATTAAATCTACACATTTATAGATACTGTATGGTTAGATTATGGATATATGCTTACAGATAAATCAGTATCATCTATATAAACATTACAAATGCGTAAGGATATGTTACTTATATGTAAGGGTGTAGGTCTACACATATTTTGTATACAGCATGTTTTAAATGTGTGTTACGGATGTGTGCACTTTGAGAGCAAGCAACTAAATTTCATTTTTAAGGTCTGCCGTTGTGCCCACAGGGAAACAAATGACAATTCAGGTTATCTAATCATTAATAAGCCTTCAGTGAACTTCTGCCTAAATGGTGGGTCCAGGTCTATCTTGCTCTTGACCTTTTACCCTCCCCCATTCTACCCCCTCCCCAATCTCCAAATCTTTAGCTGCAAAACCTGCTCCACTCAGTTGCTACATGGAGGTGAATTTGCAAGGTGACCGGACCGGTAACTGTGGCCAGGATAAATCCGGATACAGGAAATGCCAAGAAAAGTAAGTCCATTCGCTGACTCCTACGGGAAGGAGAAAGCAGTCCCAACTAGCAAGTTCCTTGCTTGCATGGAAGGCACATCAGAAGGGCGAAAGAGGGTTTGATGGTTAGAAGAATTAACCAGTGGAGCAGAGGTGGCCTCCAGAAGTTGTGAATGCTCCAACACCGGAGGTTTTTAAGAAGAGACTGGACAGCCATTTGTCTGAAATGGTAGAGGGTTTCTTGCCTGAGCAAGGGGTTGGACTAGATGACCTCCGAGGTCCCCTTCCGGCTCTGTGATTCTGTTATTCTGCCTTCCTTCCTTCCTTCCTTCCTTCCTTCCTTCCTTCCTTCCTTCCTTCCTTCCTTCCTTCCTTCTCCATCACTGGAAGTGTTTAAGAAGAGACTGGACAGCGACTTGTCTGAAATGCTTGAGCAGGGGGCTGGACTAGAAGACCTCCAAGGTCCCTCCCAGCTCTGTGACCCTGTTCTTCTAATGGTGCTTTGGGACTTCAGCCCATCTCTTTCCAATCTCCCAGATCAGCCCAAATGCTCCTTAAACTGTTGCTTCTATAACCAAAGAAAAAGTACATTGATAAAACAGACGTCAACGCTGCTAACATCGAATGTTCTTGCTTGACAAGAGATGAAGAAGTAGCTATTTCATATGTTAAACTTGTGTATTGCTTTAGTTTAAAATTGGGAGGAGGGAAGAGTAGGAATGCACTTTTTTTGGGGGCCATTTGTCTCTCTAAAGAAGATAAGATTTTGGCGGTTCTTCTAACGGAAGAGAAACTGATTCTTTAAATTAATTGGAGAATACGATTAATGACAAAATTAGAAAGGGGGAGAATTGTGTTTTAATATATTGTGCAAGGGGCGGAGATTTCAGATTCCAGTTTCCTTCCAGCAAGCATTTGCCGGTGTATTAGGCTAATAAAGGACTTTTAGCCTCAGAGTCACTTGAAAAGCCCATACGTCAGAAACTTGACAACAGATAGATTTAGGCAGGGGTTTTTGACCTCGGCAACTTGAAGGTGGGTGGACTTCAATTCCCAGGATTCCTCAGTCCGTCTGGACCTCGGGGCAGTCCCCAAAGGTAGGAACCGAACCGTCTGCAAATTTGGACCTCATTCTGACACACTGTATTGAATTGTGAGACTAAAGTCTAATTACGCTCTCTTAGTACCCCCTGTCCACTCTTCTCTTTCTAGGCCTTAATAGCCTGGCTTTAGAGGATTTAAGAAAGGCCTTTCTCCACTAAGAGTTTTTCCTAGGAGTTTCTCCATACAGGGAAGTTGGAAAAATAAATGAAAAGTAGGAAGGTGGACCCTCTCGTCTTCCATTTTGAAAAGAACGCTAAAAAGAGTGTCCTTCATTGATTACTCCTAACCCCCTTTTTTTCAGTCTTGGGCAACTTTATGATGGGTGGACTTCAACTCCCAGAATTCAGTTCTCGGAGTTGACGTCCACCTATGCTGGCTGGGGCGTTCTGGGAGCTGAAGTCCACTCATGTTGCCAGGGGAATTCTGGGAGTTGAAGGCCACCCATGCTCCCTGGGGAGTTTTTGAAGTCCATTCATGCTGACTGAGGAATTCTGGGAGTTGAAGTCATGGTGCCAGGGGAATTCTGGAAGTTGGTTCACCCGTCCTGGCTGAAGAATTCTGGGAGTTGAAGTCCACTCATGGGGCCAGGGGAATTCTGGGAGTTGAAGTCCACCCATGCTGGCTGGGGAATTATGGGAGTCAGAGTCCACCCATCTTAAAGTTGCCAAAGTCCTGATTTAGGTTCTCCAGCTGCTAATTTAGTTCCTCCTCCGTATTTCCGGCTAGAGATGGGAGAACTTTCCTTTTGGGCTCCATCTAGGTGCAGAAGGAACTCTAGTTCCTTTTTTCTCCAACCGGAAGATCAGCTCCCCACCCAGGCAGGGCTTTGCTCCCTCGAAAAGCCACCAGAAGCCTGTCGAGGGGTCTCCAAGGGTCTCTTCTCCCTGCCTGTCTGTCTTTCTTCTCAGAGACGTGTCTTGCGGAAGGCTCCAGTGCACTAACGTCCATAAAATTCCCAGAATTCCCCCGGGCTTCTCCATCCTCCAGACACCCGTCGACAAAGAGCTGTGCTGGAGCATCATCTCTCCCCAGCAGGACGAGGGGAACGATGACGGAGCAGCGAGAGACGGGTCTTCTTGTGGCCCCAGCAAGGTCAGATGAGGGGAGGGGAGGGTCCGGGTGGGACGAGGGCGGAGGGACAGCCAGCCCGGAACGGAGTTGGCTTGGCCAGGAGAGGAGAGAGTGGCGGGCACTCCAGTGTCCCTCCATGTCCTGTGCCGGGGGGCCTCTGCCCTCGGCCCCCTTGTAAGACGGCTGGACCTCAACTCCCATGCAAGGCAGGCTGAGGCATTCTGGGAGTTGAAGTCCACCCGTCCTAAAGGGGCCAAGGCTGGAGACTCCTGTTCTGTGCCATCGGGAAGCGGTGCCGATGCCCCCAACAGCCCCCAAGCCACCTTTTCTCCCGTCGGTCCACGGAAGGATCACTGCGGCCACCAGCACCAAGGCCTGCCTTGAACCGTTGGGTGGGATCGACTCCTTTTTTAAAGAACAGGAGCAGACATATTATGAGGAAACCCCCCCTTCTTTCTCTCTCTCTCTCTCTCTTCCTTTTTTACTTTCTCCCTTTTGTCTCTTCTCTTTTTCTCTCTTTTTCTCGATTTTTCCTTTCTCTCTCTCCCTTTCTTTTTTCTCTTTTGCTTTCTTTCCCTTTCTCTCTTTCTCTCCATTCCTTTTCTCTCTCTCTCCCTCTCTCTCTCCTTCCTCTATTCCCCTCCTTATCTTTCACTCTCTATTTCTTTCTCTTTCTTTTCTCTCTTTCCCTTTCTCTCTTTCTCTCCTTTTCTTTCTTTTCTCTCTCCCTCTTTCTCTCCTTTCTCTTTCTCCCTCTCCCTCTCCTTTGTCTTTCTCTATTTCTCTCTCTCTCTCTCCCTTTTTTCTCTTTTGCTTTCTTTCCCTATCTCTCTCCCTTTCTTTTTTCTCTCCCTCTTTCTCTCCTTTTTCTCTCTCTCTTTCCCTCCTTTTTTCTTTCTCTCTCTCTCTCATTTTCATTTCTACTTTTTTCCTATTATTGCTCTGCTTATGTCTCTATTCTGTTTTACTAAATAAGTGCAGGTAATCCTCGACTTAGCGAACATTTGAAGTCACAACAGCCCTCCAAAAAGGGACTGGTGGCCATTTCCCACACTTACGACCGTTTGCAGCGTCCACCATGGTCACATGGTCAAAATTCAGCCGCTTGGGAACTGACTCAGATTTATGACGGGTCGCAGCCTCCTGGCGCTACACGATCCCCTCTTGCAACCTCCTGACAAGCAAAGTTTAATAGGGAAGCCAGATTCACTTAATAACATCAATGATTCCCTTAATGACTGGCCAGAAAGGCCGTAAAATGGGGCAAAACTCACTTGGCAACTGTCTCACTTAGCGACATAAATTCTGGGCTCAAATGTGGTCGTATGTCAAGGACTGCCTGTTTACTAGCCATTTCTATAACAACAAACGAATCTAATTAGCATTTAATGAATATCTCAGCAACAGAAAATTTGGGCTGTTAATAATGATGATGATGATGTTCCTTCCAACTTTATTATTATTATTATTAGTTGACTGAGGTTCATGTTTAACTAATAAAAGATAATACTAATACTACTAATAATAATAAAGAAGAAGAAGAAGAAGAAGAAGAAGAAGAAGAAGAAGAAGAAGAAGAAGAAGAAGAACAACAACAACAACAACAACAACAACAACAACAACAACAACAACAACAACAACAACAACAACCTTGGGCGTAATCCCAAAACAACTGGAGCACCACTTGGACACCATCATCGGCATTGACAAATTCGCCATTAGTCAATTGCAAAAGGCGGCTTTACTAGGAACTGCTTCCATCCTGCGACGAGATCTGTAATCTGTGATAGGTAGACAAAAATGCCAAATCCAGTCTGAACATCTGGCTGACTGTGCGACGATCAATAATAATAATAATAATAATAATGATGATGATGATGATGATGATGATGATGATGATGGAAGGGACCTTGGAGGTCATCTAGTCCAACCCCCTGCTCAGGCAGGAAACCTATACCATTTAAGACAAAGGGCTGTCCAATCTCTTCTTAAAAGACCAGTTGTGCTCAAAAATTGCAGACTACCTGTACAACCGAAAATTTGTGCCCACCTTGACAATTGAAGCCTGCTGCGTTTTTATATGTGCCAACTGTATTGCTGAGACTGGCACGTGACGTTTTAGACACGGGCGCCGCTGATAGTCACCCAACAACATTGTTCAACATTTTCATTCCTGCCCGACCCGGGAGGGTCGATCTGCACAAAGTTCCTTCTGATTTTCCCCACTGTAACAACTGGGTGTGATCAGCTGGGCTGGCAGATGCTGCCTTTACTCTAGCACCTTCTCCAAATGTAGCCCAGCGATGGATCTCTCGCTCAATCCCTTCCCACGCTTTCCCCTTTCCAGATATGCGTAAACCGATCGTGTGTGGAGATGAAAGTTGTGAATTACGACTGCGATTTTTCCAAGTGTAACAACCAGGGGGTAAGTAACCGAGAGCTGGAGCCCCCGTGAACAGGTTTGGGTAGCAGAAATGGGGGCATTTTTTAGCCCCTTTCATGACCCAACTGTTCTGTACCAGCCTGCTACCGGCCCTGCAGAAAAAGCAGGGACAACCCCTTTACAAACGGCAAGAGGCTGGAATTACGCCTGCCAAATTTATTAACATAAAACGGAGCAAAACAAGACACGAACCAAGAAACAGGAGCTTTTCAAGCGGTTGCCTTCAGCAAACCAGCCCTCCCACGCATTCCCCTTTTATACAGTTCAGGGCGTGGCTTCTCTCTGCCTCCTTCCGAGGTGCCCCATTGCCTTCCTCTGTTTACTCCTGATTGACTGCCTCCTGCGTCGGGCGTCCTTGAACAGGGCCAGCTGTGGGTCATCTTCATCCACAGCTGTCAGGCTCACACAGCTGGGTCTCCGTGGTGACCAGGTGGGAGGGGCCTGGCTGAGGGCTCTCATCAGCAAGATCTTCAACCCCCTCAGCAAGGTCTTCAACACCCCCCTCCTCCTCTGAGTCGTCCGACCCAACTGCCGAACCCACAGGCTGACCCTGAATCACAACACCAACTAGGTAACCTCATCAGTGCTAGAAGGGAGGGGGAAATAGTACCATTACAGCACTGATACAGCTCTGATCACGTTCCCTGTTTAGGTAATGAAATGTCTACAAAAAGCAACCAAGCACAGAGAGGACCAAGGACCTCCTCCTCCTCCTCTTCCACCACCACCACCACAAACCCTCATTCCCTTCTAGCATTCATGATATCACCTAGCTGGGTCATGAAATGTCTGCAGGAAAACAACTAACCTCAGAGACCACCAAGAACCCCATGGTCCTCCTCCTTCCTCCTCCTCCTCCTCCTCCTCCTCCTCCTTCTAAATCCCTTTTAGCACTGATATTGTCCACAGTTGGGTCATGAAACGTCTGCAAGAAATCAACCAAGCTCAGAGAACACCAAAGACCCCACAGTTCTCCTCCTCCTCCTCCTCCTCCTCCTCCTCCTCCTCCTCCTCCTCCTCCTCCTCAACCCCCATCCCCTTCTAGTACTAAATGATGACATTTACAGTAGTTGGGTCATGAAATGTCTGCAAGAAAACCACCAAGCTCAGAGAGCACCAAGGACCCTTCCTTCCTTCCTTCCTTCCTTCCTTCCTTCCTTCCTTCCTTCCTTCCTTCCTTCCTTCCTTCCTTCCTTCCTCCCTTCCTTCCTCCCTCCCTCCCTCCCTCCCAGCACTGATGATGTTGCCTAGTTGGGTCATGAAACGTCTGCAAGGAAACCACCCAGCTCAGAGATCATTAAGGACCCCACAGTCTTTCCTTCCTTCCTTGCTTCCTTCCTTCCTTCCTTCCTCCCTCCCTCCCTCCCTCCCTCCCTCCCTCCCTCCCTCCCTCCCTCCCTCCTAGCACTGATGAGGTTCCCTAGCTGGGTCATGAAACGTCTGCAAGGAAACCACCCAGCTCAGAGAGCACCAGAGACCCCACAGTCCTCCTCTTCCTCCTCCTCCTCCTCCTCCTCCATACAAGCCCCCCTCCCTTCTAGCGCTCATGGTACCATCTAGTTGGGCCATGAAACATCTGCAAGGAAACCCCCCCCCCAGTTCAGAGAGCACCCAGGACCCCCCACTCAGACGATTCTTCTCCAGGAAAAGGGAACACCGTTCTTGGCTGCTCACCCCCTTGGTGCATTTCAGGTCTGCAACAGCAAAACGAATTGCCACTGCAGCTACGGATGGGCCCCCCCTCACTGCAGCGGCCGTGGCTTCGGGGGAAGCGTCGACAGCGGCCCGGCTCCCGAGCGTGTCAGTAAGTATCCCAGAATCCCCAGTTCTCCTTTGGGAGCCTTCGGTTTTCGTCTTTCTCTCCTCCTCGGCTTCCCCGCCATCATCTCGAGGAGCACATTACAGATAGTCCTCAACTTACGACCACAGTTGATACGAGTTCCCAGGTGAATCGCTGCCGTTGTTAAGGCAGTCACACGGTCGTTAAGTGAAACTGGCTTTCCCCCATTGACTTTGCTAGTCAGGAGGTCGCAGAAGGGGATCACATGATCCACCCACCCGCTGCAACCACGTCATGAATACGAGTCAGTTGGCAAGCGCCCGCATTTTGAACACGTGACCCTGGAGATGCCACGAGGATCCTAAGTGTGAAAAGATCATAAATCCCTTTTTTTCACTGCCGGTGTAATTTTGAAGGGTCACTAAATGAATTGCTGTAAGTTTATATCTTCATAGCTTCGGTTTTTCTCACTAATATTTATTATTGTTACAATTTTATAAAGAAATATGAGAAGCGAACGCTTGTCGTGGTGACCTCTCCTATCATGTTTGTCAGTCTATAACAGTAGACAGGTAAGTCCTCGGCTTACAGCGGTTCATTTAGTGACTCTTCAAAGTTACACCGGCCCTGAAACTGCCGTTGCTCATAAGCCAAGGACTGTCCAGAATGGCTATTTGCTGAGAATTTGGGGAATTGCGGTCCAAGTATCAAGAGGTGACCAGGCTGGGGATGACCCAGAACAGGGCTAGGCAACCTTGGCTCTTTTATGACTGGTGGACTTCAACTCCCAGAATTCCTGAGCCAGCCATGCTGAGGGGAAAGGGAGAGGTTTCCAAGCTGAGTCAGGCTGGCTCAGGAATTCTGGGAGTTGAAGTCCACCAGTCATGAAGGGGCCATAGTTTCCCCCATGCTGGCTGAGGAATTCTGGAGTTGAAGTCCACGAGTCATGAAGGAGCCATAGTTTTCCCCATGCTGGCTCAGGAATTCTGGGAGTTGAAATCCACGAGTCATGAAGGGGCCATAGTTCCCCCCATGCTGGCTCAGGAATTCTGGGAGTTGAAGTCCATGAGTCACGAAGGAGCCATAGTTTCCCCCATGCTGGGTGAGGAATTCTGGGAGTTGAAATCCACGAGTCATGAAAGAGCCATAGTTTCCCCCATGCTGGCTCAGGAATTCTGGGAGTTGAAGTCCACGAGTCATGAAGGAGCCATAGTTTCTCCCATGCTGGCTCAGGAATTCTGGGAGTTGAAGTCCACAAGTCATGAAAGAGCCACGGTTGCCTACCCCTGACCCAGAAGATCAATCCATGGAGCCTTCTGGCTGCTGGTGCTTCTACCTGTAACTTGGTCCTGAGGTCGCCCTAGAGGTCAGAAGCTCACCTGTTTTGCTGCTCTCTTCCAGAATCGAAAAAAACCTTAATGCTGGGTTCGATTATCGGAGTGGCGTTGCTCCTCCTGGCCCTCACGGTGATGCTGAAGAAGTTCCTCCCCATGTGGTAAGTAGGACCATCCTGGCCCAAGCCTTCTCTCGAGAGGTCAGAGTTGAGAAAAGGGGGGAAATACTGTGGTGGTTTGCTAAGAAGAAGGATGGGGGAAAAATGGGTTTTCCCCCCCAATTCTTTCTCTCTTCCGTCTCAAAAGCGACGCGGCTTGGAGGCCCGAGCGTCTCTTCTTGCTTCATCCATTTCAGATGGACTGGAGAAACGTGGTCCTGCCTCACAAACTGCTGATCGAAGGGTAGGCAAAGAACCAACACAAAACTGCTTTCGGTTCTAGGTGGTGGACAACCAGGGTTAGAATCGACAGCGGAGAGATGGCAGAAGTTGGCTACAAACTAGGTGCAGGGGTAGGCAACCTCGGCTCTTTTATGACTCGTGGACTTCAACTCCCAGAATTCCTGAGGTAGCCATGCTGAGGGGAGAGGGAGAGTTTCCAACCTGACCCATGCTGGCTGAGGAATTCTGGGAGTTGAAGTTCTCGAGTCATGAAGGGGCCAAATTTCCCTCATGCTGGCTCAGGAATTCTGGGAGTTGAAGTCCACGAGTCATGAAGGGGCCAAATTTCCCTCATGCTGGCTCAGGAATTCTGGGAGTTGAAGTCCACGAGTCATGAAGGGGCCAAATTTCCCTCATGCTGGCTCAGGAATTCTGGGAGTTGAAGTCCACGAGTCATGAAGGGGCCATAGTACCCCCATGCTGGCTGAGGAATTCTGGGAGTTGAAGTCCACAAGTCATGAGTCTTAAAAGAGCCAAGGTTGCCTACCCCTGGACTAGGGCTTGACCGAAGAGTTCTGAAGAAGATGCTTGGGACACTGTGGAAGTGAAGGCTGGACTCTGAAGAAGCAGGGGAGAAAGAAGATGGAGGGGTTTGACCTCTGAGGTTGGAGATGACTCCTGAGAAGACCATGGGCAGCCAAGAAAATAAATGAATTAGGGATGAAATCAAGGCAGAAGTCTCCCTCGAGGCATGAATGACCAGGCTCAAATTATCCTACTTTGGACACAGGAGAGCAGGACCCAACTGTCTTGAGAAGTCCATAAGTCTAGGAAAGTTGGAAGGAAAGAGGAGGAGGACAAGCAGAAGGTGGACGGACCCATTCCCGCTACTAGGAAGAGCTGAACCACCAGGCCGAAGACAGATCTTCATGGAGAAAAATCTGTGTGGTCAATAAGAACTGACCTGATGGTGGATAATCCATCCGTGTGAAGACGCAGCTGCCTTGAGAAGTCCACATTTCATGACCCAACTAGGGGACATCATCAGTACTAGGAGGCAGGGGTGTTTGTGAAGAGGAGGAGGAGGAGGACTGGGATTCTTGGTAGAAGGGAGGGGTGTGGGAGAAGAAGGAGGAGGAAGAGGAGGAGGAGGAAGAATGTGGGGTCCCTGGTGCTCTCTAAGCTGGGTGGTTTTCTTGCAGACGTTTCATGACCCAACTAGGGAACATCATCAGTGCTAGAAGGGAGGAGGAGGAGGAGGAGGAGGAGGAGGAGGAGGAAGAAGAAGGACTGGGGGGTCCCTGGTGCTCTCTGAGCTGGGTGGTTTTCTTGCAGACGTTTCATGACCCAACTAGGGAACCTCATCAGTGCTAGAAGGGAGGGGGGTTTGCTCTCTGTTTATGTACAGTAATTTGTCTTCTCGTTGCTGCTGGGTGGGAGTCTAATTAGAATTTTCTTTAATGTTTGATTATTTGTCTGAGTTGCTAGTTCCTTGACAGGGGTGTTGTTTGCTGCTTGACTGTTGGTCCACTGTTAATCTTGGTGTTAATTATGGGGTCCTTGGTAGTTTCCTTGCAGATGTTTCATAGCCAAACTAGGTAATATTATCAGTGCTGTAACTGCTGTAGCAGTACTAGTGCTCCATTCCCTTCTAGCACTGATGACATTCCCTAGTTGGGTCATGAAACGTCTCCGAGAAAACCACCCAGCTCAGAGAACTTCAAGGACCCCCAGTCTTCCTCCTCCTCCTCCTCCTCCTCCTCCTCCTCCTCCTCCTCCTCCTCCTCCTCCTCCTCCTCCTCCTCCTCCTCCTCCCTTCTAGCATTGATGATGTTCCCTAGTTGGGTCATGAAACGTCTCCGAGAAAACCACCCAGCTCAGAGAACACCAAGGACCCTCACAGTCCTCCTCCTCCTCCTCCTCCTCCTCCTCCTCCTCCTCCCTCTCCTCCTCCTCCCTTCTAGCACTGATGACGTTCCCTAGTTAGGTCATGAAACGTCTCCGAGAAAACCACCCAGCTCAGAGAACACCAAGGACCCTCACAGTCCTCCTCCGCCTCCTCCTCCTCCTCCTCCTCCTCCTCCTCCTCCTCCTCCTCCTCCTCCTCCTCCTCCTCCCTTCTAGCACTGATGACGTTCCCTAGTTAGGTCATGAAACATCTCCGAGAAAACCACCCAGCTCAGAGAACACCAAGGACCCTCACAGTCCTCCTCCTCCTCCTCCTCCTCCTCCTCCTCCTCCTCCTCCTCCTCCTCCTCCTCCTCCCTTCTAGCACTGATGACGTTCCCTAGTTAGGTCATGAAACATCTCCGAGAAAACCACCCAGCTCAGAGAACACCAAGGACCCTCACAGTCCTCCTCCTCCTCCTCCTCCTCCTCCTCCTCCTCCTCCTCCTCCTCCTCCTCCTCCCTTCTAGCAGTGATGATGTCACCTAGTTGGGCCACAAAACATCTGCAAGAAAACCACCCAGCTCAGAGAACTTCAAGGACCCCCACAGTCTTCCTCCTCCTCCTCCTCCTCCTCCTCCTCCTCCCTTCTAGCGCTGATGATGTTCCCTAGTTGGGTCACGAAACGTCTGCAAGAAAACCACCCAGCTCAGAGAACACCAAGGACGCCACAGTCCTCCTCCTCCTCCTCCCTTCTAGCCCTCATGAGGTTCCCTAGCTGGGTCACGAAACGTCTGCAAGAAAACCACCCAGCTCAGAGAACACCAAGGACCCTCACAGTCCTCCTCCTCCTCCTCCTCCTCCTCCTCCCTTCTAGCAGTGATGATGTCACCTAGTTGGGCCACAAAACATCTGCAAGAAAACCAAGCTCAGAGAGCACCAAGGACCCCTTCATAAATAATGGAGCATGGAGGAATGGAGCTGGTCTTGAATTTTGAGGAGTCTTCTCTATGAAAATTCCACTCAGGTGGACAGGAAATCCCACCCACCCCTGCAAATGGCCAAGAGATTCCACCCCCACCCCAAATGATGATAATGGTCCTTCAGGAGATGGAGGAGAAACCACCCACCAATTCATTTCTCTAGCCTGATAACCTTGCTGACCTAACACCTTTGGCTTCCATGGTCTGCTAGATGGAAGTCCCACCAGGCTGTCTCTCTCTCTCCTGCAGGATTAGATACGGAGGACTGCTCAGGCAAAAAGTATCACCAGAACCCATGGATTCGGCTTTTGAAAGCACTGTGAGTATCTCCTCCTCAAGGGTTGTCTCCCCAAGTTTCTCCTTTGAGAAGCCTTGAAAAGTGCCAAGGTTTGGAGGTATGATCCCTCCACGTGGGGATGGAAGAGCAGCGGGAGAGCCCTTGAACTGTCCTGACTGGAGAACCTCAGAACTTGGAGATACTGGCCCAAAAGCTGGAAGCTCCTCCACGGCTGGGCTAGCAGACCTTTGCCATGACTTGAGTCACTAAGCGGAGGGAAGTCCAGAGCAGTGGACCTCCGTGGGGTGCTAGGGCTTGAAGTCCAGGAGAGAGTCTGGGCCTTCGGTCAGTTCTTGAAGATAGGAAGAAGTTCATTTGCAACTCTGTAACTGACCTCGGAATCCCTTTGTTGAATAGTGAGGTTAAAGTCTAATTATGGACTCTTGGTTCCCCCTGTCCACTTCTCTCTTACAAGGCCTTAATAGCCTGACTTTAGGAAGACTTTTCTCCTCCAAGATTTCTCCTAGGTGTTTCTCTTTCTCCATACAGGGAAGTTAGGAAAATGAAAAGTAGGAAGGTAGACTCTCTCTATTTTTAGAACAGGGGTGGGTAACGATGGCCACTTTATGACCTGTGGAATTCTGGGAGTTGAAGTCCCCAAGTCATAAAGAGGCCAAAGTTTCTCCCATGCTGGCTCAGGAATTCTGGGAGTTGAAGTCCACAAGTCATGAAGGGGCCTTAGTTCCCCCATACTGGCTCAGGAATTCTGGGAGTTGAAGTCCATGAGTCATAAAAGGGCCCTAGTTCCCCCATGCTGGCTCAGGAATTCTGGGAGTTGAAGTCCACGAGTCATGAAGGGGCCCTAGTTCCCTCATGCTGGCTGAGGAATTCTGGGAGTTGAAGTCCGCAAGTCATGAGGGGGCCAAAGTTTCTCCCATGCTGGCTCAGGAATTCTGGGAGTTGAAGTCCACAAGTCATAAAGAGGACGTAGTTTCCCCATGCTGGCTCAGGAAAGTGACTTATGACCATTTCTCACACTTACGACCGTTGCAGCATCCCCATGGTCACGTGATCAAAATTCAGATGCTTGGCAGCTGGCATGTACTTATGACAGTTTCAGTGTCCCGGGGGTCATGTGATCCCATTTTAGGACCTTCTGGCAAGCAACGTCAACGGTTGAAGCCAGATCCACTTAATAACCAACTCGCTAGCTTAATCACTCTGGCAATTCACTGAATTGTGACGAACAAGCTCGTAAAATGGGGCAAAACTGACTGAGCAGCTTGCTTAGCAGCAGAAAGTTTGGGCTCAGTTGCGGTCATAAGTCAAGGACTCCCTCCACTCCCGACTTAACACCAATCGACTATCCACCTGGACATATCCGGCTGCTTTGAGTGACAGATTCTCCGTTTCTAGGGATCGGTGGCAGAATCGATGGAGTCGTCCATGGAAGCATCGGCAGGGAAAGATCCAATCCCGAATCGGATCTGAATTGGGATCGTTTGGTTTGTCAGATGATTTCTAACCCCCCCCCCCATCCCTTTCCACCTTGAAAGACAGCATTCTATTCACTTGGGGCTTTTCGACCCTGAATTGCTCTGGGACTCCAGAAAGAAAACTTGTATAAAATATTAGCCACAAATGCTGTCCTCATGAGTTGGTTGCTTTTTTTCACGCCCCCCCTCCAGTTCCCGGGGGAACTAAAGACCAAATCAGATGCTCTCCCAGCCACAGCTGGGTTGGGGGGGGGGACTGGAGGAAATTGCTTAGATAAGCCAAAGGGTTGACTTTGGGCCAATCACCAGGAGACGGGGAGTTCTAGTCCCACCTTAGGGCTGAAATCCATCTGGGTGACTTTAGACCAATCACCAGGAGACAGTGAGTTCTAGGCCCACCTTAGGGCTGAAATCCATCTGGGTGACTTTGGACCAATCACCAGGAGACAGTGAGTTCTAGGCCCACCTTAGGGCTGAAATCCATCTGGGTGACTTTGGACCAATCACCAGGAGACAGTGAGTTCTAGGCCCACCTTAGGGCTGAAATCCATCTGGGTGACTTTGGACCAATCACCAGGAGACAGTGAGTTCTAGGCCCACCTTAGGGCTGAAATCCATCTGGGTGACTTTGGACCAATCACCAGGAGACAGTGAGTTCTAGGCCCACCTTAGGGCTGAAATCCATCTGGGTGACTTTGGACCAATCACCAGGAGACAGTGAGTTCTAGGCCCACCTTAGGGCTGAAATCCATCTGGGTGACTTTGGACCAATCACCAGGAGACAGTGAGTTCTAGTTCCACCTTAGGTATGAAATCCATCTGGGTGACTTTGGGCCAATCACCAGGAGATGGAGAGTTCTAGTCCCACCTTAGGGATGAAATCCATCTGGGTGACTTTGGGCCAATCACCAGGAGACAGAGAGTTCTAGTCCCACCTTAGGGATGAAATCCATCTGGGTGACTTTGGGCCAATCACCAAGTCCCACCTTACAGATGAAAGCTGCCTGGGTGCCTTAACCACTATACCAAATCGGCTCTTTTTTAAAATTTTCTTACAATATTTATAATTATGTAATTGATTTGTAACGTTTAAAGCTTTGGCCGTAAAAGAAAGGGGTGGAGTTTGTTACGATCCCCTATAATATTCAAGTGATTCGGTTCAGCCATGTGTGGACACATATGTAAATAATTAGAGCGACAATCTACAAATAAAACTGTGTATCCCACTCATGAACAATTCCACAATTACTTTTTCTGTCTTTTTATTGGGGGGAAAAAAAACCACACGCAGCATTTTTAGAAAATGGCAGTTTATGCGAAGAACAAAAGCAGACGACGGTCTTCCACCTCGTCAACTGCATGGATATAAGTGCACAAAAAAGGGTCAAAGTAGACACAAAAAATATTTTAAAAATCCACCATTTTTCTTCCACAGTTACGTCCCCAACAGCTCATTTACTGACGGTTCGAAGTGAACAGCTGCAATGATTCATTTCACAAATCTGTTGCGAGAAAGATCATAAAGCGGGGCAAAGCTGTTATTAACAACTGTCTCACTTAGCAGCGGAAATTTGGGGCTGCCTTGCGGCCGTTGAGGACTTACCGGTTATTTTCAAACCTCCAAATCAAAATTCCCACTCCCCAGGATGGCTTTGGTGGCTTGGTAGATCAATAAAAAAAGAAAATAAAAGAAAAAAAATAAAACTGGTCCGTGACAAATCAGTTTAAGCGACAGACGTTACGGAAAAACACAACCACAATTAACTAAGCAGCCGTTCCCCTGCCGTTCGGATCCCGCCGCGGATTGTTTGACAATGCCTGCAGAACCGCCAATTTAAAAAGAAAAGGAAATAAAAATTAGGGCCAGAAAAGCTTTGCAGCTCAGAGTTGACTTGTACGGGGGTCCCTGGTGCTCTCCGAGCCTGGCGGTTTTCTTGCAGACGTTTCACGACCCAACTAGGGAACGTCACCCGTGCAGTGGTGATGCTGTGCCACGGATGAGGTTACTTTTAAGTCTGGGTGACCAAACGTCTGCAAGAAAAAAAAAAAATCACACCTGAGCTCAGGCAGCACCAAGGATGTTGATCTTAAAGCAGGGCAGTTTTTAAGACTTGGGGACTCCAACTTCCCTCGTGCTGGCGCGGGAATTCTGGGAGTTGAAGTCCCCAAGTCATGAAGGGGCCAAATTTCCCTCATGCTGGCGCAGGAATTCTGGGAGTTGAAGTCCACCAGTCATGAAGGGGCCAAATTTCCCTCATGCTGGCGCAGGAATTCTGGGAGTTGAAGTCCCCAAGTCATGAAGGGGCCAAATTTCCCTCATGCTGGCGCAGGAATTCTGGGAGTTGAAGTCCCCAAGTCATGAAGGGGCCAAATTTCCCTCATGCTGGCGCAGGAATTCTGGGAGTTGAAGTCCCCAAGTCATGAAGGGGCCAAATTTCCCTCATGCTGGCGCAGGAATTCTGGGAGTTGAAGTCCCCAAGTCATGAAGGGGCCAAATTTCCCTCATGCTGGCGCAGGAATTCTGGGAGTTGAAGTCCCCAAGTCATGAAGGAGCCAAATTTCCCTCATGCTGGCGCAGGAATTCTGGGAGTTGAAGTCCCCAAGTCATGAAGGGGCCAAATTTCCCTCATGCTGGCGCAGGAATTCTGGGAGTTGAAGTCCCCAAGTCATGAAGGGGCCAAATTTCCCTCATGCTGGCGCAGGAATTCTGGGAGTTGAAGTCCCCAAGTCTTATAAATGGTCAAGATTGGACATCCGTGACCTAAAAGAAAGCAAAGCTAACCCAAACGAGACCGGACAGTCCTAGATTAAAATCCTCTTTTGCTCAAAGGAGGGAACGGGCCGAGGAAGGGAGAGAAAGGGGGGAGGGGTCCTCAGGACAAAACCAAGGTTGCCAATCATTGCTCGATTGCTTTATTGGCTTTAAGCTCCGCATGATCTAAGCAGGAAGGAAGGTGGCGGGCAGCCTATTTAAGCTTTTTTTCTGTCAGGAGGCTGTCGTGAAGCTTGGAGACCTCGGGTTCAAAGCTATCCATGACTAAGGTCCCATTGCCGTCGAAGAATTTGGCGATGGATCGGGTGAACTCCGCCTCCCTCTGCTGCTTGCTTCGGCCGCTGATGAACGTCATTTTCAGGCTGTATTTGTCGTCAAACCTGCCAAAAGAGGGACAGAGGAGAGACAGGACGTGTCAGGAGAAGGACCATCCGGCTGGCGACGCTGGTGGTGGTTTGCAAAAAATAAGTGAAAAATAGTAAAAATAGAATACAAAACACAACACAACACAATATAAAATAAAGCCAAGAATCAACTAAATAACGTAAAATATAAAAACGCAAAAATAGGAAACAAAACAAAATAAGAAATGCAAAATAAGGTAACAACAAACAAAATATAAGGTATGAAAATGAACACAATAAAATATAGCAAATAAAGTGAAAACACAAAACGTAGAAACAAGAAACAAAAAATAAAGAATAAAAGGTAAATGAAACTAAACTAAATTGCGAGTGCCTGATGGCAGAGAGTCCTCGCTTAATGACCGGTCACAAAGCCAGGGGTGGAGTGAAGGTGGGGGGCGTTTCTGCTGAGGTTAAGGCGGCCGCCCGAAGGACACAACGGAGCACGCAAGGTTGGCAACCCAAACTATTTCGCGGCGGGATCCGTGCAAGACAACTTCTATGTCAAGGTAATAATTGAACAGCAAACCAGCTTGTATAATGCGAGATGTATGAGGGAATGGCAGGAATGACTCAGCAGGGTCTGTGTCCCTTTAACAGCCTTGGTATAAAAGGGAAGGCTCCGCAGATGCAGGCTCTCTCTTCCGTTTTCCTGCTGTAATTGTGCTTTGTTGGGTCCTGCTGTCTTAGCACATGCTTGTATATTGTTCCTGGTGTATGATAGTCTAGATAGTGTAAAATAAACCACCATTTAATATAGACCACTGTTTACTGTGTTTACTCCTGAGTTATCTCAGCGCAATGAGACTGGGCAAGCTCTAACATTCAACTTAAACTCTCTTCTGGGGGGGAGGGGAGGGGTACCTTTTGGGGAGTCCTGGGAGGGGGGGAGGGGAGGGGTACCTTTTCAGACTTGAGGAAAGCTGCCAGATGTCGTCGGGATCCATCCCTGTCGGGTCTTTCCTGTGCGCTACCAGGAAGATGCTCTTCTCCTTATATGAGGTGTAGATGGTCAGAATTCCCATCATTACGAAATACGTTGGGCCAGGTTAAAGAAAGATACCAGGTCTGAGAATCATCAGACTCCTAAGGGACCACGGAGGTCTTCCAGTCCACCCCTCTCCGAAGTAGACCTTATTATGCCGTCCCAGACAAATGGCCGCCCAATCTTTTCTCGAAGACCTCCAGCGATGGAGCACTCAAACCTCCGAGAGGCAAGCCCTTCCTTCCTTCCTCTCTCTTTTCCTTCTCATTCTCCTTCCTCCCTGTCCCTTTCTTTCCTTCCTTGTCTCTCTTCTTTCCTCATCCTTTTTGCTTTCTTCCTTCTTCCCTTCCTAAATTCTTCCTCCTTCTCTCCTCCCTTTCCTTCTCCCTCTGTTCCTCTCCTCCCTCCCTCCCTTTTCCTTCCTTCGTAGTCTCATTGTGTTTCCTCCTTCCTTTTTGCTTCCTTCCTTCCTAAATTCCTCTCCTTCCCTCCTCCCCACTTCCCTTTCTCCCTCCCTTTCTTTTCTTTTCCTTCTTTCCATCCATCCATCCATCCACCTATGTAGCCTTTCTGTCTGTCTTGTCATCTGGATGCTCCAATGGTCACGACTGCAAGGACCGGCCGCAACTCGCTTTTCCCCACTGCCGCTGAAACTTCGAATGGCCGTTAAGCAAACGATTGTAAGTTGAGGACTACCCGTATCTCAGTTCATGGTTTAGAAAAGTTGCAAACGAGAGATCGGGTCCAAACCTCGAAGGAGCGGTTGGCGCCGTGGTTCCACCAAGAACTGCTTCCCATCCCGGCTTCAAGGAGACGTAGTCTGAAGCCCAATTCCCATTGGAAGAATTCGCCTTCCGCTTCTCTCACCTAGCAGAGCAAGGCGTTCCGTTCCAACTTGATGGAAAGAAGGCAACGAATCAAAGAGAGGCTACACACCTCCAGAAGCTTTGAAGAGTTGATTTTTGCCACAAGCTCCGAGACAAAATTAGAGAACGGGGCCTATGGAAGAGCAGCCTGGCACCACGGCTTCGTTCCATCTGTTTATAGCTTTTAACGTGACTTGATACGTCGTTTTAATTTTCAACCGGGAGCCGCCCAGAGTAGCTGAGAAGATAGGGCGGCTGTGTAAAGGCGTAGATCAAAATTAAATTCAATTAAAACCGAGTACAAAATCTGAAGGGAACGGAGGCGGCACATCTGTAGCTCCTCAAGATTGAATGCAGATGGTCCTCCAATTACAATTGTTTCTTTGGCGACCGCTCAGAGTTACAACTCCGGCCTGCGAGGACACCCCAAAATGAAACCGGCTCTCTTTCCCGCTTGGAAAATGGGCAGAGCATCAGACTTGGGAAGATCAGCTCACCTGACTTCTCCTTAAACCTGGTCAAAAAAAAAAAATAGACCTCAGGAACCCAGCTTGGAGCTTCGCACACCAGCGAAGGAGGGAAAGCGAACGTTTTTTTTTAAAGAAGGGGGAGGGGGGCGGCGGCACCGGAAAAGGATATGATACCACGCAGACAGCCAGCACCGGCTTCGACTCAGGGAAGGGGTGAAGGTAATCCCATATTAAAGCCACGATGGCGAAGAGGCAGGAGATGGTGCAGATGATAAGGCGCCCGTCGATCAGGCAGAAGTTCTCTACGTATTTATACTTTTCCAAGAGGACCTGGGAACAGGGAAAAAAGGGGTGCACGGTAAGCACAGGGCTGCACCCTCAAAGGGAAGAGGTTTGCCAACAGGAGGGAATATTCAGGGCATGGGGTGGGGGGGCTCCTTGGTGTTCTCTGAGCTGGGTGCTTTTCTTGCAGACATTTCATGACCCAACTAGGGAACATCATCAGTGCTAGAAGGGAGGAGGAGGAGGAAATTTGTGGGGTCTCTGATGCTCTCCGAGTTTGGTTGTTTTGACGTTTCATGATTGAACTACAGAAGAGCACCAGTGCTAGAAGAGTGGGGAGGTGCAGAGGAGGAAGAGGAGGAAGGAAGGAAGGAAGGAAGGAAGGAAGGAAGGAAGGAAGGAAGGAAGGAAGGAAGGAAGGAAGGAAGGAAGGAAGGAAGGAAGGAAGGAAGGAAGGAAGGAGTCCTTGGTGCTCTCTGAGCTGGGTGCTTTTCTTGCAGACATTTCGTGACCCAACTAGGTAACGCCATCAGTGCTGGAAGGGAGGGGGGAGGAGGAGGAGAACTGTGGGGTCCTTGCTGTTCTCTGAGCTGGGTGGTTTTCATGCAGATGTTTTGTGACCCAACTAGGGAACATTATCAGTGCTAGAAGGCAGAAGGAGGGAGGGAGGGAGGGAGGGAGGGAGGGAGGGAGGGAAGGAAGGAAGGAAGGAAGGAAGGAAGGAAGGAAGGAAGGAAGGAAGGAAGGAAGGAAGGAAGGAAGGAAGGAAGGAAGGAAGGAAGGAAGGAAGGAAGGGACTGTGGGGTCCTTGGTGCTCTGGGTGGTTTTCTTGCAGACATTTCGTGACCCAACTAGGGAACATTGTCAGTACTAGAGGGGAAAGGGGTTTCCAGAGAGGAAGAAGAGTAGGAGAACGATGACAGTGGAGTCCTTGATGCCCTCTGAGCTTGGTTGTTTTCTTGCAGACATTCATTACCTAACTAGGAACATTTATTTTTATTTATTTATTTTAATCCCATTTATATCCCGCCCTTCTCCGAAGACTCAGGGCGGCTTACAATCTAAGAAGCACAAATCAATGTGCTTAGCAGTAGCCTTCATTCTATGTATATGCCTGCTTATTAGGGCTTTTGCCCCCCCCCCAAGCGGCATTATTACAAAGTCAGCTTTATTGCCCCCAACAATCTGGGTCCTCATTTTACCTACCTCGGAAGGATGGAAGGCTGAGTCAACCTTGAGCCTGGTGGGACTCGAACCTGCACTAATTGCAGGCAGCTGGTGTTACTTAAGGATGCATTAGCCCACTGTTCCACCAACATCATCAGTGCGGGAAGGGGAGGAGGTTTGCAGGGAGGAGGAGGAGGAGGAGGACGACGACGACTGCCCACTGTCAGCAGTTCGATCCTGGCGGCTCAGAGTTGACTCGGCCTTCCATCCTTCCCATGTCAGTAAAACGAGGACCTAGATTGTTGGGAGGTGACATGCTGATTCTGTAAACTGCTTAGAGAGGGCTGTAAAGCACTGGGAAGCAGTATATAAGTCTAAGGGCTATGGCTATTGGGGAGGAACGGATCCTCAGCAATGGCAGAGCAACACATATGCAGACATTGCAAGCTGACCGGCATGAAAACAAGCGGGAAGGAGGCTGGGAGAATGGATGGGGAAGACACCGGAATTGGGCCGAGGAGTCCAGCTGTTCAGAAAAGGACGAGGGAGCTGACCTTTTTGGCGGAGTCGTCCAGCGAATTCTTCACCGCTGACCCGTCCCACTTGTCCACTTTGACGGGCTTGTCGTCGATTTTCCACTGAGGCAATTTTAAAAAAAGAAAGAAAGAAAGAAAAAGCAATCTGAAAAAGAGTTCAGTGACCAAAGCTACAACTTAAAGACACTAAACATCACATGGGAAGACTATGAAGTATTTGCCCGACAATGCTGGCAGTCCCTTCTTCAACGACGACGACGACGATGTTGGAAGGGACCATGGAGGTCATCTAGTCCAACCCCCTGCTCAGGCAGAAAACCCTATATACCAGGGGTGTCAAACTGCTGGCCCGCAGACCAGACGCCTCATGCAGAAGCCGCGCCCACCCCACTGCCAGCAATGGCAAAACTGTCCCGATATGTTGCACGACGTCACAAGTTTGACGTGTCTGCTCTGTTCCATTTCAGACAAATGGCTCTCCAGTCTCTTCTTAAAAACCTCCAGTGTTGGAGCATCCACCGCTTCTGGAGGCAGGTGGTTCCACTGGTTAATTGTTGTCCCTGTCAAGAAATTTCTCCTTGGTTCCAGGCTGCTTCTCTCTGTTATAGAATAACAGAGTTAGAAGGGACCTTGGAGGTCATCTAGTCCAACCCCCTGCTCAGGCAGGAAGCCCTATACCATTTTAGACAAATGGCTGTCCAGTCACTTCTTAAAAACCTCCAGTGTTGGAGCATTCACCGCTTCTGGAGGCAAGGAGTTCCACTGGTTAACTGTTCTCCCTGTCAAGAAGTTTCTCCTTAGTTCTAAGTTGCGTCTCTCATTGGTGAGTTTCCATTCTGACTTTGAAGAGCTACTAGATGCAGTCCTCGACTTTTAATGACCATTCAAAGCTACAACAGCATTGAAAAAAAGGGACCTAGGACCATTTTTTACCCTTACAACTGATGTAGCACGCACACACAAACGGTTCCAAGATCAAAATTCAGATGCTTAGCAACTGGTTCATATATAAACCAGTGAGAAATAGAAAATATCCAAATAGATAAGATGTGTATTCTGAATATTAAGATTTTGAGATGAATTGTGATAAAAGGAACCTTGGTTACTTAAAACTTGGAAACTATAAATATTAAATGTTAAATATTAACGGGAAGCTAAAAATTGGGGGAAACTAATTGGGACATTGTCTATTAAGGCTGAATGTTAACATAATAAGGATATGCATAAGCAAAACATTATTGATAAATGTAAGAACGTCATTTTTATTTAATTGATATAATAAGAAATGGATTAGTTTAAACAGGAGACAGTAAATACTAAGGGGAAGAGAGAGGAAAAATTTAATGTACCAGCTTGAGACTTGTATTAAAGATAGTTGTATGTCATTGTATTATTGATTAACCCAGCCACCATGTTGCTTTTTAAATACTTAAATGTAAAGTATTCAAGGTGCTGGTAATGACCTATAAAGCCCTAAATGGCTTGGGTCCGGATTATCTAAGGGAACACCTGCTGCCGGCATCAACTTCCCATCGTCCTGTGCACTCCCACAGGGAGGGTCTTCTCAGGGTACCACCGGTTAAGGAATGCCGGCGGGTTATTCCCAGGGGAAGGGCGTTCTCTGTGGGCGCGCTGGCCCCATGGAACCAACTTCCCACGGAACTCAGGACTGCCCCCGACCTTCGCTCATTTCGCCGGGACTTGAAAACTTGGCTCTTTGAGCTGTTTGGCCCAGACTGAGGGGTTTTAATTTAATTTAATTTAATTGGGTTTTAGTTTTAATTTCAGGGACTGGAATTTAATTAATAGTTTTAACTGATTTTAATTTTTGTATGCTATGTTTTCTAATTTTCCCTGTAAACCGCCCTGAGTCCTACGGGAATAGGGCGGTATATAAATTTAAATAATAAATAAATAAAACTAGAAAATCAATAAAAAAAATTTTAAAAAACAACTTAATATCGATTCACTTAACAGTGGCAAGAAAAGTCGCAAAATGGGGCAAAACCTACATAACTGTTTTGCTTTGGCAAAGGAAACTGTAGGCTCATTTGTGGCTGTTAAGTCAAGCACGGCCTGAATATGAACACAATCAAGTAACATTAATGTCTTAAAAAAAAACCTCACTTCACTTCTCATTTTGGTGTTTCCTCCTCCTCCTGGTTGACTAGCTTCAAAGAAAAAGACACGTCATCCTTTCTGAAACCCAACGGCCGTATCTAAAAAAATGTCAACTGTCCGGGATGACAACTTAATTCTAATTTTTTTTTCTTAAAGTCAAATCGGGCAGTCAGCTTGCTTATGGGCAACACAGCTCAAACGGCTCAGATCAAGGCAACACCGTTGTGCTTTTAGCCTCAACACAGAAGGAAGGAAAAAGAAATGGGTAAAGTCAAGGCTGCTATAAAAAGCTTTCCTCCTCGAAGAATTATAAAAATAAAGAAGAGTTTGTTTCTTCAGATCCAATAGCCTATGTCTGACGGGAGTGTAAGCGAAAGATGGTATTTTATTTTTGTTTTCAATCTAAGGAAAGCTGAACACAAGTGAGGGAATCTGCCTGTGAAATTGAGAGAGAGAGAAGGACTTTGAACAGAATAGAATAGCCCCCCCCCCAGGAGAACCTATATACCGTCTCAGACAGCTGACTGTCCAGTCTCTCCTTGATTAATTGATTTGATTGATTCTCTTTTAAGAATAAGCACAGCAAAAGAGTAAGGAGGATTTGACACACACTATGTCAGACCTTTAAACACACAGTCCTTGACTTTACAACCACAACGGAGTCCAAAATTTCCGCTGCTAAGTGAGACATCTATTTAGTGAATTTTTGCCCCGTTTTACAACGTTTCTTGCATTAGTGAAATTAATAACGGGGTCGTTACGTGGCTTCCGTTGACTTTGCTTGTCTGAAGGTCGTAAAAGGGGATCACAAGACGCCCCCTCCCATCTTTTTTTAAAATGTATTTTGCCAATATACAAACAATACAAATAAACTCGATATAAAGATTGATCTCTTATAACAGTATGCAGTCATCAGAACGCACTGTCAACTTTGGAGAATAAATTTAGCATATGTTAAAGGTCTTCACACTTGGCCCTTTAATGATTTGTGGACTTCAACTCCCAGAATTCCTCAGCCAGCGTCCCTGGCTCAGGAATTCTAGGAATTGAAGTCCACAAGTCATCAAAGGGCCAAGTTTGAAGACCCCCTGGCATATGGCATCTACAGCGCTCATGCAATCCCCAGATTTACCACGCTAATAAAACACATTACACGGGTAGGCCTTGATTGACGACAACCGAGCGCAAAATTTCTGTTGCTAAGCGAGACATTGAAGTGAATCTCCCATTTTATGACCTTTCCTGTCACGGCTGTTAAGTGAATCCCTGCACTGGCTAAATTAGGCACATGGTTGTTAATTGAATCTGGCTTCTCCACTGACTTTAGACTATTCAGAATAGATCTGGAAGGGACTTTTGAGGTCTTCTAGTCCAGCCCCCAGCTCAAGCAGGAGGACCTATACCATCTCAGACAGGTGATTGTCCAGTCTCTTTTTAAAAACTTCCAGCAATGGAGCGCCCATGATTTCTGGTGGCAAGGAGTTCCACTGGTTGATGGTCCTCACTGTCAGGAAGTTTCTCCTTAATTCCAGGTTGCTTCTCTCTTTGGTTAGTTTCCATTCGTTGCTTCTTGTCCTGCCTTCGGGTGCTTTGGAGAATAGCTTGACTCCCTCTTCTTTGGGGCAGCCCCTCAGATACTAGCACACGGCTCTCACGTTTCCCCTATTTCTTTTTTTCCATCCTGCAGCCGTTCTTCGTATGTTTTAGTCTCCAGGCCTCGGATCATCTTAGCTGCTCTTCTCTGAATTATGTCCAGACTCTCAACATCTTTTTTGTGATCTGGTGACCAAAATTGGCTACGGTATTCAGTTCGCCAAAGGGGACCACGTGACGCAGGGACACTTCAACCGTCATAAGTACGAGTCAGTTGCCAAGCATCTGAATTTTAATCAAGCGACCACAGGGATGCTGCAATGGACATGTGAAAAACTCGCTTTTTTCAGTGTCGTCATTTCGAGCGGTCACTAAGCAAACTGTCGTAAGTCGAGGACCACCTGTATTTCATTTAGCATAGGGCGTCTACCGACTAATAACCTCACTAATAAAACTCAACATTATACAAACCCACACAAATAGAAGTTTAAACAAAACGTCAACAAAGAGACACAGGTACGAAATAAAAACACCTGCACAATAGCATAACCGGAGATGACCTAATAGTTTATTGTTGTTAGCATATGGTAGTTTATGATTGTTTTTTACTTTTATACCTTGTATTTAGCTCTGGGAAGTCGGGGAGGGGGGAAGGGGAGGGGGGGAGGGTTGGGTTGGGGGGGTGGGTTGTTTTGTTAAAGATAAAATGTATTGAAAAACTTTTCAATAAAAAAAAATAGGATAACCGGAGATAAAATACTGAATTAAGGTAAAAACAATGCAGGAAGAGTCACGAGAGCCGGGGAAAACGCCTCCCTGCAGTATTTAACCATTTGTCTGGAACGGCAAATGGTCTCCTGCTCGAGCAGCGGGTTGGACTAGGTGACCTCCGAGGCCCCTTCCAACCCTGTCCTTCTGTCATTCTGTAAGGGTCTCCTGCTCAAGCAGGGGGCTGGACTAGATGGCCTCCGAGGTCCCTTCCAATTCTAGTTACTGTGATCCTGTAAGGCTCTCCTGCTCGAGCGGGGGTGGGGCTGGACTAGATGGCCTCCGAGGTCCCTTCCAATTCTAGTTACTGTGATCCTGTAAGGCTCTCCTGCTCGAGCGGGGGTGGGGCTGGACTAGATGGCCTCGAAGGTCCCTTCCAATTCTAGTTACTGTGATCCTGTAAGGCTCTCCTGCTCGAGCGGGGGTGGGGCTGGACTAGATGGCCTCCGAGGTCCCTTCCAATTCTAGTTACTGTGATCCTGTAAGGCTCTCCTGCTCGAGCGGGGGTGGGGCTGGACTAGATGGCCTCCGAGGTCCCTTCCAATTCTAGTTACTGTGATCCTGTAAGGCTCTCCTGCTCGAGCGGGGGTGGGGCTGGACTAGATGGCCTCCGAGGTCCCTTCCAATTCTAGTTACTGTGATCCTGTAAGGCTCTCCTGCTCGAGCGGGGGTGGGGCTGGACTAGATGGCCTCCGAGGTCCCTTCCAATTCTAGTTACTGTGATCCTGTAAGGCTCTCCTGCTCGAGCGGGGGTGGGGCTGGACTAGATGGCCTCCGAGGTCCCTTCCAATTCTAGTTACTGTGATCCTGTAAGGCTCTCCTGCTCGAGCGGGGGTGGGGCTGGACTAGATGGCCTCCGAGGTCCCTTCCAATTCTAGTTACTGTGATCCTGTAAGGCTCTCCTGCTCGAGCGGGGGTGGGGCTGGACTAGATGGCCTCCGAGGTCCCTTCCAATTCTAGTTACTGTGATCCTGTAAGGCTCTCCTGCTCGAGCGGGGGTGGGGCTGGACTAGATGGCCTCCGAGGTCCCTTCCAATTCTAGTTACTGTGATCCTGTAAGGCTCTCCTGCTCGAGCGGGGGTGGGGCTGGACTAGATGGCCTCCGAGGTCCCTTCCAATTCTAGTTACTGTGATTCTGTAAGGGTCTTCTGCTCGAGAAGGGCGGTGGGGATGGACTAGATGACCTCGAAGGTCCCTTCCAGCTCCTATTCTATTCTATTCTTTCTCCGCACTTAGAATTCCCAGCTGGCCAATCAACGGCCAGGCTCTCCTCCTCCTCCTCCACCTTCTCCCCCCCCCCGCTCCATCTGCGTCTCCCAAACGGGCGGCTGAGGATTCTGGGAGTTGTAGTCCCCGCGCCTCTGACAGGCGCAGGGTTATCCAAGCGGGGCTCGGCCTCCCTCTCTCTCTCTCTCTCTCTCTCTCCCGAGACAGCGCGGCCCTCTCAGCTGCCGGGCCGGGGAGACGCTCCCAAGGCGAACCGGGCCGGGGAGTCCTTTAGCCCGGCCGCCCATCCCGCCTCGTCCCAGAGGGGCCTCCTCGCGCCCCGCAGGCCGGGCGGCCGCCACGCCGAGCCGCTACCTTGTCCAGGATGCCGTTCCTGCTGGCGCCGCCGCCTCCCGCGCCGCCGCCGCCGCCGCCTTTCGCCGCCATCTTGGCTCCTCCTTTCCCCCTTCGCGACCTGTTCGCCGCCGATTGGCTGAGCGGGGAGAGGCCCGCGCAAAGGACGCCGGGACGGGCAAGCGCCGCCCTATAGGAAGCGGCGGCGGCGCGCGGAGCAGGCTGGGAAGTGGAGTCCTGGGCGGCCCGGGTTGCCATGGCTACCTGGAGACCGGGGAGGGAACGTGGGGAATCGCGGTTCGCTGGGCCGGCGAAAGGAGCTCGAGGAAGGCCGGCCGGCCGGCTGGCTGGCCGGTCAGTCGGAGCCGCCGTCCTCCCTCCTGCGTGTGGGGCTAGGGCTGGGGGGGGGGAGAAGAAAAGCGCGGGAGTCTTTCTAGCCACGGGAGGACTCGGCGCTCTATGGTTTGCTCCCCATCTTTTTAATCAGCTTTAATTTTTGTGTATTTCCCCATATATTAATTCGTTGACCGGACTTTCCCCAAGTCCCAGAAGCGGTGAATGCTCCAACACTGGAAGTTTTTAAGAAGAGGCTGGACAGCTCTTTGTCCGAAATGGTACAGGGTTTCCTGCCTGAGCAGGGGGTTGGACTAGATGACCTCCAAGGTCCCTTCCAACTTTTATTCTTATGATGATGATGATGATGATGATGATGGAGCTCCCTCTGGATATTCCAATCCCCATCTCCTTCCCCCAGCTAGCCCGGCCCCACACAGACAGGGTGGGTGGGTGCATGTGGATTAGGGTTTATGTAGTCCTCTCCCATCCCATACTGGGGATTGGGGGGGGAGAAACCTTGGAGCCCCCCCCTTAGGATGGGAAGGGCGATGGCTGCATCCACAAGACACCTTTTACCTGGCCAGGCCATCGCCGGCATTCCCCCAACAGGTGAACGAACGAATCTCGAGTCAGGGTTTTGTTTTAACTTTTTGCTTAAATTTTGGCATTTCAGCAAAACGGGAGCCGGCTGAACACAGGCAGGATCGCAGCTGAGCCCAACGTTTCTATTGCTGAGCCAGTCGTTTGACGAGTGAGTTTTGCCCCACCTTACGACCTTTCTTTCCAAAGTTGTTAAGTGAATCCTTGCAGATGTTGAGTGAGTCACACGGTCGTTAAGTGAATAAATTATTATTATTATTATTATTATTATTATTATTATTATTATTATTATTATTATTATTATTATTATTATTAATTATTATTATTATTATTATTATTATTATTATTATTATTATTATTATTATTATTATTATTATTATTATTTTATTTGTATACCGCCCTTCTCCCGAAGGACTCAGGGCGGTGAACAGGGCAATAAATACTAAAATACAAAGATACAAAAGTTAAGAGAAAATTAAACAAAATCCCCAATGCCTTAGAACAATAAGTTAAAATACATTAAAAACAGTAATAAAACCCAAATCCCATCAGGTCAGGCCGGCTTGTTCAAACAAGTAGGTCTTTAGATCTCGTCGGAAGGAGCGAAGGTCGGGCGCCATCCGGAGCTCAACCGGAAGACGGTTCCACAAATCCGGCGCACCCACAGAGAAGGCCCTCCCCCTGGGGGTCACCAGACGGCATTCTCTGACCAGAGGCACCCTGAGGAGGCCCTCTCTGTGGGAGCGTACTGGGCGGAGGGAAGTTGATGCCGGCCGCAGGTGCTCCCTAAGGTACTCCGGACCCATGCCATGTAGGGCTTTAAAGGTCATTACCAGCACCTTGAATCTCACCCGGAAGACAACTGGGAGCCAATGCAGCTCACGGAGCAAAGGTGTAACATGGGAGTATCGGGAGACTCCCAACACAACTCTCGCGGCTGCATTCTGCACCAGTTGGAGCCTCCGAGTGGTCCTCAAGGGCAGCCCCATGTAGAGAGCGTTGCAGTAGTCTAATCAAGAGGTCACGAGCGCATGAGTGACCGTACGCAAGGCATCCCGGTCTAGATAGGGCCGCAAGTGGCGCACCAGGCGAACCTGGGCGAAGGCCCCCCTAGTCACAGTTACTATATGATCTTCTAAAGAAAGCTGTGAATCTAGGAGGACTCCCAAGTTGCGAGCCCTATCTACGGGGGGTAATAACTCACCCCCCATAGAAAGAGATGGGATATTCTGAATATCCCGAGATGCCGGTACGTACAGCCACTCAGTCTTGTCAGGGTTGAGTTGAAGCCTGTTCCTCCCCATCCAGACCCGAACCGCCTCCAGGCAGCGGGACATCACATCGAGGGTATCACTGGGGTGGTTTGGGGTCGAAATAAAAAGCTGGGTATCATCAGGATACTGATGATACCCAACTCCAAAACCACAAATGATCTCACCCAGCGGCTTCATATAGATGTTGAACAGGAGAGGCGAGAGGACCGACCCCTGAGGAACTCCACAAACAAGAGGCCTCGAGGTCGACCTCTGCCCCCCTGCCAACACCGACTGCGAGCGTCCCAGGAGGTAGGAGGAGAACCACTGAAGGACCGTGCCTCCCACTCCCAATCCCCTGAGACGCCGCAGCAAGATACCATGGTCGATGGTATCGAAAGCCGCTGAGAGGTCTAATAGGACTAGGACAGAGGAATATCCCCTGTCCCGAGCCCTCCAGAGATCATTCACCAGCGTGACCAATGCTGTCTCCGTGCTGTACCCGGGCCTGAAACCCGATTGGTACGGGTCCAGATAATCAGCTTCATCCAGAACCAGAGGGAGCTGATGCGCCACCACACTCTCAACAAACTTCGCAAGAAAGCGAAGGTTGGAGACCGGACGAAAGTTGTTTAACACAGCTGGTTCCATGATGATGTTGGAAGGGACCTTGGAGGTCATCTAGTCCAACCCCCTGCTCAGGCAGGAAATCCTTATACCATTTCACACAAATGGCTGTCCGGTCTCTTCTTGAAAATTTCCAGTGTTGGAGCATTCACTGCTTCTGGAGGCAGGGTGAATGCTCCAACACTGCAAATTTTTAAGCATTGACTTTGCTTGTCAGAAGGTCGCCAAAGGGGATCACCTGACTCCAGGACCCTGCAACCGTCAAAATTGTTGTTGTTTTTAATGTTTTTTGCCAATATACAAACAATACAGATAAAGACGGTAAAAAGATTGATCTCTTATAGCAATGTGCAGTCGTCCGAGCGTACAATCGACTTTGAGGAATCTTTTAAAACGGCCTATGGCTGGTCTTTTTTTTTTTTTAAAGAAGAGGTGTGTTTACAAAATGACGTAGGAGAGTGTGTGCCAAGGGTGTTGCTCAGAGCCACAGAGTGCCCATGGCAGCATTGCTTAGTGCCTACTGAAGTCCTAACTGCAAACCAAATTTTATTTTTTAGATCCTTTTATTTGCTTGTTTCTTAACTGGTCAAATTTCCCTTTGTTTAGGAGCTCAAAGTGGTGTGCACTTTACTCTTTGCATTTCTCCAACAACAACCCTGTGAAGTAGGCAGGATTGGACTGAGGGAATAGGGTCCCCAAAGTCTATCCAGTGATCTTTCCTCTCCTCTTCTTTCCTCACCCTTCCTCACCCTTCCCTTTCCTTCGCTTTTTTCCCCCTTTCACTATACTTAACTTTTTTACTTTATTTTACTTTACATTATTTACAATAAATAATATGTTAGATGTTTAGTGCCAGCCATTGGCAGTTCCCCAAAAGGATCATCAGATGGAGGCAAAGAGGCTTCTTTGCTTCCACTGATGAGCCAAGGGTCTCGGACCCACAGCCCCATTGGTGAGAGTGTTTTATGGTCGGGGAGGGACCAAGACCCCCATAAATACGGGGCTGCTCTTTGTTCTAGTTCTATTTCAGCTTCTAGTCTCCATTTCTCCTCCCCTAGTTCTTAGTCCTTCTTTTAGTCATGTAATGCTAGCTTGTTTTATTTTATTTCTCTCTTACATGCAGGCATGAATGCTTTCATGCCAAGTATTTCTTTCTCTTTGATCTATCATGAATAAAGATAATATGATTGCATCTCTGCGTGATGCCTTTGCTTGGGAGCTCCTTTAACGATTCATTGTGAGAACACCTCACATAATAGTTTTACTTTATCGTGTATTATTGGGCACTGTTCTATCCAGATTGGTACACTGTTTCTTCAGAAGGATTCAGACAATCCGGAAAAATTTCAGAGACAACGAGAAAGATCAGAGGATTAGGCGTGCAGTCCTGTAAAGAGGAATCTTAAAAGTCGGGATTATTTAGGATTGAGCAAAAAAAAAAAAGGGACTTAATACAGATTTACAGTTCAAATAAGCACTAAAAATGTGATTTATGACCCCTTTTGCACACTTACGACCGCTGCGGCATTCCCCCATGGTCACATGGTCAAAATTCATACTCTTGGAAACCGACTCTTATTTATGACGGTCGCAGTGTCCCGGGGTCACGTGAATCCCTTTTGCGACCTCCTGATAAGCAAAGTCAATGAGGAAAGCCAGATTCACTTAACGACCAGGTTACTAATTTCACAACTGCAGTGATTCTCTTTAACAATCACGGCAAGAAAGGTGTTCGAAGGGGGCCCCAAACTCACTTAGCCACCGTCTTTGCTTAGCAACAGAAATGTCGAGCTCCATTGTGGTCGTAAGTCAAGGACTTCCTGTAGTCTTTTTTTTTAAATAACGAGAAAGGATGCTACTTGAAGCTGATTAAGGCTTCTTCTCAGCAGCCCAGAAAATTAAGACCACAGGGTTACGACCCCCCCGAGATGGTTTCGTTTGGATCCCTGCCCCGAGCTTGGGGTTGGATTAGATGACCTCAAGGAGCGACTGCCGGCCCTTATTCTCTTGATTCTTTCTTGTCCCAGCTCTTTCTTCGATGGATTGGAAGCGTGAGGAATTTGACCAGAGTGGTTTAAAAATCTAAGCCCGGGCTTTGAATGCTGATACCCAAGCTGAGATACGGCAATGCCCCCGCACACACACACACACACACACGAGAACCTGCGTGGTGCCTTTGCTTACTTTGTGGCTGGCGTTTGCTGTGCTCCGTGAGGGGGGTGACGAGCTACGTGAGCGGGGTGGCGAGCGCTCTGGTGACCGGCGTTGGAGGGGGACGTTGGCACAGCGTTTCACGTTGATTTGGACCCTCACGTCGCCATGGGTCACCCTCATTGCTGGTCCGGCCAGGTGGTGTCTCCTCTTGGCAGGTCCCCTTGAGAAGGAGCCATCTCGGGCATGTCACAGAGGCTGCTTTGTTAAGCAGTGACACAGCTGTGTGTATGTGTGTGTATGGGGGGGGTCTCCCCTGGAATAAGTAGGGCTTGCAAGGACCAGGAGTTTTGGTTTTGGTTTTGCAAAAGGGGACAAATAATAGAATAACGGAACTGGAAGGGACTTTGGAGGTCTTCTAGTCCAGCCCCTTGCTGAAGAAGGAGAGCCCTGTGCCAGTCCAGACAAATGGCTGTCCAGTCTCTTCTTAAGAGCCTCCAGTGATGGAGCAGCCACAACATCTGGGGGCAAGGTGTTCCACGGATTAATTAACACTAAAACACAAGAGTTGGAAGGGACCTTAGAGGTCTCCTAGTGCAGCTTAATGAAGAGAAGGACGGGGAGTGACAGGAGAGCAGTCTTCCAAAATCTCAGGGGCTGCCTCCAAAGAAGAGGGAGTCAAGCTACGTATTCTCCAAAGCGCCTGAAGGCAGGACAAGAAGCAACGGATGGAAACTCATCAAGGAGAGAAGCAACCTGGAATTAAGGAGGAATTTCCTGACAGGGAGGACAATTAACCAGTGGAACTACCTGCCTCCAGAAGTTGTGGGTGCTCCAACACTGGAAGCTTTTAAGAAGAGACCAGACAGCCATTTGTCTGCAATGGTATAGGGTTTCCTGCCTGAGCAGGGGGTTGGACTAGATGACCTCCAAGGTCCCTTCCAACTTCATTATTATTAATGCTCAAGAGGAAACCCTACGCCATTTCAGACAAACGGTGGCCCAGTCTCTTCTTAAGGGATTCTTCTTTGTTGTTGTTGTTAGTTGTGAAGTCGTGTCCGACCCATCGCAACCCTATGGACAATGTTCCTCCAGGCCTTCCTGTCCTCTACCATCTTCTGGAGTCCATTTAGGCTCACACCTACTGCTTCAGTGACTCCATCCAGCCACCTCCTTCTCTGTCGTCCCCTTCTTCTATTGCCCTCGATCTTTCCCAGCATTAGGCTCTTCTCCAGTGAGTCCTTCCTTCTCATTAGGTGGCCAAAGTACTTGAGTTTTAGCTTCAGGATCTGGCCTTCTAAAGAGCATTCAGGGTTGATCTCCTCTAGGACTGACCGGTTTGATCGCCTTGCAGTCCAAGGGACTCGCAGGAGTCTTCTCCAGCACCAGAGTTCAAAGGCCTCCATTCTTTGGCGCTCAGCCTTTCTTATGGTCCAACTTTCACTGCCATACATTGCAACTGGGAAGACCATAGCCTTGACTATACGCACTTTTGTTGACAGAAGGGATTCTTCTTAATCTCTTGCAAATTTTCTTAATACAGGTAGTCCTCACTTTACAGCCACGACTGAGCCCCCAAATTATGTTGCTAAGCAAGACTTTTTGTTCGGTGAGCTTTTTCCCCATTTTGCGACTTTTCCTGCCACAGTTGTTAATCTGAATCACTACAGTTGTTAAATTAGTCTACATGGCTGGTTAAGGGACTCCGGCTTCCCCTACTGACTTTGCTTGTCAGTAGGTCACAAAAGGGACCCCGGAATGCTGCAGTGGTCGTAAGTGTGAAAAATGGTCATAAATGACTTTTTCCGGTGCCTTCGTAACTTTGAACAGTCACTAAATGAGCTGTTGCAAATCAAGGACTACGTGTAATGAGAAATTTGTTATTTGTTGTTATAAATTATTGTTGCTGTAAATTATATGTCCTTTTGCTCTGGGAAGTGAACAAATGTCTCACTTAGCAACAAAATATTTGGGCTCAATTGTGGTTGTAAATTGAGGACTCCCTGTGTACTTAACCGTTCACTCAGTTATGCAAATTTTCAGGGTTTCTAGGAGATGCTAAACCATAAACTACCCATGCAGTCCAAACTGCCCAGCAAACTAAGGTTCAGAGGCGACGGCCTCATTTGCAGTTCAATCCTCTTATGGGGAACCCTAATTTCAAGCAGATAAAAACTTTAGTGGCTTTTGTTTATCTAGAAACCAGGAAGTAATTTTATGCCTCAAAACATGTAGATTAACTTCCTTCCTCCAGGACATTATTGATAAGAGATTTCAAAAGCTGCGGTTTTGCCGCTGTTGGAAATGTTCTAATTAATTAATTACTAAGCTTGTAAGCTGCCCTGAGTCTTCGGAGAAGGGCGGGATATAAATGGAATTAAAATAAATAAAATAAAAATAAATAAATAGAATAGAATAATAAAATATAGAATAGAATAGAAATACAGAATAGAATAGAATAGAAATGCAAAATAAGATAGGGTAGAATAGAATAGAATAGAATAGAATAGAATAGAATAGAATAGAATAGAATAGAATAGAATAGAATAGAATAGAATAGAATAGAATAGAATAGAATAGAATAGAATAGAATAGAATAGAATAGAATAGAATAATAAAATATAGAATAGAATAATAAAATATAGAATAGAATAGAATAGAATAGAATAGAATAGAATAGAATAGAATAGAATAGAATAGAATAGAAATACAGAATAGAATAGAATAGAAATGCAGAATAGGGTAGAATAGAATAGAATAGAATAGATAGAATAGAATAGAATAGAATAGAATAGAATAGAATAGAATAGAATAATAAAATATAGAATAGAATAATAAAATACAGAATAGAATAGGAATAGAATAGAATAGAATAATAAATTATAGAATAGAATAGAATAATAAAATACAGAATAGAATAGAATAGAGCTGAAAGGGACCTTGGAGGTCTTCTAGTCCAGCCCCCAGTTTAAGCAGGGGATATACCATCTCAGACAAGTGGCTGTCCAGTCTCTTCTTACAAACCTCCAGTGATGGAGCACCCACAACTTCTGGTGGCAGGCTGTTCCACTGGTTAATTGTCTTCCCTGTCAGGACGTTTCTCCTTAATTCCGGGTTGCTTCTCTCCTTGATCACCTTCCATCCATTGTTTCTTAATGAACGTGTTCCTTTGCTTTAAGGGCTGAAAGAAGATCATGGCCTCATTGTATAAACTGGATGATGGACAGTGTTACCCGACCAATTGCTTCCCAGCTAAAAGCCTCCTGCAGCCTCGATCCGAGGAAGGTAATGTGTCCGGATATGCGATTTTTAAGAACTGGGGAAAAGATTTAAGGATCTTTGCAGCTGAAAAAGGAGAGCCTTCTGGAAACGCCTCTGGTTATCCTTCTAGAGTAGCGCTCCCAGTTTGTAGCCCGTCACGCTCTCAAAACATTGAGGCAACGAAAAGCTCAGCTAGTTGTGCAACAAGAGTGCAAATGTATTGTGTGAATCCTCTGCTCCCTTTGGGAAGCCCTGCTGGAGGGTTTAGGAAAAGATTCCAATAGGAGAGAAGGTTTGCATCTCAGGGTTGAACTGTGGGGACCTTAATGGTCTCTGAGCTTTCATGCCGGAGGAAAGACTAGAACTCCCCGTCTCCTGGTGATTGGCCCAAAGTCACCCAGCCGGCTTTCGTGCTTAAGGCGGGACTAGAACTCACCGTCTCCTGGTGATTGGCCCAAAGTCACCCAGCCGGCTTTCGTGCTTAAGGCGGGACTAGAACTCACCGTCTCCTGGTGATTGGCCCAAAGTCACCCAGCCGGCTTTCGTGCTTAAGGCGGGACTAGAACTCACCGTCTCCTGGTGATTGGCCCAAAGTCACCCAGCCGGCTTTCGTGCTTAAGGCGGGACTAGAACTCCCCGTCTCCTGGTGATTGGCCCAAAGTCACCCAGCCAGCTTTCATGCCTAAGGCGGGACTAGAACTCACCGTCTCCTGGTCATTGGCCCAAAGTCACCCAGCCAGCTTTCATGCCTAAGGCGGGACTAGAACTCACCGTCTCCTGGTGATTGGCCCAAAGTCACCCAGCCAGCTTTCGTGCTTAAGGCGGGACTAGAACTCCCCGTCTCCTGGTGATTGGCCCAAAGTCACCCAGCCGGCTTTCGTGCTTAAGGCGGGACTAGAACTCACCGTCTCCTGGTGATTGGCCCAAAGTCACCCAGCCGGCTTTCGTGCTTAAGGCGGGACTAGAACTCCCCGTCTCCTGGTGATTGGCCCAAAGTCACCCAGCCAGCTTTCGTGCCTAAGGCGGGACTAGAACTCACCGTCTCCTGGTGATTGGCCCAAAGTCCCGCAGCCGGCTTTCATGCCTAAGGCGGGACTAGAACTCACCGTCTCCTGGTGATTGTCCCAAAGTCACCCAGCCAGCTTTCGTGCCTAAGGCGGGACTAGAACTCACCGTCTCCTGGTGATTGGCCCAAAGTCACCCAGCCAGCTTTCGTGCCTAAGGCGGGACTAGAACTCCCCGTCTCCTGGTGATTGGCCTGAAGTGACACAGCTGGCTTTCATACCTAAGGCAGGACTAAAACTCATCGTCTCCTGGTGATTGGTCCAAAGTCACCCAGCCAGCTTTGATGCCTAAGTCAGGACTAGAACTCACCGTCTCCTGATAACTGGCCCAAAGTCACCCAGCCAGCTTTCATGCCTGGGGCGGGACTAGAACTCCCTGTCTCCTGGTGATTGGCCCGAAGTGACCCAGCTGGCTTTCATACCTAAGGCAGGACTAGAACTCACCATCTACTGATAATTGGGCCAAAGTCACCCAGTTGTATTTATGGCTAAGGCGGGACTAGAACTCACCATCTCCTAGTGATTGGTTCAAAGTCACCCAGCCAGGTTTCATGCCTAAGTCAGGACTTGAACTCACCACCTCTTGATAATTGGGTTGCTCAGTCAACTTCCATGCCTAAGGCAGGACTAGAACTCACCGTCTCCTGGTTTAACCACTAGACTAAAACAGCTTACATCTCCCCTTAGTTAAGCTCTCTAACTGGGCGTGCCTGTTAATTTTGTTTCGGGACATTTCACTCCAGGAGCCGGTCACTGGCAGGTGGCTCGTCACAATGTGGAGAAAAGCAAGATCAAGTGGCTGTTTGGCACAAGGGATGCCCAGCAGAGCTGGCAAGACCATTGGTGGAAAGCCCAGAGGCCCAGGGCCGAGAAAGTCCTCAACAGGGCCCAGCTGGTGAGTGTGGCCTTGGCTGCGTTGCTTGCTTCTCCTGTCCATTGCAGAAGGGCTGGACCAGATGATGCTTAGGGTCCCTTCCAGCTCCACAAGGAGAGAAGCATCCTTAGAACTAAGGAGGAGTGAGAACAATTACTTAGTGGAACAACGGCTGGCCTCCAGAAGTTGTGGGTGCTCCAACACTGGAGGTTTTGAAGGACAGCCGGTTTGTCTGGAATTGCATAGGGTCTCCTGCCTGAGCAGGGGGTTGGACTAGAAGACCTCCAAGGTCCCTTCCAACTCTGTTACCCTGTTATCCTTCCTTCCTTCCTTCCTTTCTTTCTTCCTTCCTTCCTTCCTTCCTTCCTTCCTTCCTTCCTTCCTTCCTTCCTTCCTTCCTTCCTTCCTTCCTTCTCCATCCCTGGAGGCTTTTAAGAAGAGACAGGACAGCCTGTTTGTGTCTCCTGCCTGAGCAGGGGGTTGGACTAGAAGACCTCTACGGTCCCTTCCAACTCTGTTATTCTGTTATCCTTCCTTCCTTCCTTCCTTCCTTCCTTCCTTCCTTCCTTCCTTCCTTCCTTCCTTCCTTCCTTCCTTCCTCCGCCCCTCCCTCACTGGAGGTTTTGAAGAAGACACTGTTTGTCTGGAATTGTATAGGGTCTCCTGCCTGAGCAGGGGGTTGGACTAGAAGACCTCTAAGGTCCCTTCCAATTTTGTTATCCTGAGTTAAGCCTCCAGACCCTTACTCTTGTCTTACTTGCTCTTCTCCACACTCTTGGAGGGCCACAGCCTGTTCCCTTCATCCTGTCCATCCATCAGCTCGCCCAGGCCCTATTGAAATACCACCACCCACCCAGAGGCACGGAGACCCATTTTAGCAGAGTATCCTCGTGCCGCAAAATTCATAGGAAATCGGCTTTAATTCTTCCCGTTTTTGCTTGCTGGACTGACTGCTCCCGAGTTGCTTTTCTCTGGCTTGTGATTTCCAGATGAAGCTCCACCCCGTGGAGAAACCTTCCGACTTGTGCTCAGTGAATATCAGCCACCAGAATTTCGCCTTGGTGAGTAGGAATCTGGACCCACAACGTCACGTTGCGTCAACCTGGAGGGGCTGGTTGCCTCCCCCACACCTCCGGGCACTGGGGCACAGAGGCACGCCAGACCCCTTGTAGATTGCATTTTGGGTAGCTTTGTTCTGTTACTTTTTCTCTTAGGGTGGCTAGGACTTTTTATTTATTTATTTTTATTTTCATTTATTTATTTTTATTTTTATTTATAGAGCAGCTTACCCCCAGAAATTGTGGCCGCTCCATCACTGGAGATTTTCCAGAAGAGACTAGACAGTCACCTGTCTGAGATGGTGTGGGTTCTCCTGCTTGAGCAGGGGGCTGGACTAGAAGACCTCCAGGGTCCCTTCCAGCTCTATTCTATTTTAACTTCCTAACAGGGAGGACAATTAGCCAGTGGAACAGAAGTTGCTTTCCGAAATTGTGAGCGCTCCATCCCTGGGGATTTTTAAGAAGAGGCTAGACCAGGGGTAGGCAACCTCGGCTCTTTTATGACTCATGGACTTCAACTCCCTATGCTGACTCAGGAATTCTGGGAGTTGAAGTCCATGAGTCATAAAAGAGCCGAGGTTGCCTACCCCTGGATTAGACAGTCACCTGTCTGAGATGGTGTGGGTTCTCCTGCTTGAGCAGGGGGCTGGACTAGAAGACCTCCAGGGTCCCTTCCAGCTTCCGTTCTATTCCACCTATGGTTTCTTGTTTTTATGCCTTCCCAGGCAAGGGAAAACGACTTTCTGCAGTTTGATTCGGTCGCCTACGTCAACGCCACGGAAAACCTGCTGACTTTAGGTAAGGAAACCAAAGGGTGGGGGCGTCACTCTGATTTTCGGTCTGGCTTGGGATGGGTTGTGTCTGCTTGGGGTCCATTCTGATGCCAGGTGGTCCTCGACTTATTTTGTATGTGTGTGTGTGTGTGTGTCGGTGTGTGTGTGTGTGTTTGTGTATATGTGTTTTATCAAATTTTAGTAATAATTTGTTTCTGGAACTTTGCACTTTGATATGGCCCAAGGGCTAATCAGTCAATCGATAAATAAAAGTACATGTGTATGTGTGTATTATGTAGATGTGCAAGTTGTTTATTTTTATTTTTTTAATTTATTTTTATGGAACAGCTTACCCCCAGAAATCGTGGGCACTTGTTTCCCTGAGGATTGATAAGAAGAGGATTACGGTTAGGGTTTTCCCAAACAACATTTTCAATATTTAGCAAACAGCAGAGTGTCTGGCTACATGTATTGAACTAACAATAATAGATATAGTTCATTATCATAAACCATATGTTAGTTCATCACTCAATAGCCTTCTTGCCAATATATGTTCAAAATTACATATCACGTTCCTTTCTCCCTGACTCATTTTTCTAGCCGTCGATGGAAATTATCCCATGTTCTAAGGTACACTGAATCATTGCGTTTGTTAAGTGAATGACATGGTTGTTAAGCGAGTGACACGGTTGTTAAGTGAATCTGGTTTTTCCCCGTTCCCTTCACTTGTCAGACGGGTCCAAAAGGGGATCATGTGACCACCACCCCTCCCAGGATACTGCAACCATCTTAAACACGAGTCGGTTGTCAAGCAGGTGAGTGTAAATCACGCGACCTCGGGGACGCTGCAACGGTGTGAAGAACGATTCTAAGTCACTTTTTCCCATGCTGTTGTAACTTCAAACGGTCGTTAAATAAATTCTTGTAAGGGGAGGATTACCTGTATATGTATATGTGTATATAATTATTTCGCCCTTTTGTCCTACAAGGGGAGAACTGTTCCTTTAGAGCAGGGGTCTTCAAACTCGGCCCTTTTATGACTCATGGACTTCAACTCCCAGAATTCCTCAGCCAGCATGCCTGGCTGAGGAATTCTGGGAGTTGAAGTCCATGAGTCATAAAAGGGCCGAGTTTGAAGACCTCTGCTTTAGAGCAAGGGTCTTCAAACTTAGCCCTTTGATGACTTGTGAACTTCAACTCCCAGAATTCTGGGAGTTGAAGTCCACAAGTTATCAAAGGGCCAGGTTTGAAGACCCCCGCTTGTGGACTTCAGCTCCCAGAATTCCTCAGCCAGGCATGCCTGGCTGAGGAATATCTGGGAGTTGAAGTCCCCAAGTTATCAAAGGGCCAAGTTTGAAGACCCCTGCTTGTGGAATTCAACTCCCAGAACTCCTCAGCCAGCGTGCCTGGCTGAGGAATTCTGGGAGTTAAAGTCCAGAAGTCATCAAAGGGCCAGGTTTGAAGACCCCCGCTTGTGGACTTCAACTCCCAGAATTCCTCAGCCAGGCATGTTGGCTGAGGAATATCTGGAAGTCCCCAAGTCATCAAAGGGCCAAGTTTTAAGACCCCCCGCTTGTGGACTTCAACTCCCAGAATTCCTCAGCCAGGCACGTTGGCTGAGGAATATCTGGGAGTTGAAGTCCACAAGTCATCAAAGGGCCAAGTTTGAAGAGCCCTGCTTTAATGGCTGTTCGAAGTTACAATGTTTTTCACACTTATGGTCAGGGCAGCATCCCCACGGTCCTGTGATCAAAATTGGGACGTTTGGCAACTGGCGTGTCCTTCGGACGGTTGCAGAAGCCCAGGGAGACACGGTTTGTAATCTTCCCAGCCGGCTTTCACGGACCTCCCTGTAACCGGGCGAAGTCTTTTATGCCAAAATAAAAACTGCATATGTGAGTGGGGTTTTTTGAAAACAAGATTTTTGGCAATCGGGAGGCACCCAGGGAGAATTTTAATTCTTGGTGCTGAAATATTATGAAATGTTTTACCGTTGGCCACCGGATCACTTGACCAAAATATTGATTTCACACGGCCGCCTTTTAAAAAAAATGTCTCTGTTTCAACCTTTGTCTAGAAATGTTTCGTAGCTTTCCTGTCCTTCGGGAGTTGGAACTGTCCCTCAACGGTCTGAGAAACCTTAAAGTCAGAACTGGGGACTTTCCCCACTTGGAAGTAAGTTAAGCGCCAAGTGCAAAAGTGAAGGTTGCAAGAGTCCCAGCTGGGAATCGGGGAGGATAGGGTTAAATTTTCCCAATTTTTTTTTTAAA
>NC_138206.1:1929451-2226484 GCF_964194415.1 Vipera berus
GCTGGAATTGACAGTATTAAGACAATTGGAAATTACCCAGCTGGAATTGACAGTCTTAGACAATTGGAAATTGACCAGCTGGAATTGACAGTCTTAGACAATTGGAAATTACCCAGCTGGAATTGACAGTCTTAGTCAATTGGAAATTGGCCAGCTGGAATTGACAGACAATTGGATATTGGCCAGTGGAATTGGCAGTCTTAGATAATTGGAAATTGACCAGCTGGAATTGACAGTCTTAGACAGTTGGAAATTGACCAGCTGGAATTGACAGTTCTAGACAATTGGAAACTGGCCAGTTGGAATTGACAAAGTCAGCCACATGCTGGTGCTGCCAGTGGGATGACTTCCACATAATTTTCAAGCTTTCTGTAAGAGAAGAAAGATGGCAGATGGTGCTAACGGTGGCATGGGTTTGCCCCCAAGACTTGCTGTACCACAGTAAACTGAGGACTAATATTTTTGTCTCCTTAGGCTAAAGCAGCTGAACTTGGACAAAAACAGAATTAAAGAGGTCCCATATCTCCATTACATGAGTGACAATCACTTCTCCATCCATCCTTTATCGGCAAAGTCGGGCATACGGGCAGGCTTACATTGCCGGAAGAACGCCACGCAAAAGCCGCACCAGGATCAGTCCCCAAGGCTATACCAGCAGTACAGTTACATTATTACACAAAACGCCCAGGATCCCGACAAGACAGGTGGGGTAAAAGTATTAAATACTTACTCAGGGCGGAATGTATTTCTCTTCCCCTTCACTGGGATTCCTTTCCCAAGTGATGAAGAAACGTTTTGTCACACCCAGTTGTTAAGGAGACAACATTCATTTTATTCATTTTATTGATCGTCTTCTTGCAAAAGGGCCCTTTCCAGCTGCATATTTTTCATGCATTCCAATTTTAATTTTCCGTAAGGCCTTCCCTTCAGCCAGATTGAATCCTGTGCCTTCAGCGGGGTCCCTGGTGCTCTCTGAGCTGGGTTGTTTTCCTGCAGACGTTTTGCTACCACACTAGATGACATCATCCATGCTAGAGGGGGCTTAGGGTCTGGAGGAGAAGGAAAAGGAGAGGGGGAGGGGGAGGGGAGGAGAAGGAGAAAGAATTGTGGGATCTTTGGTGCTCTGAGCTTGGTTATTTGGATGGATGGATGGACAAATAGATGAGATAGATGACATGGTAAATGAAAGATGATAGATAGATACAGATATATAGATAGATGAGACAGAATCAGGTAGGTAGGTGGGTCGGTGGGTGGATGGATGGATGATAAAAACAGATGAGAGAGGTCAGATACATACATAGACAGATCTAGATGTTAAGAGACAGACAGACAGATAGGTGGGTGGATGGATGATAAAGAGACAGAGACAGACAGACAGATCTAGATGATAGATAGATAGATAGATAGATAGATAGATAGATAGATAGATAGATAGATAGATAGATAGATAGATAGATAGATAGATAGATATGGATGGAGATAGATAGATAGATAGATAGATAGATAGATAGATAGATAGATAGATAGATAGATAGATAGATAGATAGATAGATAGATAGATGATAGATAGATAGATATGGATGGAGATAGATTGATAGATAGATAGATAGATAGATAGATAGATAGATGATAGATAGATAGATAGATAGATAGATAGATAGATAGATAGATAGATAGATAGATAGATATGGAGATAGATAGATTAGATAGATAGATAGATAGATAGATAGATAGATAGATAGATAGATAGATAGATAGATAGATAGATAGATAGATAGATAGATAGATAGATAGATACGGAGAGGAAGGGAGGGAGGGATCAGACAAACAGACAACAACCCCAATCCCAGGATTTTCTTTTATGTGTAGCATTATCTGGTCGAGAGTTTTTGCGGGCCACCCTGTAAGTCAAATATAGTGACACAGCAGACCCAGCAGGAAAGGCTGGAGGTTGCAGACCTTCCCAAATGTCCTCACGGCCGAGGTCCAAAACAGGTTCAGGCTCGCTGGCATCTTAGGAGCAGCCTCCACCTCCTCCTTTTCCAGTGCCCTGATGTTAATTTCACGTTTTTCAACAGAAGTCGTCTTTCAGACGAGACCGCCAGAAGAAACGGCTCAGGTAACGGGTTCAGATTCTTCGCTTGGGCTTTTGTGCCTCACAGCAGGAATTCGGCGAGGTGGCAGATTTTCCTGAGGAGATCCAGGCCTTTTTTTGTGGGTGTGCGTGGTTGGAACAAAATAGGAGACGTCCTTGTTTCCAAAGAATTGCTCCGGGTGGGGGAAATGGATATTGACATTGGAATTGCAGATCAGTGCTGTATAATCAAGAGTCAGGTAAGGTTAATTAAGGTTAATTAATGAGGAATTACCTGACAATGTGAGCAATTAATCCAGGGGTCTGCAAACTTGGCCCTTTGATGACTCGTGGACTTCAACCCCCAGAATTCCTTAGCCAGGCACGCTGGCTGAGGAATTCTGGGAGTTGAAGTCCACAAGTCAAGGGCTCCTCAAACCTGGCCCCTTCATGACTTGTGGACTTCAGCTCCCAGAATTCCTCAGCCAGCATGGGGGAACTATGGCCCCTTCATGACTTGTGGACTTCAACTCCCAGAATTCCTTAGCCAGCATGGGGAAAACTTTGGCCCATACATGACTTGTGGACTTCTTGAAAGCCTGCAGGGATGAAGCTCCCACCACATCTGGAGGCAACTCCTGTTCCGTTGGTGGACTGTCCTCGCCGTCAGGAAATTCCTCCTTATGTCTTCCTCTCTTTCTCCTAGGAAAGGCCTCCCTCCCCTCTTAAGGAGTCCAAGGTCCCTTGTGCCAGCATCCCCGCGGAATTCGTCCTTCCCTTGCCAGAGCTGAGATTTCTCAGCCTTGCCAACAACCAGGTGAGTGGGGGCTCCTTCGGATGCTGCTCCCAGCCAGGCGGAAGTTTTGCAACCGCCGGATGGGTGACAGGTACCTGGAAATGGTGGGAAGCCGCCGTTCTCAGCCTGTGGTCCATGGACTGGCTGTTCTAGATAAACCTTTATTGTCATTTTTTTTTCCTGTGGGCACAACGGCACGCATTAAAAATGGAATCTGGTTGCTTGCTCTCAAAGTGTACAATGCATTTAAACAAAGAGTGCAGAGAAGAGCAACAAACAGGATTAGAGGACCGGAGGCTAAAACATATAAAGAACAGTTGCTGGAATTGGGTCTGTCCAGTTTAATGAAGAAAAGGACTAGGAGTGACAGGATAGCAGCCTTCCAGTATCTCAGGGGCTGCCCCAAAGAAGAGGGAGTCAAGCTAGTCTCCAAAGCGCCCAAAGGCAGGACAAGAAGCAACAGATAGAAACTAGTCATGGAGAGGAGCAACCTGGAACTAAGGAGAAACTTCCTGACTGTGAGAACAGTTAACCAGTGGAACAGCTTCCCACCAGAAGTTGTGGGTGCTCCAACACTGGAAGTTTTTAAGAAGAAACTGGACAGCCATTTGTCTGAAATGGTATAAGGGTTTCCTGCCTGAGCGGGGGGTTGGACTAGATGACCTCCAAGGTGCCTTCCAACTTTTATTTTTATATTATTATTATTATTATTATTATTATTATTATTATTATTATTATTATTATTATTATTATTATATAACTTTTATTCATAAAACATGAAACTCAATCAACTGAATACTCAAATTGACTGGCACCAATGGTTGACAAGGGTTGCTGCCAGCATCCTAGCTATCAACCAGGCATCTCCTTAAAATGTAAGATGTTCCGAGTTGCGCAGTTTTTTTGTAGCTTTACTGGAGTTATTGCAGGAAGCTGCAATTTCTTGATGTATTTTGCAAAGTTTTTGGACATAGTTCCCAGTGCCCCGATGACAATGGGTTCCCCGTTACACGTTTGATCCATAATCGCGCAGTTTCGATGGCCAGGTTGCCATATTTCGTAATTTTTTCCAGTTCTTTTTCTTCGACTCTGGCATCTCCTGGTACAGCGATATCAATCAGCTGTACGCTTCGGTTCTCTACGACTGCGATATCTGGCGTGTTGTGTTCCAAATGGAGATCTGTCTGTATTCGGAAGTCCCACAATAATAATAATAATAATAATAATAATAATAATAATAATAATAATAATAATAATAATAATAATAATAATAATAATAATAGTATAATAGTATAATAGTTATTAGTATTATTAACATGAGCCAGCTGCTGTGTGTGGCAGCAGCCAAAAAAGCTAACATAGCATCTTGAAACGGGTGTTATGTATGTGTACAGGGGTCCCCAACCTGGGGTCCATGGCCCAGTGCCGGGCCATGGCCTCTTGGCCACCAGGCCCCGGGAATAGCTGGCAAGCCCCCCCACCCCCCAAATTTCATTTTTAATGTGTGCTGTTGTGCCAACAGTAAAAAAATGACAATAAAGGTTATCTAATCTAATCTAATCTAATACATACAATCCTGGCTTGTATAAACAGAGGCCTAGAATCAAGGTTGGCCCTTTTGCCTATATTGATTTGCAGATCGAGAACGAAGAAGACTTGCTGGCCGTGGCTCTCTTCCCCTCCCTGGCGGAGCTGACCTTCTACGGCAACCCGTTCACCATGTCCAGAAGCGGTACCACCGGCCTGGGCCACGGGTGGGGGGAGGGGCTTCTCTGGGGCAGAAGGACCGCCCCACTCGGCCTTTGGCCAGACGAAGGGCAGCGAAGAGACGGAAGAAATTTAGAGGGGGCTTCTTAAAAATCTCTCCCTTTCCATCCTGGAAGAAAGGACATCGGTCGCTATACGGGTCGTCCTCGACTTTACGTCCACAACTGAGCCCAGATTTTCCGTTGCCGAGCGAGAAAACCGCTCACCAAGCGTCGGCCCATTTGACCGCCTTGCTTGCCACCGTCGCTAAGTGAATCCCTGCCAGTTGTTAAGTTGGTCGCCTGGTTGTTAAGCAAATCTGGCTTCCCTCCCCTTGCCTTTGCCCGTCAGGAGGTCGCAAAAGGGGATCACCTGACACACACACGCACACACACACACACACACACACCGGGATGCTGCGACCGTTCTAAACGTGATACAGGAATCTTCTCAACTAACCTTTAAGATAAGGTTTCCCAGGAATTCGAGGAAGGTTGGACTTTGATTATTTGTGGCTATGTAGGGATTCTAGGCTGATGCCTCTTTTGACTCCGCCCCCAGATTCTACCTGGAATAAGAGTCTCCCTGTTCTGTAAAAGCAAACACAGGTGGTCCTTGACGTATGACTAGAGCTGTAACCATATTAAATACCATAGTATAGTGCAGGGGTAGGCAACCTCGGCTCTTTTATGACTCATGGACTTCAACTCCCAGAATTCCTGAGTCAGCATAGCTGACTCAGGAATTCTGGGAGTTGAAGTCCATGAGTCATAAAAGAGCCGAGGTTGCCTACCCCTGGTATAGTGCAACACTGAAGTGCAATGAATCTATGCCGTATTTCAATTCTGTTTTGTTCAGTTCAATTCTGTTTCTCATTCTATTCTATTTCTTTTCTATTTCTATTTCTCTTCTACTCTGTATTTCTATTCTATTTTCTATCTCTGTTCTATTTCTATTCTATTTCTATTCTATTCTATTTTCTATTTTATTTCTATTCTATTTTATTCTGTATTTCTATTCTATTCTATATTTCTGTTCTATTTTCTATTTTATTTCTATTATTTTCTATTCTATTTCTATTTTGTTCTGTAATTCTATTCTATTCTGTATTTCTATTCTATTTTCTATTTTTATTTTAATTCCATTTATCTCCCGCCCTTCTCCGAAGACTCAGGGCGGCTTACAAGCTTAGCAGTAGCCTTCATTCTATGTATATGCCTGCTTATTAGGGCTTTCACACACACCCCAAGCGGCATTATTACAAAGTCAGCTTAATTGCCCCCAACAATCTGGGTCCTCATTTTATTTCTATTCTATTTTCTATTCTATTTCTATTTTATTCTGTAATTCTATTCTATTCTATTCTATTCTAATTTTCTATCCTATTTCTTATTCTATTCTATTCCTATTCCATTCTCCTGAATTATGACAGCGAGTCATCCCAGGATCGACATTTTTGTTTGGTGGTGCTTGGTTGCCGAGCATCCCAAATGCGATCATGTGAATTCTGAACAGTATGGGTGACAGACAGCTGTCACAACTTTGACTCCAGATCATCCATACCTTTTTTTTTTTAGGTGGTTGGAATGGTCGTTTGGAACGGTCATTTTGTGTCGGGTCGTAAGTGGAGGATTATCTGTAAAGGAAGAGGAATTTGGGGGGCAGGTGTTTAAAACTGACCTCTCTTTCCTTCTCCTCTCTCCCTCCCTGCCCCCCAAGGGGACCCACCGCTGCTCACCAGCTTCCTTCAAAACAAACTTGGAATTAAACTGGTTCGGAAAAAGGTTTCCAAGCTGGAGAAGCCACGCATTTTTATACCCATCAAAGCGAACCGGGAGGTACAAACGTGGAGAAATTAGGTGGTAAAAACGCTTTAATCCAGCAGAAATTGGGGACCAGCCGAGATTGTCAAAGGTTGGCATGTGGGAGGAATCGGGAAGAGCTGGGAAGTTGGGACCATTTGGTTCGTAGAGGCCACAACTAGGATGGCTCCTCCCTTCTAGCACTGATGAGGTTCCCTAGTTGGGTCATGAAACCACCTCCTCCTCTTCCTCCTCCTCCTCCTCCCTTCTAACACTGATGATGTTCCCTAGTTGGGTCATGAAACGTCTGCAAGAAAAGCACCCAGCTCAGAGAGCACCAAGGACCCCACAGTCCTTCCTCCTCCTCCTCCTCCTTCTAGCCCTGATGAGGTTCCCTAGTTGGGCCATGAAACATCTGCAAGAAAAGCACCCAGCTCAGAGAGCACCAAGGACCCCACAATGGTCCTCCTCCTCCCCCTCCCTTCTAGCACTGATGATGTTCCTTAGTTGGGTCATGAAACGTCTGCAAGAAAAGCAGCTCAGAGGGCACCGAGGACCCCACAGTCCTCCTCCTCTTCCTCCTCCTTCCCTCTAGCATTGACGATGTTCCCTAGTTGGGTCATGAAACGTCTGCCAGAAAACCCCCAAACTCAGGGAGCACCAGGGACCCCACCCCATTTGACCCTGAGCTACAATCTCTGCACAAACGTCAGAAGGTTGAGGCTACTGCCGTTACGATCCCCGCTTTGCCCTGATCTTCTCTTGTGTCTGTTTAGATTAAATCCAAGCTACCCAAGGTCCGAAAGCGCCCCCTGCCGGCCGAGACGTCTGTGGAGACCACTTTCTGGCAGCTGTGGACAGGATCCGAGCTGGATCCGAGTAACAGACTCAGTTCCCAAGACCTTGCGTTGAGCCCGTCCTCTTCTCTCGTCTACAACCTCGATCGGCCCATCCTAGCCCCTCTTCGGCGGGAGGAGAGGTCCACCTCGCTGAGCACGTTGTACATCGAGCCCTTGACCCCGGGCTCCTCCCTGGAGGAGTTGTCCCATGAAAGCGAAGTTTTGAGCGAGTCTTCCCTTGATCAGATCCTGGCTGGCAAAGTTCCTGCCTCTCAGCCCTTGTCGGGACCAAGCAATTCCGAAGTTCTCCGTCCGCCCTCTGGGTCAGCTTCCCGAGGACCCTCCGGTTTGCCCCCGATCATAGAGTCACCATCCTCAGACCAGGTTCTCTCTGAGGCTCCAGAGAACGTGTCGGAGTTCGTCCCTTACACTTGGACATCTCCAGGAGAACATCCCCCCCCAGAGCTACAGTGGGAACTCCTTGCACCTCCAAACTCACCTTCGGAGGGACAGAGCGAATCAGAAGTGGTTCAGATTGTTGAAGGAGAAGAAGGAGAAGAAGGTGGAGCCAAGACTCTTTTCTCCACCGCTTCTGACGCAGAGCCTAGTCAGTCGGCATCCGTTACGACGTCTTTGCCAGAACGGAAAGGAACCGAACCATTGGTATCGTCTGAAGGTGGCCTTGGAGAAGAGTTGGGGGTGCCTCTTTCCCCGCCAGGAGAATCCTCTGCGGAAGACGAAGACCTGCAGGAGTCCAGGCCCATCTCCGTTCCCAGTGGGGAGGATCTAGCCCATGGGGGCCCCCCAGAGGCTGCCTTGCCGGCCGTTTCTTCAGAAGAAGACGAAGACCAAGAGGGATCTTCTCAGCTTCCCACCGCAGGCTTCCAGGATATGAATCTCTCGGCGTCTTCCGAGGAAGAGGAGCATCCGGGATCTCCAAGCTCTCCTCTCGTGGACCACGGCCAGGAGGAGAGCCTGACCTTGGAGGATTTGTCCCCGGGGCCAACGCCTTCACAACCGTTGGTCCCAGCCTCCCGATCCGTTTCCAGAGAACTCCACGGACTCTTTGCCCAGATCCAGGCCTACGCCTTGCCTCCAGAACCGGAGCAGGAGGAGGAGGACACGTCCGCGGCGGAGGAGGTGCTCACGAGTGGTAGCAGAGAAGGCGTCACCCAGCCCATCTTCATCACTCAGGTGGGTGAGCTGGGGGGGATGCCCGGTGGTGGGGAGTCCTCGGCTTAGCGACCGCAATTGAATGCACCAAAGGTCTGTGGCTAAGCAAGACAGTTTTTAAGTCAGTTGTGCCCTGTTTTACTGGCTTTCTTGCCGCAGTCGGTGAGTGAACCCGGTTGTTAAGTGAATCTGGCCCCACACACACACACACCATTGACTTTGTCAGAAGGTCGCAAAAGGGGGTCACCTGACCCCACCCTGGGAGGCTGCGACCGTCGTAAACAGGAGCCGGTTGCCAGGGGGCTGAATTTTGATCATGGGGATGCTACAACGGCCGTTCCAAGTCTCTTGGGGTAATGGATCTCCTCTTCAAAGTAGATCCAGGCCAGGCTGGCAACGCTGACGGTGCCAGGGTATAAAAAGTCCTCGAAATTACACCCACAGTGCAGCCCAAAATTTCTGTCGCTAAGTGAGACATTCGTTTTGGCCCGTTTGACGACCTTCCTTGCCGCAGTCATTAAGCGAATCCCTGCAGTTAGGTCAGTCACCCGGTTGTTAAGTGAATCTGGATTGCCCCTCCCCCCCCTTGACTTTGCTTCTCAGAAGGTCGACCCCTGACGCTGCGACCGTCATAAATAGGAGCCGGTTGCCAAACGTCCAAATTTTGAACACGTGACCGTGGGGACTTTTCAACAGCCGTAAGGCTGAAAAAAGGTCATCAGTCCCATTTCTCGGGGCCATTGTAACTTTGGACAGGCACTAAACGAACTGCCGTAAGTCGAGGACTACCTGAATGACCCCAACATGTCTCTAGGTAGAGCAGAAGACTTTGTTTCGCAGGACAAGGAACAAGAAGCCAACAATGAGCTTTGAAGGTGACTCATACTCTGGGTGTAATATTTACGTAATTTGGTTTTTTGTTTAATTTAGAAGGGGAAATACGACTGGGGTTCCTCACGGATCCCCGTTTTGAAGGGAGAAGGATGCCACGTTTCCCTAAACTCTTCCCTAAACTGAGGTCATCCAGTCCACACTCCCGGATTTGCATGAAGGGAAGCAAATCAAAGCATCCCAAGACAGAGGTGGAAGGGGCTCCACTGGCCCGGAGTCGCCCAGTTCTCTTTCGTACCTAAGAAGGGACTAGAACTCCCCATCTCCTGGTGATTGGCCCAGAGTCACCCAGCTGGCTTTCATGCCTAAGGCGGGACTAGAACTCCCCATCTCCTGGTGATTGGCCCAGAGTCACCCAGCTGGCTTTCATGCCTAAGGCGGGACTAGAACTCCCCATCTCCTGGTGATTGGCCCAGAGTCACCCAGCTGGCTTTCATGCCTAAGGCAGGACTAGAACTCCCCATCTCCTGGTGATTGGCCCAGAGTCACCCAGCTGGCTTTCATGCCTAAGGCGGGACTAGAACTCCCCATCTCCTGGTGATTGGCCCAGAGTCACCCAGCTGGCTTTCATGCCTAAGGCGGGACTAGAACTCCCCATCTCCTGGTGATTGGCCCAGAGTCACCCAGCTGGCTTTCATGCCTAAGGCAGGACTAGAACTCCCCGTCTCCTGGTGATTGGCCCAGAGTCACCCAGCTGGCTTTCATGCCTAAGGCAGGACTAGAACTCCCCATCTCCTGGTGATTGGCCCAAAGTCCCCAGTTGCCTTTCGTGCCTAAGGCGGGACTAGAACTCTCTGTCTCCTGTTGATTGGCCTAAAGTCACCCAGCCGGCTTTCGTGCCTAAGGCAGGACTAGAACTCCCCATCTCCTGATGATTGGCCCAAAGTCCCCAGTTGCCTTTCGTGCCTAAGGCGGGACTAGAACTCACAGTCTCCTGGTGATTGGCCCAAAGTCACCTAGTTCTCTTTCACGCCTAAGGCGGGACTAGAACTCACCATCTCCTGGTTTCCAGGCCAGCTCTTTAAACCACTAGCCAAAACCAGCCCCCCAGATTGCCTGACATTGGACAGCTTGCAATCCAAAAGCAAACAACATTATAAAAGAATAAAACAAAAAGACACATATAAAGACGTGACAATTAACAACGAAACCGACAGCAACGTATGATTGCTAAGATGCATGACTGCTTGTTTTCAGAAGTCGTGGCTTGCTCCACGACTTCAGGTTTTCAAGAAGAGACTGATCTGTGTGCAGATAATAGGGTCTCCTGCCTGAGCAGGGGGTTGGACTAGAAGACCTCCAAAGGTCCCTTCCAAGTCTGTTATCCTTCCTTCCTTCCTTCCTTCCTTCCTTCCTTCCTTCCTTCCTTCCTTCCTTCCTTCCTTCCTTCCTTCCTTCCTTCCTTCCTTCCTTCTCCATCCCTGGAGGCTTTTAAGAAGAGACTGGACAGCCCCTTGCTTGAGCAGGGGGCTGGGATAGATGACCTCCAAGGCCCCTCTCTCTTATTCTGACCTTCTTTGCACCTTGAAAAGCCTCTGCTCCCCAGTGAGACAAGGCATCATTTTAAAATACCCGAGTTTGTAGTGATCACTTTCCCCTCTCCCCCGCTTTCCTTCTATGGGTGCAAGGTAGATGAATCGCTGGATTCCCGGGGGACCCAGCGGAGCTCGGGGAAGGCGGCCCCCCCAGTGCCAGAGAGGTTTAGGGGCTACGAAGATCTGCTCGGAGGAGACCCTGGCTCAGATTTTGTGGAGCCCAAAGGTAAGCTGACCCCCCCCCTCTGCGCTTCGTTGTGGGTTGGGGTGCCCAATTGTCTGGCTTCAAAGGGCTTCTGTTCAGAGGGGAGGGGGACCTGGAAAAGATCGGAAGAGAGAGAGAGACACACAGACACACACAGACACACACCTTTCGGGATCTCTCAAGAGGAAGCAGTTGGCCAATGTTGGGCGATGATGGTGCGTTGATCTCGGTTTGTTTGAGACTCAAGGGGTGGGCAGGATGGGAAGAGTATAGAAGGCATTTAAAAAAAACACGAAATCACTCAATCAGAAGAGAGCTGGAAGGGACCCTGGAGGTCTTCTAGTCCAGCCCCCTGCTCAAGCAGGAGATGCTGTACCATTTCAGACAAGTTTGGGCTGTCCAGGGATGGAGCATTCACACCTTCTGGCCGGAAGCTGGTTAACTGTTCTCATGGTCAGGAAGTTTCTACTTCAGGACAATCACTGTGGTGACCTTGGTGCCCTCTGAGCTGGGTGGTTTTCCTGCAGACGTTTCATGACCCAGCCAGAGAACATCATCAGTGCTAGAAGGGAGGAGGAGGAGGAGGAGGAGGAGGGAGGGAGGGAAGGAGGGAGGGAGGAAGGAAGGACTGTGGGGTCCTTGGTGCCCTCTGAGCTGGGTGGTTTCCTTGCAGACGTTTCATGACCCAACTAGGGGACACCATCAGTGCTAGAAGGGAGGAGGAGGAGGAGAAGGAAGGAAGGAAGGAAGGAAGGAAGGAAGGAAGGAAGGAAGGAAGGAAGGAAGGAAGGAAGGAAGGAAGGAAGGAAGGAAGGAAGGAAGGAAGGAAGGAAGGAAGGAAAGGAAGGAAGGAAGGAAGGACTGTGGGGTCCTTGGTGCCCTCTGAGCTGGGTGGTTTCCTTGCAGACGTTTCATGACCCAACTAGGGAACATCATCAGTGCTAGAAGGGAATGGGGTTTGCAGAGAGGAGGAGGAGGAGGAGGAGGAGGAGGAAGAGGAGAAGCAGAAGAGGAGGAGGAGGAGGAGGAGGAGGACAATGACTGTGGGGTCCTTGGTGCTCTCTGAGCTTGGTGGTTTCCTTGCAGACGTTTCATGACCCAACTAGGGAACATCATCAGGGCTAGAAGGGAGGAGGAGGAGGAGGAGGAGGAGGAAGACTGTGGGCTCCTTGGTGCTGTCTGAGCTGGGTGTTTTTCTCTTTCCACCAAAGACTTTCTCGGTCTGTCTTTTCAACCAGGCATACAACAAAACGTCCAGGCTTTGGAGAAGGCCCTCCGCTACCCTCTGGTCTATCGTGACCCCAAGGCCCGGCTGGACCGCTACCAGAAGCCTTATGTGTCCGCCCAAAAGAAGGTCAGGAGCCCCACGGGGAGGGAAGCTTTTGGGGGGATGAGTGGGACGATCCCCATCCTGGATCCAGCCAACTCTGCGTGGCCTCCGTCAGACTTCTCAGTGAAATGGTCATAAATCCTGCTGGTCGTTAAGTGGGACATCACCATGGGTCATTACGTAAATCAGCAGTCATGAAGTGAACCCCTTGTCCTCAACGGTCCTTTGTTGCCAGAAACCGGCAAAACGCTCGTAAATCCCATGATCCCAACAACCGTGGGACATAGTCACATGCCTCGGCCAGTTGCTAGGCACCTAAGAAGTGGCCTAATTCGGCACCTCCTTGCTCCTCTAGATTTTGTGCAAATGACAACTGCGTTGCTGAGTTCATATTTCATAGCACGCTAATGACTTTGGGCCAATCACCAGGAGACGGTGAGTTCTAGTCCCGCCTTAGGCCTGAAAGCCGGCTGGGTGTCTTTGGGCCAATCACCAGGAGACGGGGAGTTCTAGTCCCGCCTTAGGCACGAAAGCCGGCTGGGTGTCTTTGGGCCAATCACCAGGAGACGGGGAGTTCTAGTCCCGCCTTAGGCCTGAAAGCCGGCTGGGTGTCTTTGGGCCAATCACCAGGAGACGGGGAGTTCTAGTCCCGCCTTAGGCACGAAAGCCGGCTGGGTGTCTTTGGGCCAATCACCAGGAGACGGGGAGTTCTAGTCCCGCCTTAGGCCTGAAAGCCGGCTGGGTGTCTTTGGGCCAATCACCAGGAGACGGGGAGTTCTAGTCCCGCCTTAGGCCTGAAAGCCGGCTGGGTGTCTTTGGGCCAATCACCAGGAGACGGGGAGTTCTAGTCCCGCCTTAGGCATGAAAGCCGGCTGGGTGTCTTTGGGCCAATCACCAGGAGACGGGGAGTTCTAGTCCCGCCTTAGGCACGAAAGCCGGCTGGGTGTCTTTGGGCCAATCACCAGGAGACGGGGAGTTCTAGTCCCGCCTTAGGCCTGAAAGCCGGCTGGGTGTCTTTGGGCCAATCACCAGGAGACGGGGAGTTCTAGTCCCGCCTTAGGCACGAAAGCCGGCTGGGTGTCTTTGGGCCAATCACCAGGAGACGGGGAGTTCTAGTCCCGCCTTAGGCACGAAAGCCAGCTGGGTGTCTTTGGGCCAATTGCCAGGAGACGGTGAGTTCCAGTCCCGCCTTAGGGATGAAAGACCGCTCAGTGATTTAGGGCCAAAGTCACCCAACTGGTTCTCGTACCTCCTAAGGCGGGATTTGAACCGACCATCTCTCCGTTTCTAGCCTGATGCCTCTCACTACTAGACCAAACTGGTTATTTATTTAATTTATGTATTGAATTGATAGCCTGCACATCTCGCTGGAGATTTAATTTAACCCGTGTTCCATTTAATATGGATAATTTGGATAAAGCAGCTGCTTCTACAGGCGAAAGGACCAACAGGCGTTATCTATGCACCCCAGGCCCCCGACCTTTGGGGCACCCCAGGGACCGGTTCCGTGGAGAGAGGCTTTTTTTGCGCCTGGTTTTGCATGCTGAGGAGGAATTTTTAATTTGGGGTTCTTTTTTAACTGACTACAGGGTTAATTTAATTTTTTTAATTTGGTTCTTAATTTTTGTATTTTGGATTTTTAATTCCCTGTAAACCGCCCTGAGTCCTCAGGGAATAGGGCGGTATATAAATACAATTAAATAAATAAATAAATAAATAAATGCTGCCTGCATCCCACGGATGGGGCTTTGCTTGTTTGTGCCGAGCGGTTTGGGGGCATGCCGCAGACCGGTACGGGTCCACGGCCTGGCGGGTTGGGGACCCCTGCATTAGCTTGACAGCGTACGCTCCCATCTTAGGACAGCAACTCAGACCGGAATGTATCTTGCTAAGTGACACGGTTTATAAATGGATCCCTCTCTTAGTCCCTTGCTTAGTTTCCATCCGTTGCTTCTTCTCCTGCCTTCTTCAGAGGCTTTGGAGAAGAATAGGTGGGACCACCCCCTCCTTCCTTGTGGCAGCCCCTGAGATATTGGAAGGCTGCTAGCCTGTCACCCCTGGTCCTTCTTTTCATTAAACAAAACAGTAAGAAGGGACCTTGGAGGTCATCTAGTCCAGCCCCCTGCTCAAGCAGGAGAGCCTAGACCATTTCAGGTTGTCCAGTCTCTTCTTTAAAAAACCCAGTGATGGAGAAGGAAGGAAGGAAGGGAGGAGAGAAAGACAGAGGAAGGGAGGGAGGGAGGAAGGAAGAATAACAGAGTCGGAAGGGACCTTGGAGGTCATCTAGTCCAACCCCCTGCTCAAGCAGGAGAACTATACCATTTCAGGTTGTCCAGTCTCTTCTTTAAAAAACCCAGTGATGGAGAAGGAAGGAGGGAAAGGAGGAGAGAAAGACAGAGGAAGGGAGGGAGGGAGGAAGGAAGGAAGAATAACAGAGTTGGAATGGACCTTGGAGGTCATCTAGTCCAACCCCCTGCTCAGGCAGGAAACCCTATACCATTTCAGACAAATGGCTGTCCAGTCTCTTCTTAAAAACTTCCACTGTTGGAGCATTCACTGCTTCTGGAGGCAAGGAGTTCCACTGGTTAATTGTTCTCACTGTCAGGAAGTTTCTCCTTAGTTCCAGGCTGCTTGCTCTCTTTTTCAAAATAATAATAATAATAATAATTATTATTATTATTATTATTATTATTATTATTATTATTATTATTATTATTATTATTATTATTATTATTTATTTAAAATAAATCCATTTCTACACTGAACAGTGTGTTGTCTAGGTAGGCATACCAGTATTAAAATATAACGATCGTCCCGTTCATAATAATCTTATCAAAATACAATCATATCCTAGGAAATGGCCAACAAAATATTAAAATTAATATTAGCCACGTTAGCATTAGTGATATACATCTGGCTCACGTAATCCACCTATTCTCCTATTTCCAACTTTCTAGCCTCTGTCTTGATCCGCTAACCATTGGTAGAGTAAGTCCCCTGTCCTATAATATTCCGTTTCTTCTTTGTCTCTTAATTTTTAACCTTAACCCATCCATCCCTGCACATTCCGGTATATATATATATTTAATTATTATCTCAGGTGGCTTCTCTCTTTGATGAGTTTCCATCTTCTCCTGCCTTCTGGTGCTTTGGAGAAGAGGCTGACCCCCCAATTTTTTGCGGCAGCCCCTCAAATCCTGGAAGGCTGCTATCCTGTCAGCCCTGTTCCTTCTCTTCCTTCAACCAGACCTCCCCAATTCCGGCAACCGTTCCTTTTTATTTTCTGACAGGTTTTGAGGGTCCCTGCGCCAAAGCCTCGGAAGAGCAGAATGGAACGGCTGGAAGAAATACTGCTGGAGCTGAGGAAGCCCACGAACGTTCTCCACATCCCTCTAGGTCAGGGCTTGTCAACCTCTTCACCCATTGCACCACTTTTAGGATACGGCAACACCCGAGCGCCACCAGTCGCCTAGCAAGGTGTCAAAAACTTGGATGACCAAACCAAAAAAAAAAAAAAAGGAAAAAAGTGATGAAGTACAGGTAGTCCTCGATTTCCAACAATTGGCTTAGTGACTGTTCGAACTTACAGTGGCCCTGAAAAAAGTGCCCCCCAAGCCACAGCCGAGCAAGACGCCTGCCCGCCCGCCCGGCGACGCTATTCCACCTGTCCGAGGTTTTCATGGTTGTGAGGATTGGCAGCGGGGGTGGGGTGGGGGTGTGTTTGGTTTTTATTCCCCCCCCCCTTCTGCTGGGTGGTTGCAGCAGGTTTGGGTCCCTTCACATGACCCTGGGACACTGTGACCGTCATACATATGAATCAGTTGCCAAGTATCTGAATGTAAATCAGAAGACCCTGGAGATGCTGCAACATTCCAGCTGATCGGCGCTTCTTCTGGGCTCAGCAGATGCAACAGGATCAGTGCCGAGCTCCAGCAGGATCTTGGCGCTGATCCTGGCGCTTCCGCTGAGCCCCGACAGCCCTGCAGCTCCAGCCGTCTCTCGCTCCGGCTTGTGCGGTGCTGCCACGGGTTCAGCTCATTCCCCTCCCCTGCTGCCACTTTCCTAGGATGGGCACGTACCACCTGCCAGGTGCCAACGTACCACAGGGGGTACCCGTACCACTGGTTGAAAAGCCCTGGACGAGGTAAGGGCTGAAGGGCTTGGACGCAGCTCCAGAGCTGCCCGAGAAAGACCCCCAAGGCTGATGGTCAATCTAAGGGGGCTTTGGGGAGACCCGGAAGAGGAGATCTGCTGCAGATCTCCTTGAGGGAAAGGCAGCAGCAACTCCTAGGTCTCTTCACGAAGAGAATCAGAGGCCTGGAGGCTAAATCATATGATGAACGGCTGCAGGAACCTGGTTGGTCTAGTTCACAGGTCGGCAACCCGCGGCTCCGGAGCCGCATGCGGCTCTTTGAGCCGTCTCCTGCGGCTCTCAGTCGCCCGGTGCGCGCACACCTCTTTGAACGGTCAGTGGTGCGCGCGCACCTCTCCAAATGGAGAGTGGCACCGCCTGTTCCGAGAGGTGCACGCGCACCTTTCCGAAGGGCGGAGGTGCACGCGCACCTCTCCAAGCCGCCGCTGTCCCGTCCGGAGACCTGCCGCGTCAGTCAAACATGGACGAACGCGGCAGCTGTGCAAACGGGATGGCGGCGGCTTGGGAGGTGCACGTGCACTCTCCAAACCGCCGCCATCCCGTTTGCACAGCTGCCGCGTTCGTCCATGTTTGATGAACGCGGCAGGTCTCCGAACGGGACGGCGCACACCTCTCCAAAGGGTAGACCCGTCGCCGCGCAGGTGCCTCCCATTTTGCGCATGCGCAAAATGTTTTTTGCGCATGCATGTGAGTGGATGCGCGCGCGTGCACTTTTTGCGGCTCCCACTTTTTTGTTTGTGTGATGGAACCGGTTCTGAGTGGCTCTTTTCCTTTTTCCGGTTGCCGACCCCTGGTCTAGTTCTAGGGGTCTTCTAACGTGGCCCTTTGATGACTTGTGGACTTCAACTCCCAGAATTCCTCAGCCAGGATTCTTTAAGACAGGGGTCTTCCAACGTGGCCCTTGGATGACTTGTGGACTTCAACTCCCAGAATTCCTCAGTCAGGATTCTTTAAGACAGGGGTCTTCCAACGTGGCCCTTGGATGACTTGTGGACTTCAACTCTCAGAATTCCTCAGCCAGGCACGTGTGCCTGGCTGAGGAATTCTGGGAGTTGAAGTCCACAAGTCATCAAAGGATCACGTTGGAATACCCCCCTAGACTTCAACTCCCAGAATTCCTCAACCAGTTCTTGGCAAAAATTTTACTCTACTTCTAGTTTTCAGTAAAATCCAACCTATAGGGAATTGTTGGTTCGCTCAGCAACTTTACGGTTACTGCAAAAAGGGTCACAACATTAGATCGGTCACATGAACTGAGCCATTTTACCACCCTTATGACATAGAACCAGGGGTCTTCCAACGTGGCCCTTTGGTGACTTGTGGACTTCAACTCCCAGAATTCCTCAGCCAGCGTGCCTGGCTGAGGAATTCTGGGAGTTGAAGTCCCCAAGTCATCAAAGGGCCAATTTTGAAGACCCCCTGGTCTAGTCTAACAAAGAGAAGGACTAGGGGGACATGATAGCAGTCTTCCAATATTTGAGGGGCTGTCACAAAAAAGTGGGTGGGGTCCACCTCTTCTCCAAACCACCTGAAGGCCGGACAAGAAGCAATGGAGGGAAACTAATCTAGGAGAGAAACAACCTGGAATTAAGGAGAAACTTCCTAACGGTGAGGACAATCAACCAGTGGAACAGCTGGCCACCAGAAGTGGTGAGTGCTCCATCACTGGAGATTTTCAAGAAGAGACTGGACAGTCACTTGTCTGAGATGGTTATAGGTTCTCCTGCTTCAGCAGTGGGGTGGACTAGAAGACCTCCAAGGTCCCTTCCAGTTCTATTTTAAATATAAATCCCTTTTTTTCTGGCTGGTCATAACTTTGAACACTCACTAAGCAAAATATACCCATTGGGGGAAATTGATTCACTTAACGGCTGCAGCATTTGCTTAACAACTGCTGCAAAAATATAAAAAAAAATCGGATCCAGTCTCACGATGTCCCAAATTGCAATCGAAATGACCTACAGCTATAAATCCAGCTTCAAGTACGGTCATACGTTGAGAACTTACTACTAAGCAGGTTACTTTACCGGCTTCTCTCGATAGCCACCTCACCTGATAAGCCAGGTTCGGATGGGTGGGTGGCTTTGCAAAATCTATCTGGGTTAGAAGGCGGCTGATGATGGTTCTCTTCCATTTCCCTCAGTGTGCGTCTTGCGGAGGAGAAAGGAGAATTGGCGGGAATACCGGGAGGCTTTAGAACTCCTGAAGGAGTTTCAGAAAGATTACAAATCCGAGGTAGCCATTCGTAACAAGATCAGCGAAGCCAGGACAGCTGCTAAGGATCTGGGTCGGGAAGCTGAGGTGAACCCCATCCTGAAGCTCCAAAGTCTTCCTGAGGTCAAGGCGAGGAGAAAGCTACACGAGACCTCTGTCCAGGTCCTTCAAGAGAAGAACGACTCCCTTCCATCCAATGAGAGAGATCCCGCCCATGTTGGCGTGCCTTAGCCTACCTGTTGTAGAAGACCTTCAAGTAGGACCTGGTCTCCTGGAGAACTTTTGCTGAAAGGACCTGCAGCCGATGACCCTTGGTCCTACCGCCTGTGGAGAAGACACCACCGTTGTTTACAGGATCATGTAGACTTGAAGGCTTCATTGAGGTCCTCCAGTAGGAAGGCCCTCACGAAACCTTGAGGTGCCTCTGGAAACCTTGAGGTCCATCTTGAAACTTTTAAGGTGCATCTTGAAACTTTTGAGATGCATCTTGAAACTTAGAGGTGCATCTTGAAAATTTGAGGTGCATCTTGAAAGCTTGAGGTGCATCGTGAAACCTTGAGGTCCATCTTGAAACTTTTAAGGTGCATCTTGAAACTTCGAGGGGCATCTTGAAACCATGAGGTCCATCTTGAAACCATAAAGTCCATGTTGAAGGGAACGTTCAAAATGGAAGATGGGCCTACTGGGAAGAGTCAAATACTGCTGCATGAATGATGGGCCTCTAGTTTGTTAGACTGACTCTCTTTGACCAGCCTTGAGTAGAAACCATTGATGAAGACCGTGTTAAGAATTAATCAGTGGCCATCAAGGCCTCCCAGAAGGTCTGCTGAGGAAATTGTCACTAGTAGACGGAGACGTTTCAGTGTCCTACTGTAAAACCAGCAATCCCCACACACATTTTTGCTGTTTTTCCTTATTTCACAGTTCCTCTCTCTGTGGAGGAACGTCGGAAGCTTCCACAGAACCAAGATTCCCTTAAGGAAAAAATTCTTTTTTAATCTCAACGGCTGCAATTTCATTTTCCTGGCCATTCTTTTAGGCGCCTCCTTAAGTTCTTACCCAATAAAATTCATCTCAAGAAGCATTTCATCCATAAAATACTCTTGACTTTGTTCTCAGCAGCTGCACTTGTATGCCACGAGGAGTTGTAGATCAGAGTTAATTCGCAATATGTTAATTCGCAATATGTTAATTCGCAAGGCTTACCCCAGTGTGTGAACCTAGCTGTGGTCTATTGGTGGTTTTGATCTGGTGGGATAACCATGGTTTCTTCCCACAGAGCCGATTTGAGTTCCTTGTAAGGGTGAAAGTTGAGACTTCTCCCTCGGTATTTCTTGGCTAACCCAAATTTTATTCATTTTTTAAAAGAAACGGATTTTCCAACTTCAGGATGGGTTAGAAATCCTATATGCTAAGAAAACCTAGAAATATTTGGGCAGGGAAAAGATAACAATAACAGAGTTTTAACCAATAGAGGAGAATCTTTGTAGCTCCGAGTTGAACTGTGGAGTCCTTGATGCTCTCTGAGCTGGGTGGTTTCCTTGCAGACGTTTCATGACCCAACTAGGGAACATCATCAGTGCTAGAAGGGAGGAAGAGGAGGAGGAGAACTGTGGGGTCCCTGGTGCTCTCTGAGCTGAGTGGCTTTCTTGCAGACATTTCATGACCCAACTAGGAAACATCACCAGTGCAAGGAGAAGGAGGAGGAGGAGGAGGAGGGAGGAGAAGAAGAAGAAGAAGAAGAAGAAGAAGAAGAAGAAGAAGAAGAAGAAGAAGAAGAAGAAGAAGAAGAAGAAGAAGAAGAAGAAGTAGTAATGACTGTGGGGTCCTTGATGTTCTCTGAGCTGGGTGGTTTTCTTGCAGACGTTTCCTGACCCAACTAGGAAACATCACCAGTGCAAGGAGAAGGAGGAGGAGGAGGAGGAGGGAGGAGGAGGAGGAGAAGAAGAAGAAGAAGAAGAAGAAGAAGAAGAAGAAGAAGAAGAAGAAGAAGAAGAAGAAGAAGAAGAAGAAGAAGAAGAAGAAGAAGAAGAAGAAGAAGAAGAAGTAATGACTGTGGGGTCCTTGATGTTCTCTGAGCTGGGTGGTTTTCTTGCAGACGTTTCCTGACCCAACTAGGAAACAGCGTCAGTGTAGCTTGGTTCTTCCAAACCTTGGATTCTGATAGATGATATACATAGATATAGATAGATGATAAGACAGACATGATAATGATAAATGATTAGATGATAGATATAAATTTATGATGGATGGGTGGATGGGATAATTCGATAAGATTATAAATGATACCTAACAGATGATAGATTAGATGGTAGATAGATATTAGGTATGATAGATGATAAGTAAGATTAGATGGTAGTTAGTTTATAGAGAAACAGAATAGATGATATAGATGCTAAATGATAGATAGATCATAGATATCAATTTATGATAGAGATAGCGGATGGATGGATGGAGATAGATACATAGGTAGGCAGGCAGGCAGGAATAGAAGATGATGGATAGATAGATAGATAGATAGATAGATAGATAGATAGATAGATAGATAGATAGATAGACGGATGGACAGATAGATGACACACATTAGATAGAAGATAGAATGGAACTAACAGCCATTTGTCCGGGATGATATAAGGATTCTTCCTTTGGGGTCAGTGGGTTGGACTAGAAGACCTCCAAGGTCCCTTTCAGCCCTAGAATCCCGATCCTCTCCATGCTGAGTCCCACCCGGAGGGTTCACCAATGCTCACTTTTCCCTCCTTGCAGCTGGTTTTTATGCCTGAGGCGGGACTAGAACTCACCGTCTCTTGGTGATTGGCCCAAAGTCACCCAGCTAACTTTCATGCCTAAGGTGGGACTAGAACTCACAGTCTCCTGGTGATTGGCCCAAAGTCACCCAGCTGGCTTTCCTGTCTAAGGCGGTACTAGAACTCACTGTCTCCTGGTGATTGGCCCAAAGCCACCCAGTTGGCTTTCATGCCTGAGGCGGGACTAGAACTCACCGTCTCCTGGTGATTGGCCCAAAGTCACCCAGATGGCTTTCCTGTCTAAGGCGGGACTAGAACTCACCGTCTCCTGGTGATTGGCCCAAAGTCACCCAGCCAGCTTTCATGCCTGAGGGAGGACTAGAACTCACCGTCTCCTGGTGATTGGCCCAGTCACCCAGCCAGCTTTCATGCCTAAGGTGGGACTAGAACTCACCGTCTCCTGTTAATTGGCCCAAAGTCACCCAGGTGGCTAAGGTGAGACTAGAATTCACCGTCTCCCAGTTTCTGGTGCCTTCACCACTAGACCCAAACTGATTCAGTTGCTGGTCTGTTCCCACGTGCAACAACAGAAGACACTTGCACACGGGTGTCTTAGCAAAGTCAACAACAGGAACCATCGCCAGCCGTGTAGCTACAGCAGAAAATACGCCATACCCTCGTGGCGTACTCAGAATATTGGGCAAACGGGGGGCTCTCGCAAGGCTTTCCAAACCTCCCCCCAAAATTAACTTTATAAAATCAAGTCCCGGGAGATCCGTGAGCCTTAACAAACAAACAGACGCAAACTCCTTTCTCGGTATAGATTTCTTCTTTTTTTTATCAAAACTTTGGACGAAGCCAGAGTGATCCAGGTGGGTTTCCAAAAGCGACGCTTTCCGCGTCTCGGGACGGCGCGCATTTCCAGGGACCGAAGCCGAGGAGAGACAGCGAAGCGCAAAATGATGGAGAAGCAGAGTGAGGCGGCTCGTGATTAGAGGATTAAGGAAGCAGAGCGATGCGGTGACCTTGCAACGTCCTTGACACCATCCGAGGGTCGGTCCCAGATAAAATAGATGATAAATCCCAAAATAAAATAATGGCTGTGCGCATAAAAACCCCATCCTTGACGACCGAAGTGTTTCCTCATTTGCTTAGTGCAGGGGTCTTCAAACGTGGCCCTTTAATGCCTTGTGGACTTCAAGTCCCAGAATTCCTCAGCCAGGCACGCGTGCCTGGCTGAGGAATTCTGGGACTTGAAGTCCACAAGGCATCAAAGGGCCACGTTTGAAGAGCCCTGTGTTAAGGCATCCAAGAAGACTCTAACATAAATTAAATCCCAGTCTAATCTTGCTTTCTCTTCATGGGGGCCTCCAAATACATCCAAACCCACAACTCCTGAACATCATGGGCAGTCCTGGCTGGGAATTATGGGAGTTATCATCACCACACCTCTGAAGGAGATCTTAGGCCGAACGGTATGCTTGGGGTTGGTTGTAGGCCCTGTTTACCTTGGCAATTTCCAGGCCTGTGGACTTCAACTCCCAGAATTCTCCTCAGTGGGCACAGTGGCTGAGGGATTCTGGGAATTGAAGTCCACAAGGCATCAAAGGGCCATGTTTGAAGAACCCTGTGTTAAGGCATCCAAGAAGACTCTAACATAAATTAAATCCCAGTCTAATCTTGCTTTCTCTTCATGGGGGTCTCCAAATACATCCAAACCCACAACTCCTGAACATCATGGGCAGTCCTGGCTGGGAATTATGGGAGTTATCATCACCACACCTCTGAAGGAGATCTTAGGCCGAACGGTATGCTTGGGGTTGGTTGTAGGCCCTGTTTACCTTGGCAATTTCCAGGCCTGTGGACTTCAACTCCCAGAATTCTCCTCAGTGGCCACAGTGGCTGAGGGATTCTGGGAATTGAAGTCCACAAGGCATCAAAGGGCCATGTTTGAAGAGCCCTGTGTTAAGGCATCCAAGAAGACTCTAACATAAATTAAATCCCAGTCTAATCTTGCTTTCTCTTCATGGGGGCCTCCAAATACATCCAAACCCACAACTCCTGAACATCATGGGCAGTCCTGGCTGGGAATTATGGGAGTTATCATCACCACACCTCTGAAGGAGATCTTAGGCCGAACGGTATGCTTGGGGTTGGTTGTAGGCCCCGTTTACCTTGGCAATTTCCAGGCCTGTGGACTTCAACTCCCAGAATTCTCCTCAGTGGGCACAGAGGCTGAGGGATTCTGGGAATTGAAGTCCACAAGGCATCAAAGGGCCATGTTTGAAGAGCCCTGTGTTAAGGCATCCAAGAAGACTCTAACATAAATTAAATCCCAGTCTAATCTTGCTTTCTCTTCATGGGGGCCTCCAAATACATCCAAACCCACAACTCCTGAACATCATGGGCAGTCCTGGCTGGGAATTATGGGAGTTATCATCACCACACCTCTGAAGGAGATCTTAGGCCGAACGTTATGCTTGGGGTTGGTTGTAGGCCCTGTTTACCTTGGCAATTTCCAGGCCTGTGGACTTCAACTCCCAGAATTCTCCTCAGTGGCCACAGTGGCTGAGGGATTCTGGGAATTGAAGTCCACAAGGCATCAAAGGGCCATGTTTGAAGAGCCCTGTGTTAAGGCATCCAAGAAGACTCTAATATAAATTAAATCCCAGTCTAATCTTGCTTTCTCTTCATGGGGGCCTCCAAATACATCCAAACCCACAACTCCTGAACATCATGGGCAGTCCTGGCTGGGAATTATGGGAGTTATCATCACCACACCTCTGAAGGAGATCTTAGGCCGAACGTTATGCTTGGGGTTGGTTGTAGGCCCTGTTTACCTTGGCAATTTCCAGGCCTGTGGACTTCAACTCCCAGAATTCTCCTCAGTGGCCACAGTGGCTGAGGGATTCTGGGAATTGAAGTCCACAAGTCACCAAAGGGCCAAGAGCCCTGGCCTAGTGGATCCTGAACGTCCTGCCTGCGTGTGCGGCATTTTTAAACAAAATGAGTTTGTGTCTCCCGTTAAAAGACTCCTAAAAACACACAACACTGGCAGTCCTCAACTTACGGCCACAGCCGAGTGAAACGCTCGCTAAGCACGTTTTGCCCCACTTTACCACCCTCCTCGCCACTCTTAAGTGGGTCACTGAAAGTGTGAAAAGTTAGCAACACGGCCGCTAAATGAATCTGGCTTCCCCCTTGGGCTTTGCTTGTCAGAAGGTGCCGGAAACTGGTCACAGGACCCCGGGATGCCGTCATAAAAGTGAAGCAGCTGCCAAGCGGCTGGATTTGGATGACGTGACCGTGGGGAGGCCGCAACGGCTGTGTGAAAAACGGTCCCAAGTCAGTTAACTTCGAACAGCTACTAAGTGAACGGTCGTTGAGTCGAGGACTGCCTGTATTTAAAAAGTGAAAGGGGGCTTAGGGTGAATAGGCTTCCATAGATGCCCACACCAACAACACTCGGATTTGGGGTGGGGGAGCCTCTCTGAAGGGACTCTACAGGTTGTCCTCAACTTACAATCGCGACGGAGCCCAAACCTTTTATGGTTAAATTGTTCAGTGAGTCGTGCCCCATTTTACGGCGTTTCTTGCTACGGTTGTTAAGTGAATCACTGCAGATAGTCCCTCCGGTAGTTAAGCGAAACTGGCCTCCCCCATTGACTTTCCTTGTCAGGAGGGTGCAAAAAGGCATCACGTGACCCCGGGACGCTGCGACCGTCATAAATACGAACCGGTTGCCGAGCGTCCGAATTTTGATCGTTACATCGTGGAGATGCCGCAATGGTGCTACGGGTGAAAAACGGTCAAGTCACTTCTTTTAGGGCTGTTGGGACTTGAAACGGCCAGTAAATGAATGGCTGTAAGCCGAGGAGCAGCTGTGCACTCAAGTCCTGGGAGGGCATCTTGCCGGCGGTGTGAAAATCAGAATATTCAGCACGTTCTTGGCAATTTCTGCTCGCAAAACTCCGAGGTTCGTTCTTGTCTTTCAAAAATACGTCCATTTAGGGCAGGGATCCTCAAACTTGGCCACTTGCAAGACTGGTGGACTTCAACTGGCTGGGGAATTCTGGGAGTTGAAGTCCACCAGTCCTCAAGTGGCCAAGTTTGAGGATCCCTGATTAAGTATCTTTTAAGGCTTCTTAAACTTTCTCCCTTCTTTGCTTCCACAAGAGCAAATCAAAGGAGAAGGCAGTGATGAGGGGTGCAGTGCAAAAATCCCACTTTGGGGGGGCCTTTCTTTCCCTTACGGACACGGGCTGCCAAAGTCCGAGGGAACTCTGGGAGGTAAATCTCCCAAAAGCTAAATGGAGGTTTCGCACTCAGCTCTGGCCTTTGGTGAGCACCCCTTTCCTGCCCAAATCTCTCCCCCTGTAGCCCTTCCCCCCCAATCTGTTTTTCACCCATGCTGTTAAACAGCTGAATACATAGCTACCCTTTGGAATAAGTGGAGAAAGAAAGAAAGAAAGAAAGAAAGAAAGAAAGAAAGAAAGAAAGAAAGAAAGAAAGAAAGAAAGAAAGAAAGAAAGAAAGAAAGAAAGAAAGAAAGAAAGAAAGAAAGAAAGAAAGAAAGAAAGAAAGAAAGAAGTGAGAAAAAGAAAAGAAAGGGAGGAAGGAAGAGAGAAAGAAAGAAAGAAAGAAAGAAAGAAAGAAAGAAAGAAAGAAAGAAAGAAAGAAAGAAAGAAAGAAAGGAAGGAAGGAAGGAAGGAAGGAAGGAAGGAGGGACGGGGAGGGAGAAAGGAAAAAGAAAGAAAGAAAGAAAGAAAGAAAGAAAGAAAGAAAGAAAGAAAGAAAGAAAAGAAAGAAAAAGAAAGAAAGAAAGAAAGAAAGAAAGAAAGAAAGAAAGAAAGAAAGAAAGAAAGAAAGAAAGAAAGAAAGAAAGAAAGAAAAGAGGGAGGGAGGAAAAAATAAAGAAAAATAAATAAATAAATAAAGGGGAGGGAAAGAAAAAGAAAGAAACGGAAAGAAAAAGAAAGAGGGAAAGGGAAAGAAAAAAAAGAAAAAGGGAGGAAGGAAAGAAAAAAGAAAAACAAAGAAAGAAAAAGGAAGGAAAGGAGAAAGACAGAAAGAAAAAGGGAGGAAGGAAGGAAGGAAAGAAGAAAAGAAGAAAGAAAGAAAGAAAAGAAACGAACCAACCAACCCAAGGCTTTAAATCCAAATCAGAAGCCAGGCCAAGCGAAGAAGAACGGATGCAACGAAAGTCGGTTTATTACTGGCAAGGAGGCTTTTGAAGGGGGGGGGGGAGGCTTCGCAACGGTAGAGCAAAGTCAAGTCTCTAAAGTTGCGTTTCCCAGCTCAGGGACTTTTTTTTTATTTTTTTTAAATGTGGACTTCAACTCCCAGAATTCCCCTGCCTGCCTGCCTGCTTGCTGGCTGGGCATTTTGGAAGTTGGAAGTCCGGCCATGCCGGCTGGGGAATTCTGGCTGTCGAGAACCTTGGCCAGTTTAAGATGTGGACTTCAACTCCCAGCATGCCCCAACAGGCGTGAACTTTAATCCCCAGCATGCCTCAGCCAGCAGGGTGGAGGGACACCAACTCCCCAATACCTCCGCCAGCTTGGCTAGACTTCAACTCCCAGGATTCACTCTGGCTGGGGGGGGGGTTCTGGGAGTCGAAGTCCACCCATCTGGATTTCGAAATCCTCCAGGCAGAGAAACACTGCACCTGACGGACAGCCAGGCCTCAGGCAGGGCAAAGAAAGGTGCTTTCGAGATGCCACCAGAGATCGTGTGATTGAGGAAAAAGCCTTTTTTTGGGTAGGGGGGGGTGTTGTCTACTTTCCCAGGCTTAATTCAAATTTTAAACTTTAAACCTAGGTTTAGCCACCCAGAGCTTCAAACCACCAGGTGGGTCGGCCAAAGTTGCGTCTTTGGAAGTGCTCGGAAAAAACCCGACCCCCCCCAGCCCCCCCTCCTTTTTTTTTTTTTAACAAGAGGGAGCGGGAAACGAACCTCCCACTCAAACCTCATGCAGACCTTCGGTTTGGGTCAAGCCGCAAAACGGAAGCAGGGTCTCCTGATGCCAGAAAACAAGGCTTTCTGCAAACCAGCATCGGGAGGAACACGACTCTGTCGAAACGCCCCCACTCCACTCCGCCCCCACCCCTGAATACCAAAAGTCGTTTTGGAGGACACGGCAACCATCTCCTCTTGCGCCAGACGTTTTGTGCGTAAATCTGGGCACCCGCAAAAAATAATAAACCAAGATGGGGAATCCTGGCCTGGCGGGCTTGTGGAGGCCCCCATCGTAGATGTTGGGTCAGAAAGAGTGACGGGCGCCGTTCGTTTCGCGCTCTGCCTGCCCCAAAGCAGGGTGTGCGTTTGGAAACACTGCTGCAACACAACCCCACACCAAGAACGGATGGGGCTGGAGAGCCAATTGGGGGGGGGAATACCCCACCAGGCAGCCAAAAGTTCTCTCTGGCCCCTGGCGCTCAGCTTGGACTCAAAGCAAGGAGCGCCCTTTCCTTCCTCTGGAGAGTTCATCACATAGTCCTCGACTTACGACCGCAATGGAGTCCACAATTTCTGTTGCTAAGGGAGACGGTGGTGAAATGACTTTTGAACTATTTTACGACCTTTCCGGAGGCAGCCGTTATGCGAATCACCGGTCGTTAAGTGAATCTGGCTTCCCCCGTTGATTTTGCTGGTCAGGTCACAAAGGGGAATCGGGTGACCCCGGGACGCAGCGACCGTCATAAATGTGAGTTAGCTACCAAGCGTTGGGCAGGCCGCAACGATTGTGGGGAAAATGGCCACCGCTCGCTTTTTCCCGTGAGGTTGTAACTTTAGCTGTCACTAAACAAAGAGTTATAAGTCGAGGACTACCTGTAGATTTAAATAGATTTTTTTTCGGGGGGGGGGGGGAATCCACCAGTTCTGCCACCGGGCCTTCTAGCCACATGGGGGAGGGGCCTGCTCCTGAAACGACGAATGCCGCTCGCAGTGTCGGTCCACCCATTACCGTAACCAGCTCGGATCCCAAGGCCTTCACTGCAAGTGAGATTTATAATCTCGGAGTCACCTCGGGGGAGGGGGGGGAGGAAGGCTCCGGATTGTGGCCCCTGTCTGTCTCCCGCACCGACCGGAGAGAACTCCTGGTCCCCACAACTGTGCCAGCAGTAGACCGGCGACGTCTAGCCGGGAATCTCGGAAAAGCTGCGTGGCTCGCGAAGGGCTACTTTGCCCCGGTGGCGTTCTTGGAGCGTAAGAAATACTGATCGGCTCGTCCCTTCGTCTGCTCCAGTGTCCGGCTCTCCCGCTCAAACTGCCGCTGGAGCTGCACAGCCAGCTGCCGGTCGGCCTCCTCCTGCTGCAGTCTCTGCTCCGTCACGCTCCGGGGCCGCCGCCTCTTCCGTCGCAGCGAGTCAGAGGCTGGAGGGCCTTTGCAACGGGCAGCCGACGGCCTCAACCGCTTGACCGAAGGGTCCAAGTGCTTGGTTTTGCAGGGCCGCTTCCGGCCGCGCCGCAGAGAGGGGGTCTCCTCGCCGAGCCCCCTCTCGAGACGGAGGCCGTTGGAGAGACGGCGCAGTTCGCTCTCGTCCCAGTAGCGACGCGGCTTCCGCTCGGCCGGAAGGGAGCCGTTCTCCAAGGCCGGGTTGACTCGGACAACTTTACGGGCCAGCGACGTTTTGGCGTCGTAGTGAAGGCAGGGCCCCGCCAGACGGGGAGCAGTTTTTGCTTCGGCGAGCTCAGAAATCCTGGAATTGGGGGGCTTCTCGGGGGCTCTTGGCGGGAGGATTTGGGGAGTCAGCTCCATCGCCTCCGAGTCTCTCCGACTGTTTGCAGAACAGTCACGCTTGGCCAGAGAGAGGAGAGGGAGAGAGTCTGGCAAGGTGACAAAGCTGGACATCGGCAAAGGACACTTGACCGGGACGGGGAGGTTGGGAGCCAGGAAATCTTCACCCAGCTCGGGAGCCGAGGTCGTCAAGGTGGCCTTGGAGAGGGTCTTCTTGACCTGGCGTTCCTGGAAGATCTGTTCCCACTTCTTCAGGATCCGAGGGCTGGCTTCATACGTGGTGGGCTTCTGCAGGCTCCTGGTCAAGTTCCTGGGGGTGGACTTGATGATGAGAGGGCTCAGCACGCGCCCATCCGGCAGCTGCTTGGGGGGCGTGCAGGGCGAGCAGACAATGGGCTTGAAGTGGGTCAGCTCCTCAGAGATGCTGTCATTGCTCTCGGGGCTGATCGAGCGCTCCTGCCTGGGCAGGACGGAGAACGAAGAGGGCGCCTGGTGAGAGAGCACCAGACGCTTCTCGGCGGTCAGGTCCGGAGCAGAGAGACAGCGGTTGTTCTGGGTGGAGGAGAGGACGCCCACGAGGGAAACCGAGGCACCAGCGGTGGGGTTGGCCTGCAAGAGAAGCAGTTTCAGTCAGCGATGGCACCACAAAAGGGAAGTCTGTGGAGATTCTCCGTCATCCAGATCGCGGTTGTCTCAAAGGTGCTTTTTCAGGAGGCAACTGGACTGCCTTGTTTTTCCTTCAAGGTGTTTCGCTTCTCATCCCAGAAGCTTCTTCGGCTCTGACTGGATGGTGGGGAACGGCAGGATTTATAGTCTTTGCAGGAAAAATTGGTCATTTGCATCCTTTTGGAGGGTCGTTGAGGCCACTTGGAGGTTTACCTCAGGATCACCTGAGTAGTGCAAATGGGTGGGGAGCCTTCTTGGAACTGCTGAAAGGACCGCGTTCCACACCCATTTGCACCACTCAGGTGACCCCGAGGACACAGACAAACCTCCAAGTGGCCTCAACGACTCTGTAAAAAGAATGCAAACGACCGGCTGTCTGGAAGGAGTATAAATCCTTCCACTCCCCACCATTCAGTCAGAACCTGAAGAAGCTCCTTGGATGAGAAGCGAAACGTCTTCAAATAACAAGAAGAAAGTCCAGCTGCCTCTTGAAAAAGCACCTTTGGGACCCAAAACGGGAGATAAATTCAGAACCACAGGGGAGAGCGAGGAAGGGGACGCAGGGTTGATTCTCATCGCCTTTCCCACAAAATTAAATTATTAAAGAAAAGGTAGTCGTTGATTTACAGTCTCCGGCAGGCATGTGACTGCAATTCTACATATTTCCAGTGTTTGGCAAAATTTTGCTTTACTTCCAGTTCTCCGTAAAATCCAACCTATGGTGAATTCTTGGTTCACTCAATGACTTTACAGTTACTGGAAAAAGGGTCATAAAGTTAGATCGGTCGCGTGGCTGACTCATTTTACAACCTTTATGACATAGAAGAGGGACCTTCAAACTTGGTCCTTTGATGACTTGTGGACTTCAACTCCCAGAATTCCTCAGCCAGGCACGTTGGCTGAGGAATATCTGGGAGTTGAAGTCCACAAGTCATCAAAGGGCCAAGTTTGAAGACTCCCTGACATAGAACAATAATGGACAGGCTCCGTCACGGTCTACACGTACACAGCTAGTATCCTCTTAGGAATTCCTTTTAGAGGAAAACTCGAGATATTTTTTTTTTGTAAGACAACAATGATTTTCCCCACGTATCACAAAGATCCTGGTACCTTTGTTCGGAAGGGAGCCGATCTCTGCCTGCTTTTCGATCGATCCTCCAGCGTATCGTTGCAACTTTGACTCCTTTCGACTTTGGAGCTAAAATTTCTACGGAGATTTTGCAAAAGGAAAAAAAAGGGGGGGGGAATTGGGGGGGAAAAGAACAACATTAGCCGGTTTATTTAAGCCACGCATTTAAGCCAGTTTATTTATTGCCATTATTAAAACACCGGCCTGCCCTTTGAAATACAGCAAGTCCTCGGCAGTTTGTTTAGTGACCGTCTGAAGTTACAACGGCAGTGGGGGAAAAAAGGGACTTAGGACCTTTCTTCAGAGTTACGACCGTTGCAGCATCCCCATGGTCACGTGATCAAAATTCAAATGCTTGGCAACTGGCTTGTACTTATGTCTGTTGCAGTGTCCCGGGACATTTTGCGACCTTTCGGAAAGCAGAGTCAGGGGGGGGGGGAAGTTGGATTCGTTTAACAACCGCACTACCAGCTTAACAACTGTGGCAATCCACTTCACATCTGTGGTCATAAAATGGGGCAAAATTCACTTCACAGCCGTCCTGCTTAGCCACGGAAATTTGTCGTCGTAAGTCAAGGACTGCCTGCCATTCAGCCAGTCATTCGTCTGAAAACCAGCCTCCTTTTTTAAAAAAATTATTCCTTTGCTTATTAAATGTAGAGGCCGCCCTCCTTACCGATGACGGGAGTTTTTCGATCACTCGTCCACAGCTAAAACAGAAGCTCAGGGGAGACTCACCCGGCCAACGAGGTGATGGAGTAGGCGTTGCCCTTAGAGACGAAAGCCGACCGATACGCGGGTCGGCCCTGGAAAGGCTCCTCGTTCTCCGAATCTGACAGGCACTCGGGAAACTGCCGGTAAGCAAAGAAAAATCAGGGATTATGTCAAGGTTTAATGATTTAACAGCTTATGTAAAGATGTAATGTGGATGATGCAATAATAGGCATGATTCTGCAGGTGTGCGTATCCCTTTAAGAGTCTGAGTATAAAAGGGAAGGTTTTTTTGCTGGAGTCTTCTCTCTCTTCTGTTTGACTGCTGTAACTGCTGTGTATTGGAGTTTGCTGTTTCACCACTTGTATGTGTCTTGTTTCTAGTGTACATTTCTAGCTAGCGTAACATAAACCATCCTTCAATTAGAAACCACTGTTGACTGTATTTACTCCTGGGTTACCTCAGCGCAATAACACTGCGCATGCTCTGACAGATTGGGTATGGCTAGTTTAATGGAAAGGAAGACCAGGGGAGACAGATCGCGGTCTTTCGGGATTGGAGGGTCTACGGCGATTCTCCCGCCATCCGAGTCATGGTTGTCCCAAAGATGCTTTCTCACAAGACAACTGGATTTTCTTTTTTCTTCTTTTGCTTTTTTTCTGGACCGGCTGTCTGCAAGGAGTATAAATCCTTCCATTTCCCCACTGTCCAGTCAGAACTGAAGAAGCTTCCTGGATGAGGGGCGAAACGTCTTCGAAGAAAAACACCCAAGGAAGTCCAGTTGCCTCCTGAAATAAAGCACCTTTGGGACAGTATCGGAGGGGTTGCCCCAGAGAAAATTCTAGAAAGGTTGTTGTGAAAATCAACTAAGACGATTAGGGGGTTGGAGGGTAAAACATATGAAGGACGGTTGCAGGAATTGGGGATGTCTAGTTTAATGAAGAGAAGGACTGGGGTGTTGCGATAGGAAGCCTTCCAATATTTGAGGGGCTGCCACAAAGAAAGGGGGGGTTCCACCTCTTCTCCAAAGCCCCTGAAGAAGGCAGGACAAGAAGCCACAGATGGAAACCCATCAAGGAGAGAAGCAACCTGGAACTAAGGAGAAACTTCCTGACAGTGGGAACGATTAACCAGGGGAACAGCTTTGCCACCAGAAGGTGTGAATGCTCCAACACTGGAAGCTTTTAAGAAGAGGCTGGACAGCCATTTGCCTGAAATGGTATAGGTTTCCTGCCTGAGCAAGGGGTTGGACTAGATGACCTCCAAGGTCCCTTCCAACATCATCATCATCATCATTATTATGTCTAGTTTAACGAAGAGAAGGACCAGGGGTGACATGATAGCAGTCTTCCAGTATCTCAGGGGCTGCCCCAAAGAAGAGGCAGTCAAGCCACTCTCCAAAGCGCCTGAAGGCAGAACAAGAAGCCACGGATGGAAACTCATCAAGGAGAGAAGCAACCTGGAACTAAGGAGAAACTTCCTGACAGTGAGGACAATTAACCAGTGGAACCACCAGCCTCCAGAAGTGGTGAATGCTCCAACACTGGAAGTTTTTAAGAAGAGAACGGACAGCCATTTGTCCAAAATGGTACACAGTTTCCTGCCTGAGCAGGGGGTTGGACTAGATGACCTCCAAGGTCCCTTCCAACTCTGTTCTTCCTTCCTTCCTTCCTTCCTTCCTTCCTTCCTTCCTTCCTTCTCCACTGCTGGAGGTATTTAAGAAGAGACTGGACAGCCACTTGTCTGAATGGCATAGGTCAGTGATGGCGAACCTTTTAGAGACCGAGTGCCCAAACTGCAACCCAAAACCCACTTATGTATCGTCGGGGGCCAGGTGGACGTGGCCCATTAGGTGGGCGTGGCCCATTGGGTGCGCGTGGCTGCAGTGGTAACGGGACTAAAAAGTTCAATCAATTCCAACTTTGTGAGATTTTTTTTTCCCCGCGAGGTTAAAATTGATTGATTGAACCTTTTTTTTTTTTGCACTCGGCAGCAGAGGCCTAAAGCGAAAAAGTTTTATAAAACCCAGCTGGGACTGGGGTAAAGGCATGTGTGCCCACAGAGAGGGCTCTGTGTGCCACCTGTGGCACGCGTGCCATAGGTTCGCCACCACGGGCATAGGTTCTCCTGCTTGAGCAGGGGGTTGGACTAGAAGACCCCCAAGGTCCCTTCTACTGTTTAACCAATAAATAAATAAAAAGGTGAAAGATGTACCGGTTTGGCAAAGAAGCCGAGTGGATCCATCGGTCAACTTACATGTTCGTGGCTGACTCTGCCCATCAGGGATTCCTCTTTCTTCTGATCGTCTGTCCTTCTCCTGTCCACCTCGGCCTCGTCCGCCATCAGCTTGTGAATCGAATCCTCCGACTTCTTCTCTTCTGCCCATTTTTCATGTCTCAGCTAAGGAATCAAGGAAAACCAGGGTGATTTTGTAAGAGGAGGAGGAGGAGGAGGAGGAAGAAGAGGAGCAACAGTGGGTCCTGGGATGAGGATTTGATTGTGTAAACGGGGGCCCCTTTTGACGCCTCCAAAGATGCTTTTTTTTTTCAGGAGGCTGCCTTGGTTTTCTTTGAAGACGTTTCACTTCTCATCCAGGAAGCTTCCTCAGGTTCTGACTGGATGGTGGGGAATGGAAGGATTTATACTCCTTCCAGAGAGCTGGTTGTTTGCCTTCTTTTAGAGGGTCGTTGAGGCCACTTGGATGTCACCTCTGTGTCACAATTGAACAGCCCTCTCTCAACAGAGGGGGAGGGATACAACACCATCTATCTCCAGTCTACAACACGGTCCTTTCAACAGTTCCAAGAAGACTCCACACCCCTTTGCACCACTCAGGTGACCCTGAGGACACAAGTAAACCTCCAAGTGGCCTCAACGACCCTCTAAAAGGATGCAAATGACCAGGTTTTTTTGCAAGGAGTATAAATCCTTCCATTCCCCTCCATCCGGTCACAGCTGAAGAAGCTTCTTGGATGAGAAGCGAAAGGTCTTCAAAGAAAAGGCTCCACACCCACTTGCACCACTCAGGTGACCCTGAGGACACAAGTAAACCTCCAAGTGGGCCTCAACGACCCTCTAAAAAGGATGCAAATGACCAGCTGTCTGCAAGGAGTATAAATCCTTCCACTCCCCACCATTTAGTCAGAACCTGAAGAAGCTTCTGGGATGAGAAGGGAAATGTCTTCAAAGCATAATAAGAAAGTTCCATGAGGACACAGATAAACCTCCAGGTAGCCTCAACGACCCTCTAAAAAGGATGCAAATGACCAGCTGTCTGCAAGGAGTATAAATCCTTCCACTCCCCACCATTTAGTCAGAACCTGAAGAAGCTTCTGGAATGAGAAGGGAAATGTCTTCAAAGCATAATAAGAAAGTTCCATGAGGACACAGGTAAACCTTCAGGTGGCCTCAATGAAAGAAGGCAAATGACCAGCTGTCTGCAAGGAATCTAAATCCTTCCCTTCCCCACCATCCAATCAGAGCTGAAGAAGCTTCTTGGATGAGAACTTTGTTCCCTCCGGAGTCAAAGTTTTAGGAAATTCCCTACGACCGACAGTGCAGTCCACAATTTCCGTTGCTAAGGGAGACGGTTGTTAAGAGAGTTTGGCCCCGTTTTACGACCCTCCTTGCCACCGTTAAGTGAGTCACTGCGGGTGGGAAGTTAGTAATACGCCTGTCAATTGACTCTGCCTTCCCCCATTTCGCTTGTTGGAAAGTCGCAAAAAGGGACCCACGTGACCCCGGGACACCGCAACCGTCGTAAGTACGAGTCAGTTGCCAAGCATCGGAATTTTGATCATGTGACTGTTGGGGACGCTGCAGCGGCCGTCAGTGTAGAAAAACGGGCGCAGGTCACTTTTCCCAGTGCTGTGGTAACTCTGAACGGTCCCTAAAGGAACGGCTGTAAGTCGAGGACTGCCTGCAAATACATTGGATAAATAAAATTTACCTTTCGCAAGTGGCTTTTATATTCCTCCTGAACTTCTCCGTGCTTGGCCAAGCTGATGGGCGTTCTGAAGATAAAATCTACCCAAAAGAAAAAGTAAATGTTTATTGAGCATTTTGAGTCCACTCAAAAGTGGCGGCCAAAAGGCAACCCCCTTACAATTAAGATCGTCCTCGACTTACGACTACAATGGAGACTGGAACCTGCACGTCTAAACACTGCGGTCAATGAAGTGAACCATTACACGGCCACACCAAATTTTACAACCCTTTTTCCGCTTGGGGTCGTTAAGCGGATCCCGCGTCCTCCACTGATTTTACCAGCCGGAAAATCATTCAGGAAGGTCACCAAGGGGCGATCACCAAGGGACACACACCCCAGGATGCTGAAAGCGTCGTAAAATTGAGGAGTCAGCTGCCGAAATGCCCCGATCTCAGGGACGCACTGACAGTCGTAAGTGCAAGGACTAGTTGCAAGTCGCTTATTTTAGTGCTGTCCTAACTTGGAATGGACACTATCTGAATGGTCACAAGTTGAGGACCAGCTGAATCCGACATGCAGGTAGTCCTCAACAACTGTTTGTTTAGTGACCATTCGACGCTGAAAAACCGGACTTATGAACATTTTTCACATTTACAACTCTTTGCAGCATCCCCGTGGTCACGTGATCAAAATTCAGCCATTATGTCAACTTGAGTTGATATAATTAGAAATGTACTAGCTTGAATACAAGACACCAGCCTGCTACCGGCCCTGCAGAAAAGGCAGGGACAACCCCTTTACAAACGGCAAGAGGCTGGAATTAAGCCTGCCAAATTTATAACATAAAACAGAGCAAAACAAGACACCAACCATGAAACAGGAGCTATGAAACAGGAACTATTAAAGCGGTTGCCTTCAGCAAACCAGCCCTCCCACACATTCCCCTTTTCTACAGTTCAGGGTGTGGCTTCTCTCTGCCTCCTTCCGAGAAGCCCCATTGCCTTCCTCTGTTTACTCCTGATTGACTGCCTCCTGCGTCAGGCGTCCTTGAACAGGGCCAGCTGTGGGTCATCTTCATCCACGCTGTCAGGCTCACACAGCTGGGTCTGCGTCGTGACCAAATGAGAGGGGCCTGGCTGAGGACTCTCATCAAGCTCTTCAACACCCCCCTCCTCCTCCTCCTCTGAGTCATCCGACCCAACTGCCGAACCCACAGGCTGACCCTGAATCACAACACCGGTGATCATCTCCGTTTCAAAGCCGAAGAGCCAGCGCTTGTCCGAGGACGTCTCCGTGGTCATGTGGCCGGCATGACTAGACACCAAAGGCGCACAGAACGCTGTTACCTTCCCACCGGAGTGGTCCCTATTTTTCTACTTGCCTTTTTACGTGCTTTCGAACTGCTAGGTTGGCAGAAGCTGGGACGAGTAACAGGCGCTCACTCTGTTATGCAGCACTCGGGATTCGACCCGCCAAACTGCCGACCTTCTGATCGACAAGCTCAGCGTCCTAACCCACTGAGCCACCACGTCCCTTATAATATCAATAATATCAGTTTAAAACACCTTTTCTAACCAAAACGTATCTTAATTGCATTTGCACTCAATATCCATTTATTCGGTCAGTATCCCATTTCCGCTTTTTTCCGGTTTCAATTTCCCATCCTTATTCAAAATATCCCAATCGTTTATAGTTTCAAAACAAGTTATATTTGGGTAACAAAAAGCTTCCCTTGTTCAAACCTCTTAGCATTTTCTTATTTCCCTTTCTGATTACTAGTTATAATAATATTTCTATTTCTAGCAATCTATTCTTAACCCTATTCAAACATCTAATTGATAATATAATATCCCCTCTAATGGGTCAAAGCTTCTGTTTCCTTCAGCCTTACTCGAGCTGTCTTCCTTTGCCAACTAACTTTCCCAGTCAGTGCATTTGGATCATCAAATAATTCTTCCTCTATTTTTGTGCATATTATTTTGGAGCAAAATAAACCCTAACCCAGGGGTAGGCAACCTAGGGCTCTTTTATGACTTGTGGACTTCAACTCCCAGAATTCCTGAGCCAGCATGAGGGAAACTTTGGCTCCTTCATGACTCGTGGACTTCAATTCCCAGAATTCCTCAGCCAGCATGGGGGAACTATGACCCCTTCATGACTTGTGCACTTCAACTCCCAGAATTCCTCAGCCAGCATGGGGGAACTATGGCCCCTTCATGACTGGTGGACTTCAACTCCCAGAATTCCTGAGCCAGCATGGGGGAACTATGGCCCCTTCGTGACTTGTGGACTTCAATTCCCAGAATTCCTCAGCCAGCATGGGGGAACTATGGCCCCTTCATGACTTGTGGACTTCAATTCCCAGAATTCCTCAGCCAGCATGGGGAAACTATGGCCCCTTCATGACTTGTGGACTTCAATTCCCAGAATTCCTCAGCCAGCATGGGGGAACTATGGCCCCTTCGTGACTTGTGGACTTCAATTCCCAGAATTCCTCAGCCAGCATGGGGGAACTATGACCCCTTCATGACTTGTGCACTTCAACTCCCAGAATTCCTCAGCCAGCATGGGGGAACTATGGCCCCTTCATGACTGGTGGACTTCAATTCCCAGAATTCCTCAGCCAGCATGGGGGAACTATGACCCCTTCATGACTTGTGCACTTCAACTCCCAGAATTCCTCAGCCAGCATGGGGGAACTATGGCCCCTTCATGACTGGTGGACTTCAACTCCCAGAATTCCTGAGCCAGCATGGGGGAACTATGGCCCCTTCGTGACTTGTGGACTTCAATTCCCAGAATTCCTCAGCCAGCATGGGGGAACTATGGCCCCTTCATGACTTGTGGACTTCAATTCCCAGAATTCCTCAGCCAGCATGGGGAAACTATGGCCCCTTCATGACTTGTGGACTTCAATTCCCAGAATTCCTCAGCCAGCATGGGGGAACTATGGCCCCTTCGTGACTTGTGGACTTCAATTCCCAGAATTCCTCAGCCAGCATGGGGGAACTATGACCCCTTCATGACTTGTGCACTTCAACTCCCAGAATTCCTCAGCCAGCATGGGGGAACTATGGCCCCTTCATGACTGGTGGACTTCAATTCCCAGAATTCCTCAGCCAGCATGGGGGAACTATGACCCCTTCATGACTTGTGCACTTCAACTCCCAGAATTCCTCAGCCAGCATGGGGGAACTATGGCCCCTTCATGACTTGTGCACTTCAACTCCCAGAATTCCTCAGCCAGCATGGGGGAACTATGGCCCCTTCATGACTTGTGCACTTCAACTCCCAGAATTCCTCAGCCAGCATGGGGGAACTATGGCCCCTTCGTGACTTGTGGACTTCAATTCCCAGAATTCCTCAGCCAGCATGGGGGAACTATGACCCCTTCATGACTTGTGCACTTCAACTCCCAGAATTCCTCAGCCAGCATGGGGGAACTATGGCCCCTTCATGACTTGTGGATTTCAACTCCCAGAATTCCTCAGCCAGCATGGGGGAACTATGGCCCCTTCATGACTCGTGGACTTCAATTCCCAGAATTCCTGAGCCAGCATGGGGGAACTATGGCCCCTTCGTGACTTGTGGACTTCAATTCCCAGAATTCCTCAGCCAGCATGGGGGAACTATGGCCCCTTCATGACTTGTGGACTTCAATTCCCAGAATTCCTCAGCCAGCATGGGGAAACTATGGCCCCTTCATGACTCGTGGACTTCAATTCCCAGAATTCCTCAGCCAGCATGGGGGAACTATGACCCCTTCATGACTTGTGCACTTCAACTCCCAGAATTCCTCAGCCAGCATGGGGGAAACTATGGCCCCTTCATGACTCGTGGACTTCAACTCCCAGAATTCCTGAGCTAGCATGGGGGGAACTATGGCCCCTTCATGACTGGTGGACTTCAACTCCCAGAATTCCTGAGCCAGCATGGGGAAACTTTGGCCCCTTCATGACTTGTGCACTTCAACTCCCAGAATTCCTCAGCCAGCATGGGGGAAACTATGGCCCCTTCATGACTGGTGGACTTCAACTCCCAGAATTCCTGAGCCAGCATGGGGAAACTTTGGCCCCTTCATGACTGGTGGACTTCAACTCCCAGAATTCCTGAGCCAGCATGGAGGAACTTTGGCCCCTTCATGACTGGTGGACTTCAACTCCCAGAATTCCTGAGACAGCAAGGGGGAACTTTGGCCCCTTCGTGACTTGTGGCCTTCAACTCCCAGAATTCCTGAGCCAGCACGGCTCAGCTTGGAAATCTCTCCCTTTCCCCTCAGCATGGCTGTCTCAGGAATTCTGGGACTTGAAGTCCACGAGTCATAAAAGAGCCAAGGTTGCCTAGCCCTGCCCTAACCGTAACTAAATTGCAACTCACTCTTATTTATGACGGTCACAGTGTCCCGGGGGTCCCGTGATCCCCTTTTGCGATTTATTGATTTTATTTTATTTTAATTTTTATATTGTATTGTTTTAAATTTGCCCTGTAAACCGCTCTGAGTCCTTCAGGAAAAGGGCGGTATATAAATTGAATTAAATAGATAAATAAATAAATAAAGTCAGTGAGGGAAGCCAGATTCACTTAACAACCATATTACTAACTTAACTGCAGCGATTCGCTTAGCAACCGTGGCAAGGAAAGTCATCCCCAAAAAATATTCCCCAAACACCCTCCTAATGGGAACGACCACTCTCCGCTCTGTACCTCCTGTGCCTTCAACAGCTTCAGAATTTGCACTCGCTCCCGTGGACCAAGGTCAGGTCTCGGGGGGAGGGGGAATTCTTGCAAAGGGACAGAGGACAAAGTCATCCCCCCCTCCAAAAGACCTCCAGGTGTGTCCGCGCTTGCATAGAAGGAGGTGGCTGTGCACTTATAGACACACACACACACACACACACCAGATTGGCTCTCTGCACGCTCTCTGCAGCCAGCAGGAAATGTCCCGTGCACAGCTACAAAATGGGTGTGTTTCAAGTGAGGGCACGGGTGTGCACATTTTCAGGTAGAAGCACGCGGCCCTGACACCCAGGAGGGAAAACCAGGCAGCTGTAAGTCAGGAATGTGGACGGAGATCTCGGCCAAGGGTGAGAATCCTGCCCTGTTTTGGCTTTTAGCCCCGTGGGACTCTTCTGGAGGCTCAATGGGGAAGACGTGGGAGCGATGGCAGGCTGGGGCTCAGAAAACCGGATTTAGGTAAACCAGCGTTAAAACATAAGATCTTGGGGGACCCAGCAGAGAAGACCTTAGCCAAAACATCTGGAAAGCCATTCAATTCACAAAGCGTCACTTGCTCCAATAGGGACATTTATGCGCGCTGGTGACGTTACCTAGCTTGGCCGTGAGATGTCGGCAAGAAAACAGCCAAGCTCAGAGAGCATCAAGGACCCCACATTCCTTCCTCCTCCTCCTCCTCCCCCTACTCTCTGCAAATCCGTCCTTTCTAGCACTGACGATGTTCCCTAGCTGGGTCATGAAACATCTGCAAGGAAACCACTCAGCTCAGAGAGCATCAAGGACCCCACAGTCTTCCTCCTCCTCCTCCTTCCAAACCTCCCTCCCTTCCGGCACTGATGATGTTCCCTAGTTGGGTCATGAAACGTCTGCAAGAAAAACACCCAGCTCAGAGAACACCCAGGACCCCACTGTCTGTCCTTCCTTCCTTCCTTCCTTCCTTCCTTCCTTCCTTCCTTCCTTCCGGCACTGATGATGTTCCCTAGTTGGGTCATGAAACGTCTGCAAGAAAAACACCCAGCTCAGAGAACACCCAGGACCCCACTGTCTGTCCTTCCTTCCTTCCTTCCTTCCTTCCTTCCTTCCTTCCTTCCTTCCGGCACTGATGATGTTCCCTAGTTGGGTCATGAAACGTCTGCAAGAAAAACACCCAGCTCAGAGAGCACCAAGGACCCCACAATGGCCCTCCTCCTCCTCCTCCACAAACCCCATCCCCTTCTAGTACTGATGATGTTCCCTAGTTGGGTTATGAAACGTCTGCAAGAAAACCACCAAGCTCAGAAAGCACCAAGGACCCCACAGTCCGTCCTTCCTTCCGTCCTTCCTTCCTTCCTCCCTCCCTCCCTTCTCCTCCTCCTCCTCCTCCCTTCTAGCTCTGATGATGTTCCCTAGTTGGGTCATGAAACGTCTGCAAGGAAACCACCCAGCTCAGAGGGCACCAAGGACCCCACAGTCTTTCTCTTTCTTTCTTTCTTTTTCTTTCTTTCTTTCTCTTTCTTCCTTCCTTCCTTCCTTCCTCCTAGCACTGATGACGTTACCTAGTTGGGTCATGAAACGTCTGCAAGGAAACCACCCAGCTCAGAGAGCACCTAGGAATCCACAGTCCTTCCTTCCTTCCTTCCTTCCTTCCTTCCTTCCTTCCTTCCTTCCTTCCTTCCTTCCTCCCTCCCTCCCTCCCTTCTGGCCCTGATAATGTTCCCTAGTTGGGTCACGAAACATCTGCAAGGAAACCACCCAGCTCAGAGAGCACCTAGGAATCCACAGTCCTTCCTTCCTTCCTTCCTTCCTTCCTTCCTTCCTTCCTTCCTTCCTTCCTTCCTTCCTTCCTTCCTTCCTTCCTTCCTTCCTCCCTCCCTCCCTCCCTCCCTCCCTTCTGGCCCTGATAATGTTCCCTAGTTGGGTCACGAAACATCTGCAAGGAAAGCACCCATTTCAGAGAGCACCGGGGACCCAGTGTTCAACCCTGATCTAACGAGATTCTCTTCTATTGGTACTGAGATTTATCTGTGCTTATTTCACCGGGGGGGGGGGGGGTTGCGCGTGGGAACCTTTTTCCAAAAATGCTCTCTAGCCCCCTGTGGGGAGGGGAAGCCCGCTGAGCCCCTCCCTCCCCAAATTTCCCAGCCACGTTTTTCTCCTCCTTTTAACACTGCACTGCAGTTATAGGCCCTGCCTCAAACGTGACATCAGAATGTGTGTTGTTGTTGTTTTCTTCGACTTCTCTTCCCAGATCCTAGGATAGATTGTTGAATCCGTTGTCATCTTAATCTGGGGGCACGGTGGTGGTTGCGTAGGACGGTCGCCACATTTTGGGAAGGACCGATTTACTTCCGCGTCCTGTTTTGATTGTGTAAGTTGCCCAGCCCGCTCCGACTGTGTGACTCATGCTTAGCAGTTATTTTTTAAAACACACACACACACACACACACAGAGAGAGGATTTCGCCATTTCTGCATGCGGCTAAGTCGGAAAATCCTTATGCCAGGTAGAGTCTAAACGTGCCACAAAACACACACACACACACACACACACACACACACACACACACGTTCCCACTGGCACTCCCTGGGGTGCCCTGCCCTCTTTTATTTGGCTTTTTTAAACCGAGATTAAAACTAACCCTCTTGGCCAAACTGATCCAGGCAAAGCCCTCTAGGGCTTGGCAGTTCGCAAAAATCGCCTGTGAGACATTCCTGGCTCCTCTGCTATTTTCTGGACGGCAAGATCTTTCTTTCTTTCTTTCTTTCTTTCTTTCTTTCTTTCTTTCTTTCTTTCTTTCTTTCTTTCTTTCTTTCTTTCTTTCTTTCTTTCTTTCTTTCTTTCTTTCTTTCTTTCTTTCTTTCCTTCCTTCCTTCCTTCCTTCCTTCCTTCCTTCCTTCCTTCCTTCCTTCCTAAAGGCCGGAGGATCCTGGCTAGCACAAAATCAACCTCCTTCCCAAACCCTCAGAATTACACACAAAGATAGGGAGCATCCCGGATCGGAAGAGAAGGCTGACAGAAATGGTACGGCCTTGGCTTCTGAATGGGATATTAATGGGGAATATTAATAGCCAGACCTTCTGTGGTCCGGCTAGAAAACGGGAGACGGGGAGTTCTAGTTCCGCCTTAGGCATGAAAGCTAGCTGGGTGACTCTGGGCTGATCACCAGGAGACGGTGAGTTCTAGTCCTGCCTTAGGTACGAAAGCCAGCTGGGTAACTTTGGAACAATCACCAGGAGACGGTGAGTTCTAGTCCCACTTTAGACATGAATGTCAGCTGCATGACCTTTGGCCAATCACCAGGAGACGGTGAGTTCTAGTCCCACCTTAGGTATGAAAGCCAGCTGGGTAACTTTGGAACAATCACCAGGAGACGGTGAGTTCTAGTCCCGCCTTAGGCATGAATGTCAGCTGCATGACCTTTGGGAAATCACCAGGAGACGGTAAGTTCTAGTTTTGCCCTAAGCACCAATGTCAGCTGGTGACCTTTGACCAATCACCAGGAGATGGTGAGTTCTAGTCCCGCATTAGACATGAAAGCCAGCTGGGCGACTTTGGGCCAATCACCCGGAGACGGGGAGTTCTAGTCCCACCTTAGGTACGAAAGCCAGCTGGGTAACTTTGGGCCAATCACCAGGAGACGGTGAGTTCTAGTCCCACTTTAGACATGAATGTCAGCTGGGTGACTTTGAGCCAGACCCTCTCTCTCAGCCCAACCCTCCTCACAGGGTTGTTGTTGTGGAGAAAATAGGAAGAGGAAGGCGTGTTGGGTACGTTCGCCGCCTTATTTGTAAAAACAGGAAAAGCGGGATGCAAACAAACGACATCTCCCAAAATACAAACCAGGCAGAATGTGACTTTCCGCCCTTAATGCTGCTAAGCCCATTCACAAGCACATGTGCCAGGAGCCCGCATCGGGGCCCACCCTAGGCAACGTACTGCCCTCTTGTGAGCGCACACGCTAGTGAGTCAAGCTGGAAGGACCGTCCTTCCAGCAAAGGCGGAGGAGAAGCAGCTGCTAGTAACGTTAGAAAAACGTGATTCCTCCTGTTCTCTTCATTCCAGGCCAGGGATCTCCTTGCTCTCCCGATCCAGATGGATCTGGAAAAGAGACTGCTGGTCCACCCAAGATCCATAATTGCTTCCTGTTTCTCTCTCTGGATCTGGCGAAAGGGCGGGGTGTGTGTGTGGGTATTGTAACGCTGCAAGGGTCCCACCACGATGATATTCAACACTGTTAGAACAGGGGTCTCCAAACTTGGTGACTTTAAGACACGTGGACAACAACAACAACAATAATAAAAGTTGGAAGGGACCATGGAGGTCATCTAGTCCAACCCCCTGCTCAGGCAGGAAACCCTGTACCATTTCAGACAAATGCTCTCTTAAGCCAGTGTTTCCGAAATTTGGACAATTTTTAAGATTTGTGGACTTCAACTCCCAGAGTTCCCCAGCCACAAGGAACAACACATTCTAGAATAGAAGGTAGAATTGAACGGAGCTGGAAGGGACCTCGGAGGTCTTCTAGTCCAGCCCCCTGCTCAATCAAGAGGATCTATTCTATAGCATTTCAGACAAGTGGCTGTTCTGAGCCAAAGTTCACAATCTTAACAACTAAGATGGCTGCACTTGGCAACTCCCAGAATCCCCTAGCCAGCATTACTCAAATACTGCTTCTGTAGGAAATCCTCGACTTACAACGGTCGATTTAGTGACTGTTCAAATTTACAACGGCGGTGAAAAAAAGTCACAGGACCATTTTGCACACTTACCACCATTGTGGTCTTCCTACGGTCACACGATCAAAATTTTGATGCTTGGCATCTGGTTCATATTTACGACGGTCGCAGTGTCCCGTGATCCCCTTTTGCGACCTCCTGACAAGCAAAGTCAATGGGGGAAGTCGGATTGACTTAAGGACCGTGTTACTAATTTAGCAAGTGCAGTGCTTCGGTGGAAAGGAAGGTTGTAAAATGGGAGCAAAGCTAACTTAACTCTCGCTTAGTAACCGAAATGTTGGGCTCAATGGTGGTCGTAAGTTGAGGACCTCCCGTATTTCTCAACCTTGGCAAAGTTGAAGACGGTTGGACTTCAACCCCCAGAATTCTGCAGCCAGCTCTGCTGGGGTCTTTATACCCAGCTCTGCCGGATGGGGAATTCTGGGAGTTGTAGTCCAGCCATCTTCCAAGATGCCAACGCTGCCCTGGACACACAACAACTCTCTCGTCTGCCACAAAGACCCGCATCTAGCCAACATTTGCAGATCTTGGCCTCTTTTCCCGTGAACGCCGCTGGAGATGCCCCTTTCGGGGGAGGGGGGGAAACAAGCGCGCATTCCCACGACCACCTATTGATTAACTAGCGTGCCAAGCTTGCACGCGTCAACGCGGGTTGGCCAGCAACAATCACATTCCCACGACCACTTCGAAGGATACGCGGCTGCTTGCCTTAGGCAGGCGGCTCACTCCCCGCCCGTTTCTCACTGCCCAGACTGGCTGCGGATGATGGGAAGGCGGGTGGCCGCCCAGGGTGGCTCAGCCCGCGTTCAGACGACCCCAACGGCCACTCCCCGCCCCGCTTCCAGGCGGCCAATGGCCGCGCTTCCTTCTTTCCCCCCCCCGCCACCGCCGCAGCCACGTGGACGCGCGTCTCCTCCCGTTCACACGTTACGCGCGCGGGGGCAAGCGCCAGCCACGCACCTCGCGGCGGGCCCGGCTCTCCGGCGAGGCCTCCCCGCTGGCCCGAACGCCGCGCCGGGGTCTCCGGGGCTCCGTCGGCGTCCGCGGGGCAGGCCTCGTCCCGCCGCCGCCGACCCCGGCCTCGTCGTAACGGCGGAACCGACGAGCCCGCGTCCCGCCCGCCCGCCGCCGCCGCCGCCGCCGCCGCCATCTTCTCCCGGCGGGAGGAGGACGGGGGAGGGGCGGGCCTGGCCACGCCCCCTGCTCCATATTCATGAGCGGCCCGGTCGGCGGCGGCGGCAGCGGCGCGCGCCCTGCGCTGGGGGCGGGGTGGCCGCGCCCCTCTCGTGAATATTCATGAAGCGCCGGGCTTCTCCTTGCCTGGAGAGGTGAAGCCTCGCGTGTCCCCGAAGGGTGGATGGATGGATGGACGCGTGTCTCTTGCACGTGTGCATAGTTACGCCTCCGCGACACGCGTCTGCTGAACGTCTGTCTCACGCAGACAGACTAAAAGCACCCAACGTATACTGTCAGAGTGCCAAAACAGAACCCACGATTTGATTTGATTTGATTTGATTTGATTAGACTTATATACTGCCCTTCTGCCGTAGGACTCAGGGCGGTTCACAAGGTTTTTTTAAAACAAGACAACAAATTACAAAATTAAAAACAATTAAAATGATTACACTAACCTTGAGCTAAAAACCCCAATTACAATTAAAATACAATTAAAACCCTGGTTAATACTCTCAGTCCAGGCCAGAAAGCTCGAAGAGCCAGGTCTTCAGGTCCCGGCGGAATGAGCGAAGGTCAATGGCTGTGAGGAATGGCATAAAACGGGGGTTTTCAAACTTGGCCCTTTGATGGAATGAATGAATGAACCTTTATTGTCAAAGTACAACCATGTATATACGTGGAGATTGGCTGAGCCTCCCTTCGTGCTCCCCACCACCACAACTCACGCTGACAACAAACCCACCATCTTGTTAACACCATGTGAACTTAATTGCACAACACACCGGCCTCGCAAGTCAATCGTACATTTATTTATTTATTTATTAAATTTTTATACCGCCCTTCTCCCGAAGGACTCAGGGCGGTGTACAGGGCAATAAATATCAAAATACAAAAGTTAAAAAAGATTAAATAATATGCCCGATATAATACAATAGTTAAAAGCTATGTTAAGACCCAAACCCAAACCCGGAACCCATCGGACCAGGCCGGCTTGTTCAAATAAATAAGTTTTTAGATCGCGTCGGAAGGAGCGAAGGTCGGGGGCCATCCGGAGCTCAACCGGCAAGCGGTTCCACAGGTATCCACATAAAATTATAAAATTATTGCCCGTTCAAGAGCCTGACAGCCCACGGATAAAAGCTGTTCTTCAGCCTGTTGGTACGGTTGGCTATACTCCTGTATCTCCTACCCGATGGTAGGAGAGTAAAGAGGTACCGACCAGGGTGTGAGTTGTCTCTGAGAATCTTCCTCACTCTTCCAAGGCAGCGGGCCCTGGCGAGGTCATCCAGTGGTGTCAGGGGACAGCCCACGATGTCTTGTGCTGTGCTCACCACCCTCCACGGCTGTCAGGCCAGCATACCAAACCACAATACAGTACGAGAGGACGCTCTCTGTAGTAGACCGGTAAAAGAGGGTCATTAGCTGTTGTTCTACCCTGTTCTTCCACAAGACCCTGAGAAAGTGAAGCCTCTGTTGGGCCTTTATTTTTTTATTTTTTTATTTTTATTACATTTCTGGCCACCTGTAGAGATGGAGGTCACCTGTAGAGATGGAGGTCAAGGATACGAAGGGCCGTGCGCAGAACACTGCCTGCCCTAGTATCTTGTTATTCCCATGTCTAATGAGCTCATTCCAATTAGCCTTGCCAAGGACTGCCAAGAACCAGCTAGATAAGACAGACTCTGCCCTGGCTTGGGACGTTGGGATGTTCTTTAAGATTGACTAGGGAGTATTCCAATAAACAATGCTTTTGCTGTGTGAAAATTCCTGCTTGTTAAAACTGTATAAATACAATAAACTCTGCGTAGGCAGACAGACATATTTGGGACACCCTGCGTTGACTGGTCTCTGAATACCACAGCCACCTGGGTTGTATTAACTTTCCAGGTCAGATCTTCGCAGAGGTAGACTCCCAGGAATTTAAAGGAGGAAACTCTCTCCACACAGTCCTCCCCGGTGTAAAGTGGGGCAGGTTCCTCCTTTTTTCCTCCAGAGGTCTAGCACCATTTCTTTCGTCTTGCCGATGTTCAGGTGCAAGTTGTTCTTGGAACACCATATGGATAGTTTTTGTACCCTGTACGCTGTTTCATCCCCACCTGTAATAAGACCCACCACGCTGGTATCACCTGCGAACTTAATTATCGCAGTAGATGGGTCGGACGATACACAGTCGTATGTGTACGATGAGTACAGGTAGGGGCTAAGCACGCAGCCCTGTGGCGAGCCTGTGCAAAGCTTCAGGGGGGTGGATAAAACAGACCAGACCCTCACTGTTTGTAGCCGGTCCCTGAGAAAGTCTTTAATCCAATCGCAGATGGAGAGGGACTTGTGGACTTGGGGGACTTGTGGACTTCAACTCCCAGAATTCCTCAGCCAGCATTCTGGGAGTTGAAGTCCACGAGTCATAAAAGGGCTGAGTTTGAAGACCCCAGGCATAAAAGATACATCTGTAATCTAGTCATTCTTTGATAATATTTTAATTTGTATTTTTATTGTATTTTCATCGAAATGTGATGTGCATGTGCCATAGATCTCTCTCTCTCTCACACACACACACACACACACACACACACACACAATGCATGGTGTATGCGCTCACACAAGACAGCTAGGCCTGGCGTGCGCAACCCATTTCATCCAGATGTGTTAGTCCACATGTGGTAAAGGTAAAGGTTCCCCCGCACATATGTGCTAGTCGTTTCCGACTCTAGGGGCCGGTGCTCATCTCTGTTTCAAAGCCGAAGAGCCAGCGCTTGTCTGAGGACGTCTCCGTGGTCATGTGGCCGGCATGACTGGATGCCAAAGGCGCACGGAACGCTGTTACCTTCCCACCGGAGTGGTCCCTATTTTTCTACTTGCCTTTTGACGTGCTTTCGAACTGCTAGGTTGGCAGAAGCTGGGACGAGTAACAGGCGCTCACTCTGCTATGCGGCACTCGGGATTCGACCCGCCAAACTGCCGACCTTCTGATCGACAAGCTCAGCATCCTAACCCACTGGGGTAGCCCTCCTGAAAAGCAAGTGGCTGCCCTCGGACAAGCTAATGTGTGACGCTAGGTGCCTCACTAGGTCTTGCTTAATGACCAGTGATCCACTTAATGACCATTGCAAAAAAAAGGTCGCTCACTTAGTATAGTCGTGTGATGTCTCACTTAATGACCCTGCCACTTAACAATGAATTTTCTGATCCCAATTGTGGTCAAAACTGGGAACTACCTGTATATGGATGAGGCCGTGCAGCCAGCAGAGTTGAACTTGGTGTTATTGACTGTATCTCTCCATCGGATGTCAAGATGTGAAATTTCTGTTTAAGTCCTAGTAAGTGAAGAATTCCAGCTGTATTTAAGAGTTCAGAGAAGAGCAACAAAGATGATCTGGAAGCTGAAAACATAAGGACGGTTGTGTTATGACTCAGGGCCAGCCGGTGGGTCCGGCAGCCGGTTCAGATGTATCGGATGACTCAGATGAGGGGGAGGAGGAGGGTGTGGAAGACGAACCGGCTGATGATGGCTTGGAGGCTTCGCAGAGCCCTCAGCCGGGGCCCACTTCTCAGCTGCGTGAGCCCGATAGTGCGGAGGATGATGACCCACAGCTGGCCCTGTTCAAGGACGCCCGACGCAGGAGGCAGTCGAGCAGGAACAAAGAAAGGCTGTGGGACTCCTCGGGAGGAGGCACAGGGAGACCACGCCCTGAACTCTAAATAAAAGGAGTGTTTGGGGAGGGGCTGGTTGCTGAAAGCAACCCTTCCGCTTGAGGATTCAAGTTCCTGTGTTTCTTGTTCTGTTGTTTTGCTTGTGAATTAAAATTGGCAGACGCTTTGCAACCTCAGACGCTCTCCAGTCTCTACTGCTTGAACAGGGGTTTGCCTTATTACAAGGCCGGTAGTTGGCTGGTTCAGAACAGTTTGCTTTCAGCCTCCCACCCCTTACTACTACGATGGAGCAGCTTCTTGCCGAGAATGCTCAGCTCACCCAGCAACTCACTTTGCTGGCAGCTCAGGTGGCTCAACTGCAAGCTCAGGTACATGCTGCACCCCCACCCAGGAGGAAATGTCAGATAGCTATGCCGGATAAATTTGCTGGCAATCCAGAACTGTTTCCTGCCTTCCTGGGACAATGCCAGCTTTTTATCAGCGTGAGAGCAGCTGATTTCCCCACTGACCGAGATAAGGTGGGATTCGTGTTGAGCCTTCTGTCGGGGGATGCAGCTCGTTGGGGCACGCCTCTGCTGGCACAGCCTAGCCCTTTGTTGGATAACTTTGGGGGGTTTTGTGACCACATGCGCCTCATGTACGAGGACCCGATTAAGGCGCAGACTGCCACCCGACGCCTGAAAGCTTTGAGGCAGGGTCAGCGCCCCCTACAGGCCTATATCAGCGATTTCCGGCTGCTTAGCCAGGATTCCGCCTGGAATGAGGCTGCGCTCGTGGATGCCTTCCAGGATGGCTTGTCAGAAGAGATGTTGGATGAGCTGGCCCGCGTGGACATTCCCTCAGACCTGAATGGGCTGATCCATCTTTGTCTGCGGATCGATGCCTTCCAGGATGGCTTGTCAGAAGAGATGTTGGATGAGCTGGCCCGCGTGGACATTCCCTCAGACCTGAATGGGCTGATCCATCTTTGTCTGCGGATCGATGCCCGGCTGCAGCAGCGAAAGAGTCGCCGTGCCACCCCACAGACCCCTGCCGCTCCTGTTGAGCGTGTGCCCCCAGTCCAGAGGGAGGAGCCAATGGAGCTGGGTGCCGCCAGGTCCCGTCTATCGGTGACGGAAATGGACAGACGACGATCGGAGGGGTTGTGTTTTTACTGTGGGGACCCTGGACATTTGGCTGCTTCTTGTCCAAAGAAGCGTCAGCGGGCATCAGTGTCCAAGCCGGCCCCGAGAAAGTCCCCTGCTTTGCTGTCGGGAAACGGCCCGAGCCCGATCTAGACGGTGTGATAGATCGGGCGACCCACAACGACCACGCCAAGCGACGCCGTTCCGACGGTGCCTGTGAACCTCCACGGCATTTGATTTTGGAGGCACGTCTGATCCTTCCTGGCAAGCCAGAGGGGATTCCGGTCCATGCCTTAATTGACTCTGGGGCTACCACTAACTTTATGGACTCGGCCTTTGTGGCCAAATGGGCTGTTCCCCAGTGTCCGGTGGATCCGCCCATGCTGGTGGAGACTATCGATGGTCGAGTGCTCCTGTCCGGGCCTATTACGGCCGCCACGCAACCAGTGTGTATGGCCATCAGTTCCCATGTGGAGGCCATTCAGTTCTACATCACTTCGGATCTGCACTTCCCCGTGGTCTTGGGACTGGCGTGGCTCCGGGCGCATGATCCACAGATCTATTGGTCTCAGAACTTGGTCACCTTCCCAAGTTTGCAATGCGTGGACCACACCCGCCATATCTGTGCCGGCCAGGTGGAGGGTTCCTCAGGGGTTTCCTTGCCTCCCGAACTGTCCGACTTTGCTGATGTGTTCAGCGAGTCAGAGGCGGACCAATTACCCCCGCACAGGCCCTATGACTGTTCCATTGATCTAGTCCCTGATGCGCCTTTCCCAGTGGGGCGTTTGTACTCCATGTCGGAACCCGAGTTGGCTGCATTGCGGGACTTCCTGACAAAGAATTTGGCTCGTGGTTTCATCCGGCCCTCGTCCTCGCCAGTGTCTGCGCCCGTGCTCTTCGTCAAAAAGAAGTCGGGCGAGTTACGGCTCTGCTGTGACTACCGGAAACTCAACGCCATCACGGTGCGTAACCGCTACCCGCTGCCCCTCATCCCCGAGCTCTTGGACCGACTCCGGGAGGCTAAGATCTTCACGAAACTGGACCTGCGTGGAGCTTACAACCTCGTCAGGGTTCGGCCGGGTGATGAGTGGAAGACGGCGTTTGGTACTCGCTATGGACATTTCGAGTACACGGTGATGCCGTTTGGCCTGACCAACGCCCCCGCTGTGTTTCAGCATTTTATGAACGACATCTTTCGAGATCTGTTGGACCAGTTTGTCGTGATTTACCTGGACGACATCCTGATTTACTCCCCGTCGCGTGAAGCGCATCATCAGCATCTCCGTCAGGTCCTGCAGCGCCTCCGGAAACATCGGCTGTTTGCCAAGTTGGAGAAGTGCCAGTTCTACCAGGTGACCATCGATTTCCTGGGTCACCGCATTTCTCCTGAGGGCATCGCCATGGAACCGAGTAAAGTTGAGTCGTTGCAGAGTTGGCAACCCCCGCGTCGCGTGAAGGATGTTCAGCGACTTCTTGGATTTGCCAACTACTATCGAACATTCATCCCTGGCTTTGCTGCCTTGACAGCCCCCCTCACCCGGCTCCTGCAGAAGAAGACTCGGTTCCAGTAGAACGCCCCCGAACAACAGGCGTTCCAAGCTTTGAAGGACGCCTTCATGAAGGAGCCCATCTTGAAGCATCCTGACCCGCAACGGCCGTTTGTCGTGGAGGCGGACGCCTCCGACATTGCCATTGGGGCCGTGTTACTCCAGGCAGCGACGCCCAACGGTACCCTTTTCCCTTGCACGTATCACTCTCGGAAATTGAATCCCTCGGAGCGCAACTATACCATCTGGGAGAAGGAGCTGCTGGCCATCAAGGCGGCGTTCGAGGCTTGGAGGCATCATCTGGAGGGGGCGCGGCATCAAATCGAGGTCCGGACGGACCACAAGAATCTGGAAAGCCTGCAGACCGCTCGGAATTTGAACCAACGCCAGATCCGGTGGTCCCTCTTCTTTGCAAGGTTTGACTTCCGGGTGCGGTACATACCAAGCGGGCACAACCAGAGAGCGGATGCTCTGTCCAGGAAGCCCGAGTACACCCGAGCGGAAGACAAGCTTCCGCCCAGGACCGTGATCCCCGTCGAGTCTTTTGCTGCGGTGCGGGAGCCGGTGGATATACGGGCTCGGATCCGGGAGGCGCAGCAGCAGGAGGCGTGGGTGGCTCAGCGGAAGGAAGAGGTGGGGCCAGACTCGCCTTGGTCGGTCACGGATGGACTTCTGTATTATCGTGACCGGCTCTATGTTCCGGGAGGGCCACTCAGGGGACTCGTCCTCAGCCAGTGTCATGATAACCCGGCTGCGGGGCATTTTGGCCTGTTCAAGACTCTGAACCTGGTCTCCCGTACCTTCTGGTGGCCCCGAGTCCGACACGACGTCCAGTCTTATGTCACCTCTTGCATCCCATGCAGGCAGGCCAAGTCAGCGACAGGGGCCCCGCCTGGTTTACTGCAGCCTTTGCCAACACCCAAGAGACCCTGGGGGGCTGTGTCCATGGACTTTTTGACGGATCTACCCCCATCCTCCGGCTTCACGACAGTGTTTGTGGTGGTGGACATGTTGACCAAGATGGCGCACTTCATCCCCTGTCGCGGCTTACCGTCAGCTCGCACCACTAGTCGCATGTTCATCCAACAGGTGTTCCGGCTGCACGGCCTTCCTGATAGAGTCGTCTCCGATAGGGGGGCCCAGTTTACAGCCCGCTTCTGGCAGGAGTTGATGCGGGCGTTGGACATTAAGGTTTGCCTCTCGTCCGCGCATCATCCTCAGACCGACGGGGGTACCGAGAAGGTCATCGGCATCTTAGAGCAGTATCTGCGCTGCTACGTTAACCTGCAGCAGGACAATTGGGTGGACTATTTGGCCATAGCCGAGTTTGCCTTTAACAACTCGCAGCACACCTCCACGCAGATGACACCGTTCTTGGCCAACGTGGGTTATCACCCCCGGTTTTTCCCCCTTTCTCCCGTGGGCTCACCGGAGCCGGCAGCGAACGAATTCATGGCGGAGTTACAGGCGATCCATCGGTTGGTGCGACGGCAGCTGGAGAAGGCCAAGGCCGACTACAAGAGGTTCGCCGATCGGTCGAGAAGGGATACGCCTCCACTATCGGTGGGGGATCGGGTCTGGCTGTCCACCAGGAACCTACCATCCACTCGGCCGGTGAGGAAGCTGGACCACCGTTACCTTGGACCGTTCCCAGTCGAGGCCGTCATCAATCCGGTCGCCTATCGTTTAACTCTGCCACGTTCCCTGCGCGTGCATCCCGTCTTCCATCGGTCCTTGTTGGTCCCCGAACAACCGGCTTGTCCACTTCGCCAAGCGGAACCTCCCCCATCAGGACCTCGTGATGGAGGCAGCACCCCCGAGTACGAGGTCGCCAGCATCCGGGATTCCCGCTGGCTGAAAGGTCGCTTCCAGTACCTGATCGAGTGGAAAGGGTACGGGCCGGAGGACTTCACATGGGAAGACGCGACCGCCGTTCATGCCCCTGCGTTGGTGACAGCGTTTCACGAACAATTCCCATCCCGACCGCATCCGGATCGGCAGCCCCGGGGGAAGGGCCCTGCGGTGCGGGATAGTGTTATGACTCAGGGCCAGCCTGTGGGTCCGGCAGCCGGTTCAGATGTATCGGATGACTCAGATGAGGGGGAGGAGGAGGGTGTGGAAGACGAACCGGCTGATGATGGCTTGGAGGCTTCGCAGAGCCCTCAGCCGGGGCCCTCTTCTCAGCTGCGTGAGCCCGATAGTGCGGAGGATGATGACCCACAGCTGGCCCTGTTCAAGGACGCCCGACGCAGGAGGCAGTCGAGCAGAAACAAACAAAGAAAGGCTGTGGGACTCCTCGGGAGGAGGCACAGGGAGACCACGCCCTGAACTCTAAATAAAAGGAGTGTTTGGGGAGGGGCTGGTTGCTGAAAGCAACCCTTCCGCTTGAGGATTCAAGTTCCTGTGTTTCTTGTTCTGTTGTTTTGCTTGTGAATTAAAATTGGCAGACGCTTTGCAACCTCAGACGCTCTCCAGTCTCTACTGCTTGAACAGGGGTTTGCCTTATTACAAGGCCGGTAGTTGGCTGGTTCAGAACAGGTTGCTGGAATTGGGTATTTCTGATTTATTTATTTATTTTAATCCCATTTATATCCCGCCCTTCTCCGAAGACTCAGGGCGGCTTACAATGTAAGAAGCACAAATCAATGTGCTTAGCAGTAGCCTTCATTCTATGTATATGCCTGCTTATTATTAGGGCTTTCACCACCCCCCCCAAGCGGCATTTTTACAAAGTCAGCTTATTGCCCCCAACAATCTGGGTCCTCATTTTGCCTACCTGGGAAGGATGGAAGGCTGAGTCAACCTTGAGCCTGGTGGGACTCGAACCTGCACTAATTGCAGGCAGCTGGTGTTACTTAAGGAGGCATTAGCCCACTGCTCCACCAAGGCTTTAATTTAGTGAAAAGGACCAAGGTTGACAGGATGGCAATCTTCCAATATTTCAGGAGCTGCCACAAAAAAGAGGAGGTCAAACATATACAAATATAATAAACTTAAACTTAAACTATTCTCCAAAGCCCCTGAAGAAGGCAGGACAAGAAGCAATGGATGGAAACTAACCAAGGAGAGAAACAACCTGGAACTAAGGAGGAATTTCCTGGGAGCGAGGACCATTAACCAGTGGAACAACTTGCCACCAGAAGTTGTGGGTGCTCCATCACTGGAGGCTTTTAAGAAGAGACTGGACAGCCATTTGTCTGGAATGGTAGAGGGTCTCCTGCTTGAGCGGGGGGCTGGACTAGATGACCTCCAAGGTCCCTTCCAACTTTATTATTATTAATTAACCAGGGGAACAACCTGCCTCCAGAAGCGGTGAATGCTCCATCACTGGGGGTTTTTAAGAAGAGGCTGGAAGGGTATAGGGCACGGGTGTCAAACTCGCCACGTCACGTGTCGCAATGTATCACTTTTTTTCACATTGCCGGAGCTGGGGTGGGCGCAGCCTCCGCAGGATGCAACCGGCCTGCGAGTTTGACAGCCCTGCTACAGGGTTTCCTGCTTGAGAAGGGGGTTGGACTAGAAGACCTCCAGGGCCCCTTCCAACTCAGTTACTCTGTTTAAAACATTATTTTTTTTAAAGAACACAATGAAGGCGGCTATGGATGGCCTCGCTTCTGAAGTATTCGCTTGTGTTTCATGGAAGGATGTCGACCAGCCAGCGGTACACCCAGTGGCACAAATCCCAAATCAAGAGAAATAAAACCTAGCATTAGAAGACCGTATTCTTTATTCAATTTGGCTATTCCGGTATAAATTTCTTGGGGGAAGGGGAAAAAAACAACAATCTGCAGGATAATGTTTTGAGAAAAGACATATAAAAAGAGGGCGAACTTGGGAAGGTCCACGTTTTGTTAACCTCCTGCAACACTGGCCATTTAACTCCCTATCCAACCCATAATTATCTCCCAAAGCTGGTCTCTGTTCCTGCCCTGGTGGTTTGATATGCAAAAATGGAACAATATTACAGATTGCTATGAAGCTGACAACCCCCCCCCCCACACACACCCAAAGAAAAAAATCTGTATTATTATTGCTCTGATGCATTCATTTACCAACTTGGCAGGTTTAAGAAGGGCAGACTTCGACTCCCAGCGTTGTCCAGCTAGAATTCCCCGCTTAAACTCGTCAAGGCTGGGAAACATTTGACCTGGAAGCCGATCAAACCAGGGCAAGAGTCCTTTCTGGCCACTGGGCAGTTTCGGGATAAGATTGTTGATTTTTTTCCAGCCAGGGATTAAAGATGCTGGCTTAAAAAGCAAGGCTGGAGCTGAGCTTTTTCAGACCTAAACCAACCGTGCAAAAAAAGACACTTCAGTTGGAAAAGGCAAAAAGCTTTGGCCTTGCGGTAGACCGAACAGCCACTTAATTCCAAGAAGTCATCAGGAATTTGAAGGGTAGGTTTATTTGGGGGGTGGGGTGGGGATATCTTCCCGGAAAACCACCCTTTTGCGGGATGGCCTGTAACTCCAGCTACCGTTATTTGGATGCAACAAGCCAAGTTGGGAGAGGAGATGCGTGGATGCGCCTCATTATCCGGGCGTCATCTGGATGCCTGCAGCCCAAACAGGCAGCCTTAACGCAGGGGGTGTCTTCAAACTTGGCCCTTTTATGACTCGTGGACTTCACCTCCCAGAATCCCTCAGCCAGGCACGCGTGCCTGGCTGAGGGATTCTGGGAGGTGAAGTCCACGAGTCATAAAAGGGCCAAGTTTGAAGACACCCCCCCCCGCCTTAATGGCTGCAGAAACGCCGTTAACTACGGCTAGAATTGAACTGGGTACATCTGTGTGTTTGTGTTTGTGTGTGGGTCTGTACAATACTTGCCTGGTGTCGCCTGGGGACAACTGATCCGAATTCCTGCTCTGTTCCTCTCCCCGTGGCGGTCACCCCTATAGGTCCAGCCGAAAACCCATAAAAGTAACACTGTCCCTACTCCTCAGAAAATTCCCAAGAGAAGTAAAACCGAGGTGGCAGGCCCGAGAGGGGCAAAGTGATAATCCAAAAGGCAGCTGTGATTTATTTATTTTTTTGTTGCCCACAGCCGACAACGTCCGGAGGAGGTCTGGCTACTGTCCCTATTAGTTCAGGCTTCTGTAGAATTTGACGTTTAGCTTCTTTGGAGTTGAGCCTCTCCAAGTGGTCTCCCTTCCTTTTCCGAAGCAAGACCCCCACCCCAACTCCAAGGGCGGCTTCTAAGCCGATCCCTGGTGGGTTTCTCATTATGGGGGAATTCACCACGACCAATCGGGGCGGAGGCTGCAAGAGAGCCAGGCCCTTGGCCGATTGCCAGATTGGCGATCTCCGGGAGGCTGGATCAAGCCGGGGGGAGGCAAGGTCTAAGGGACCAGGAGGAATCTGCTGAAGGAATCATCGGAAGTAAATCGATGGGTCTTCTTAGAAGGCCAAAGTGTCCCTCAATAGTCTTGACTAGGCAGCCTTGGCAATTATTCCTGGAGAACAAGGGTGGGGCGCGGGGGCCTTACTGCCTTAAAAGTGAGCAGGCCAGATGTTTCCAGCTGCAGGTCCTAGCAGATCGGGAGATCTCACTAGTCTTCTCGGAAGCCCTGCGGGATGGTGAGCTCCCCTGTGGGTCTTCTGGAAAGGCAGCCCTGCGGAACCACCGTAAGATTTTCTTGGGAGGGATCTCCTGCGCGGCTTGGACCTCTCGTCAACGGGGGCAACTTCTGGCCCCAAAGCCGCCCCCCTCCCCTTCCCGACGGAGAAGGTAACCCCCTTCCCCTTTCCAGGAAGGGATTGCGAACCCTTCACCACCGAGAAGGAGGGCAGTTCGATTTCTGAGCACCGATCGGCGCCAAAGACGGAGAGATGGGGGGGGCAGCTTTGCTTCAAGAAGGCCGAGGAAGGTGCCCCCTCCCATTTAAAAACGTCGGAGCGCCCGGCTGCCCTGGGCAAGCCTTCAGCCCCTGATGTCCGTCGCAATTCCAGGATCGAAAGCTTCCCAAGTCTCCTTTGTCCGGATCCCGAGAGCTCCCCGGGCCAGAGGCTCGCTCGGCAAGGATTCCCGCAGATCCTCGGAGGACGGGGAGCTCATTTCTTCTGGAAGAAGCCCATGATGGAGGCCTGCTTGTTGGGCTTGGCAGGGAGCCCCCCCACGCCTTTCTTGCTGCCTCTCTTCTCCTCTTTGGGCTCCTTCTTCCCGGCCAGAGGGGGGGCCTTGTGAGCTGCGGGGGGCTTGGCCCGGAGGTCCCCTTCGCTGTCGGTGCACGACTCGCTCTCGTAGGCCTTCTCGGTCACTGGGGACGAGGGGAGACACCAGGTTACACAAGGCCGGTTGTGTCCCGCCTTTAGTAGCGTTTGGATAAATAACTCAAGGGGATGAAGTTACCCCGACGCGCCTTTCCTCCTCCCGTTTTCCCCACAACAACCTTGTAGGGTGTGGCTGGGCTGAAAGAGGAAGCCTGGCCCAAAGCCAGCCAGGTGGGCCCGATGGCTAAGCGGCACTTGAACTCACGGCCTCCCGTTTTCTAGCCTGCTGCCTTCAACCTCTGCCAGGAGAGCCCCCTGAATCCTCAACGGATTTGCCCGATGGATTAATCCACCTTCTCAGATGATGATGATAATCATCATCATCATCATCATCATCATCATCAACCTGATTGATACCTAGGATGCTGGCAGCAACCCGTGTCAACCATTAGCGCCAGTCAATTTGAGTGTTCAGTTGACTGAGGTTCATGTTTAACGAAAAAAAGGAGGAGGAGGAGGAGGAGGAGGAGGAGGAGGAGGAGGAGGAGGAAGGGACCTTGAATGTCATCTAGTCCAACCCCCTGCTCAGGCAGGAAACTTAGTCTATACCATTTCAGACAAATGGCTGTCCAGTCTCTTCTTAAAAACCTCCAGTGTTGGAGAAGGGAGGGAGGGAGGGAGGAAGGAAGGAACAATAACAGAGTTGGAAGGGACCCTGGAGGTCATCTAGTCCAACCCTCTCCTCAGGCAGGAAACCCTGCACCTTTTCAGACCAATGGCTGTCCTGTCTCTTCTTGAAAACTTCCAGGGCTGGAGCATTCACAGCTTCTGGAGGCAGGTGGTTCCCCTCGTTAATTTTTAAACTATGGTAGGAGCTTATTATTATTATTTTTTAAATACAAATGTTTTGTAAACTGTCCCTTCTTTCATGAGGCAACGTCTCTTTTTCAAGTTTCTTCTCTTCATTCACCGGCAAGGTGATGGACATCCTCTTTTTAAAAAAAAAATACGTTTTACTGACATTTTTTTTAACATAATATTTGGTAAACAGCGTGCTGTCGGGGTTTACATTTAAAAAACAATCGACAACAGTTTAATTCTATAGTCCACATACTGGCTTTGCTTGATTTTCCCTTCTTCCAATAAGATTCTCTTTTGCCAACCATGAATTAGCACAATTCTTATTATTTAAATGAATGACAATTAAATGTAGACCTTTCTAATAATTCTGCAAATAATAACCATATCTAACACTTTTTTTTCTAACTTATTCCAGTATTTTAGGGGCTGCCACAAAGAAGAAGGGGTCAAATTATTCTCCAAAGCACCAGAGGGAAGGACGAGAAACAATGGTTGGAAACTAACCAAAGAGAGAAGCAACCTGGAATTAAGGAGAAACTTCCTAACAGGGAGGACAATTAACCAGTGGAACAGCTGGCCACCAGAAATCGTGAGTACTCCATCACTGGAGGTTTTTTAAAAAAAGACTGGACAGTCACTTCTCTGAGATGATATAGGTTCTTCTGCTTGAGCGGGGGGTTGGACTAGAAGACCTCCAAGGTCCCTTCCAGCTCTGTTGTATTCTGACTGATCATAAGACATTCTCAATCAGCTGGTCAAAAACTGAGATTTTTCGCAGCCAGGCTACTTACCGATACAGCCTTCGTCGTCTACAAAAGTTCTCGACTTCAAGACACGTTTGCGCTTGCGTTTCTTCTCTCCCACGGAAGCCTGAAAGACAGGAAGAGAATGACGAGTCCTCGCCATATTTATCCCGACTGAACAAGTGTAATCGTTTGCTCACTGACAATTTAGGCCAGGGATGGTGAACCTTTTAGAGACCGAGTGCCCAAACTGCAACCCAAAACCCACTGAGGTATCGCAAAGTGCCAACATGTCAATTTCCTCTGAATACTGAGGTTTTAGTTTAGGAGAAAGAAAAAAAAAAACAACAACTCACACAATAACGTCTTTTGTCTTAAAAGAAAAACACACCAACAAAGCTTTGAACGATACAAACAACTTTTTACTGAAAGGTTTTGCATTTGGGACACTTTTGAACAAATAATGTGATTTTTTTGCTGTTGTATGCGTGCTGATAATTTGTCTAACCTTGGCTCATACTTTGTAAGTTTGAGAGCAAGACATGCAGCACTCAGGTCATCTGTTAGTCTGTTTCTGGTGTCAGATTTGATATAATTCAAAGCTGAAAACAGCACGCTTGCTCTGGAGGCTTGTTTTGGTTAGGAAGGGGCTCAAGAAATGGCCTTTTCCTGCAAAAGCGTAGCCAGAGAGGGCCGCACATGCCCACAGAGAGGGCTCCGAGTGCCCCCCCTTTGGCACGCGTGCCATAGGTTCGCCACCACTGATTTAGGCAAATATTTTATTGGGGGTTAATAAAAGTGGGGTGATGTGCCTCGTATACTAGTTTTCTTGCGAGGAATACAACCAGGGTACACCTGTTTGTGTGGCCTCTGGAACAAACAGATGCAAAGGGTTAAGACAGCTGTTGGCTGGGCCCAGCAGGACTCGGCTGATGCCGTTACCTTCGGATTTACACAACCCTTTTCTACCTATACAGCTAGCCCTCTGCTTGCGACCTCAACGGAGCCCAAAATTTCTGTGGCTAAGCAGGACGGTTTTTAAGCAAGCTTTGCCCCATTGTGCGGCCTCGCTTGCCACATTCGCTAAGCGGATCGCTGCAGTTATTAAGTTGGTAACGTGGCTGCAGTTGTTCAGTTAGTAACATAGTTGTTAAGTGAATTTAGCTTCCCAAGCATTGTCTCTGTTTGGCAGACGGTCGTAAAAGGGGATCACGTGACCCTGAGGCAGGACAACTGTTGTAAGTACATGCCAATTGGATAGCCCTTTGTCTGAAATGGTATAGGGTTTCCTGCCTGAGCAGGGGGGTTGGACTAGATGACCTCCAAGGTCCCATCCAACCTTATTTATTATTATTATTATTATTATAAGTGTCCGAATTTTGACCAGAGGGAGGCTGCAATGGTTTTAAGTGTGTAAAACAGAGGTACCCAACCTGTGGGCCGTGGGCTCTTGGCCACTGGGCCGTGTGAATGGCTGGCCAGCGCACACATGTGTATGCGCACACTCCCCCCCTTTCATGCTAGCAGAGCCATCAGTGTCATGTGGGGGCGCTAGCCCTGGCCCCGAGTATTGTACAGGCACTAGCCCCACCCCCAGCATCAAGCATGCACTTGCGCCGCCCCCGTTTGCGTCACACGCACGCACACACGCGCTCCCATGCCTGCCCCTTCCTTTTCCTCCAGGCCGCCAACCGAGAAAGGTTGGGGACCTCTGGTGTAAAACAATCGTAAGCCACTTTTTTCAGTGTCTTTGTGACTTCAGTCACTCAAGGAATGCTTGTCAGTCAAGGACCACCTGTTTATCCTGAGGCTGGAGGCACTCTTTGGGAATTTTCACTCCAAATTTGAAAGAGATCCGCTAAACACACCCAATGTTCTTTCCTTTCCTCCCTCCCTCTCTCTCTTTTCCTTCCTTCCTTCCCCTTTTTCTCTCCCATCTTTCTTTCTTTTTTCTTCCTCATCATTTCTCCTTCTTTCCTTCCTTTGCTCCTCTTTTTCCTCTCTCTCTCTCTCTCACACACACGTTTTCCTTTCTTTCTCGTCTTTCTCTTTCCTTCCTTCCTTTCTTTCCCTTTCCTCTCTCACACCCACACACATCTGCACCTAGGCGTATTTACCACCACCGGGGCAGGCGCTGGCGGAGGCTGCGGCTTCTGAGCCGGTTCCGGAGGAGAGTCGTCAGAAGCGGCTGGCGAGGAGGAAGCACCTGCCAAGAAGACAAAACAAGATGTGGTTCATTTTGACTTGCTCTCACCTGTGTGTCTTCAGCTGCAGCCTTTCCTTGCATCACTCCCATCAACATCCGTGACTGAGGGAGGACCAGAAAACGACGGTCCCTGCAGAGCGGGCTTCCTTGCTTGGCCGCACTGACGGATCTCAACCGAAGCCGAAGACACAATGGACCAAAGACTGTCCAATCTCCCCCTTCTGTCCAATTGTGTCGGTCTATTCTGTTTGGGTCGTGAAGTAGCCGCAAAGCAGGTACTGGGTTTGAAACTGGCTCGCCGCGTTAGGCTAGGGAGGTCTGGGATGAAGCTGAGTAGCAGACCTCAGCAGAACTGAACAGAACAACAGAGTTGGAAGGGACCCTGGAGGTCTTTTAATCCAAATTTAACCATTTCAGACAAAGGGCTGTCCAGTCTCTTCTTAAAAGCCTCCAGTCTTGGAGCATTCACCGCTTCTGGAGGCAGGCTGTTCCACTGGTTAATTGTTCTAACTGTCAGGAAGTTTCTCCTTAGTTCTAGGTTGCTTCTCTCTTTGGTTAGTTTCCATCCGTTGCTTCTTGTCCTGCTTTCAGGCGCTTTGGAGAATAGGTGGAAACATACCCCCCCCTCTTTGGGGTAGCCCCTCAGATTTTGGAAAGCTGCTATCATGTTATCCCTAATCCTTCTTTTCATCAAACTAGCCTTGCCCAGTTCCTGCAACTGTCCTTCGTATGTTTTAGCTTCCAGCCCCCTGATCCTCTTTGTTGCTCCTCTCTGCACTCTTTCTAGAGCAGGGGTCTTCAAACGTGGCCCTTTGTTGACCTGCGGACCTCAACTCCCAGAATTCCTCAGCCAGGCGCGCCTGGCTGAGGAATTCTGGGAGTTGAGGTCCGCAGGTCAACAAAGGGCCACGTTTGAAGACCTCTGTTCTAGAGTCTCAACATCCTGGCAACCGGTCAAACTTTGCTCTCTTTTGACAGTAAGCCTAATTACTACTAATAATTACTACTAATAATACCCTAATAGGAGCTCATTTGCAAAAGTTTTTCTAATAACTGGCACTTGATGATAGTCCATTTTCCTGCGATAACCAAAGCCTGACTTTAAGATAACAAACCACTAACTGTCCATAAATGGATCCTCCATCTAAATTTTATACACACACACACACACACACACACACAAAAATTATTCAAATTGCTAATAAAGAATTTGGGAGGCTTTATTAGCAATTTGAATAATTTACACAAATAATGAACTGTCGTAAGTTGTGACTATAGCCTGCGGATAGCCTTGGGCTAGGCTGAAACAGGAAAGAAGATTTAACTAGCAAGGTATTCAAAAAGACTTGACAAATACTTAAAACACACACACACACACACACACACACACACACATATACTGCTCAAAAAAATAAAGGGAACAGAAAATAAGACATCCTACTATTAAATACAGTACATTGTGTTTTTTAAGTGTTCCCTTTATTTTTTTGAGCAGTATATATACACATACATATATATGTATACGTGATGGCAGAACATTTCGGGGAAATTATGTATAAATTTCTCCCTCTCGTTGATTCTGAATCCCCCACGATGGAACTCAGATGAAACGAATGCTTTCAGTTCTACCCACAGCAAGAAAAAGAAAGCTATTTGTCCCTTTCCCACGTTGCTCATCTGCCTTGACTGCATACGTAGCCTTTTGCCCTTCCCTTCCAAAGGGCCTCAGATGCTCAGCAAGCTGGGGGGGCCTCCGCGCAGATCCAGCTTGAGAAGCCCAGCCAAAGATTCAGGAGGGTTCAAATTGGCTTCAAGGGTGGATTGTGTGATTGTGGTGATTCCTGGCCAGCTAGTGGACCTGTCAGCTGAGTCTGGGGAATCAGAGGAGGAGGAGGAGGGGCCTGGAAAGCCATCGAAGGAAGGCTCTGAGGAGCTCCAGGACTTACAATCTGATGCAGAGCCTGGCCCCTCCACTCATGCTTAGGCTGAGACCCAGCTGCGCTGGGAAGCTGAGTCAGACTCTGAGGACTCACAGCTGGAAGACGCTGACAGGCCACACGAGCAGGACAGAGGGAGGCAATGGTGCGGCTCCAAGGGCAGAGGAGAAGGCCTTGAGAAGCCACGCCTGGGGGGCTGCATAATAAAAAGGGAAGGTGTGGGCAGTGCTGGTTGCTGAAGGCAACCCTTTGCAAAGGGATCAAGTTTCATGGGATCGTGTTCTGATTGCCTGGCCTGTGGACAATTCTCTGTTCGAATCGTGCTCTGTTTGCCTTTGCTTTTGGGACATTTTGCAGGTCTGTCCATAATATTAAAAAAGGATTTGTTTTTCCTGCGTTTGCAGGCTACTTGTTGGAAGAGGGGTTTGTCCTTGTGAGTTAACAAGGACTCACCTAGGCTGGGACAGAAAAGGTGGGCCCCATCCTGGCGTCAACTCACCTTCCTCATCACCGCTGCTGTCTGACTGAGGTTTGATTCGACGCCGTTTCTTCTTCAAGCGGCCAGCTCTTTCCTCCTCCTCCTCCTCCTCCATTTCTGCCTTCTTTGCTCTGGGAGAAAGGGAGATCAGCTTAGACAAAAAGGAAGGAAAACGAAGAGTTTTGCCCAATGCAGGTAGCCCTCGCCTACTTGGCAACTGGTTCACATTTATGACGGTCGCAGCGTCTCCGAGGGTCCCGTGATCCCCTTTCGCAACCGTCTGACAAGAAAGTCAATGGGGGAGGTCAGATGCGCTTAATGACCATGTTATTCATTTAACAACTGCAGTGATTGACTTAACGACTGTGGCAAGAAAGGCCGTGAAATGGGGCAGAGCGCACTTAACAAAGCCGGTATACATGGCGCAATAAATCGCATGAATGACTGAAGCAGGCCAACTCTTTGCAGCCTTGTGGCCGAGAAAAACACCAATCCACTACCTTTTCTTCTCCCTCTGCTGCCCTCTGGACGGCTCAGCCTCCTTGCTCGGCTTCTCATGACCAGGAGGAGAGTTTGGGTCCGTGGAAGAAACGGATGGCTTGGCCACTGATCGCTCTTCCTTCAGTTGCTGGGCCTCAGCACTGGCCTTGCCTGCACCTAAAAGAAGAAAATGGGAAAGCTAAGAGAATAGAATAGAATTCAGAATTCGAATAGAACAGAATAGAGAATAGAGTTCAGAATTCAAATAGAACAGAAGAAAAAATAGAAGAGACGAGAAATAGAAGAGAATAGGAAACAGAATAGAATAAAAAACAGAATAGAAAATAGAATAGAATTTGTTGTTGTTGTTGTTAGCTGCGAAGTCGTGTCCGACCCCTCGCGACCCCATGGACAACGTTCCTCCAGGCCTTCCTGTCCTCTACCATCTTCTGGAGTCCATTGAAGCTCACGCCTCCTGCTTCAGTGACTCCATCCAGCCACCTCATTCTCCGTCGTCCCCTTCTTCTCTTGCCCTCAATCTTTCCCAGCATTAGGCTCTTCTCCAGTGAGTCCTTCCTTCTCATTAGGTGGCCAAAGTATTTGAGTTTCAACTCCAGGATCTGGCCTTCTAAAGCGCAGTCAGGGTTGATCTCCTCTAGGACTGACCGGTTTGATCGGCTTGCAGTCCAAGGGACTTGCAGGAGTCTTCTCCAGCACCAGAGTTCAAAGGCCTCAATTCTTTGGCGCTCAGCCTTTCTTATGGTCCAGCTTTCACTGTCATACATTGCAACTGGGAAGACCATGGCCTTGACTATACGCACTTTTGTTGACAGGGTGACGTCTCTGCTTTTAAGTGTGCTGTAGAATAGAATAGAGTTCAGAATTCAAATAGAACAGAAGAAAAAAATAGAAAGCAGAATAGAATAGAAAATAGAAGAAAAAATAGAATAGAAAATAGAATAGGAGCTGGAAGGGACCTTTGAGGTCTTCTAGTCCAGCCCCCTGCTCAAGCAGGAGAACCTATACCATCTCAGACAAGTGACTGTCTAGCCTTTTCTTAATAATCTACAGTAGTGGAGCACCCACGATTTCTGGAGGCAAGCTGTTCCACTGGTTAATTGTTCTAACTGTCAGGAAGTTTCTCCTTAGTTCTAGGTTGCTTCTCTCCTTGATGAGTTTCCATCCGTTGCTTCTTGTCCTGCCTTCTGGTGCTTTGGGGAACAGCTTGACTCCCTCTTCTTTGGGGCAGCCCCTGAGATACTGGAACACTGATATCATGTCTCCCCTGCTTCTTCTTTTATTTAAATAGCCAAACCCAAGTCCTGTAGCTGTTCTTTGTATGTTTTAGTCTCCAGGCCTTGGATCATCTTAGCTGCTCTTCTCTGAATTTTTTCCCAAACCCTCCACATCTTTTTTTGTGATATGGTGACCAAAACTGGCTTCAATATTCCAGGTGTGGCCTCACTAGGGCTTTATAAAGCAGTGCTAATACCTCGCAGGATCTTGATTCCATGCCTCTGTTTATGCAACCAAGGAGTGTATTCACTTTTTTGGCTGCTGTCGCACACTGCTGGCTCACGGTCAAGCGGTCGTCCACTCCAGAAATCCCTTTGAATTCCTCATGGAAACCACCCCAGTGGCAACAAGCTGCCTCAAATCAAAACCAATATTCAATTTGTCTCCGGTACAGCTAGTCCTCAATTTACAGCCACTCATCTGGCCGTTGGGGGCTGGTCGTTACAACTTCGAACCAAATTGTAAGTCCCTTTTGGGGGGGTAAGGGGGGGTGTATCGTAACTTTGAACTTTCCACCTAGTTGGATGACCCCTTGTCTTATTCAAAATCCAGCAAGGCCACTACAGTCAGTCCTCCCCTTACAACAGCTTTGCTTATTGACCGTTCGAGGTTCTAGTGGAATTGAAAAAAGTGACTTATGACCGTTTTCACACTTACAACCGTTGTACCATCCCCCACGGTCACATGAACAAAGTTCAGACGCTTGGTGACCGACTCAGAGTTACGACAGTTGCCGTGTTCTGCGATCCCCTTTTGCAACCTTCTGGAAAGGAAAGCCAATGGGGAAGTCCGATTCCCTTAACAACTGCAGCGATTTAATTCAATGGGGCAAGAAAAGTCAGAAAATGGGGCAAAAACTCCACGGATTTCTTACATAGCGACATAAAACTTTGGGTTCGGCTGTGGTCCTAAGTTGACTACCTGTGCTGGACCAGTATATAATCAGCTGGTCCATTATTATACAGTAGCTAGCTTAGGAATTAAGAAGTATTTAGCATTACGGTCACTCATGCGCTCGTGACCTCTCGGTTAGACTACTGCAACGCTCTCTACATGGGGCTGCCCTTGAGGACCACTCGGAGGCTCCAACTGGTGCAGAATGCAGCCGCGAGAGTCGTGTTGGGAGTCTCCCGATACTCCCATGTTACACCTCTGCTCCGTGAGCTGCATTGGCTTCCAGTTGTCTTCCGGGTGAGATTCAAGGTGCTGGTGATGACCTTTAAAACCCTACATGGCATGGGCCCGGAGTACCTTAGGGAGCACCTGCAGCCGGCATCAACTTCCCTCTGCCCAGTGCGCTCCCACAGAGAGGGCCTCCTCAGGGTGCCTCCGGTCAGAGAATGCCGACTGGTGACCCCCAGGGGGAGGGCGTTCTCTGTGGGTGCGCTGGATTTGTGGAACCGTTTACTGGTTGAGCTCCGGATGGCTCCCGACCTTCGCTCCTTCCGACGTGATCTAAAGACCTATTTGTTTGAACAAGCCGGCCTGGTGTGATGGGTTTGGGTTTTATTATTGTTTTTAATGTATTGTAATTTATTGTTGTATTGCATAGGGCATTATGTTTAATCTTTTCTTAATTTTTGTATCTTTGTATTTTAGTATTTATTGCCCTGTTCACCACCCTGAGTCCTTTGGGAGAAGGGCGGTATACAAATTAAATTATTATTATTATTATTTACAGGGTTAATGCTGTATCCTTAAAGAGAACTGTAAGAACATTTAGCATACAAAGGGTTAAACGCCGGTTGCTTAAGAGATGGCTTCTGGGAAATGTAGTCTAGTTGTTAGTTAGTCCTATATCAGTGATGGCGAACCTTTTAGAGACCGAGTGCCCAAACCGCAACCCAAAACCCACTTATGTATCATCGGGTGCCAGGTGGGTGTGGCCTGTTGGGTTGGCGTGGCCCATTAAGTGGGCGTGGCTGCAATAGTAATGACAGACTGGTGGGACTAAAAAGTTCAATCAATTCCAACTTTACGAGAACTTTTTTTCCCCCGCGGCGGAGGCCTAAAGAGAAAAGGTTTTAGAAAACCCAGCTGAAGGCCTAGGACTGGGCCAACGGTGCGTGTGCCCACAGAGAGGGCTCTGCGTGCCACCTGTGGCACGCGTGCCCTAGGTTTGCCACCACTGTCCTCTATCTTATCTAGTCAGTGGGAGGAGTTTCAAAGTTTACTGCAGGACATCCTGGCTATGTGCCAGGCTGCAAAGCCTTTTGTTTCAATCACCGTCGTGCAAGCTCCGAATAGCATCTGTAACGATGCTTAGCTGAGATGGAGAAAACCACTCGTTTTTTACACTACGAGAATGAACAAATATGGAACATGAGTATGTTGTGACGACCGGATGTCTTTACGGCAAAATGTAAGTTTTTGCTTAAAGTTCCTGGACAGTAAATATTTCTTTTAAAATCATTTTCGTTGAGTTACAGATGCTATTCGGAGCTTGCACGATGGTGATTGAAACAAAAGGCTTTGCAGCCTGGCACATAGCCAGGATGTCCTGCAATAAACTTTGAAACTCCTGGAATTTGGAACTAGAAAGCATTTTAGTTCTGGAAGCCAGAACACTACCTGTATTCATGACATTTGCAGTGTCCTGGGTGTGTGTGTGTGTGTGGTTTGATGTGTTTAACAAACGATAATAGATATGGTTAATTATCGTAAACCATATGTTAATCACTCAATAGCCTTCTTCTTGCCAATATATATGCAAAATTACATATCACGTTCCTTTCTCTCTGACTGGTTTCTCTAGCCACTGATGGAAATTATCCCATGTTTTTCTCTTTAAAATCAATCTATCAATTTCTGCCCACTCTGGAATTTTCTTAGCTGGCACCTCTTCAGCTGGTTAAGTTTTCGTTTTCCCAACGTTGGGCAAATGCCATTCTTGCTGCCGCCACCGTCTCGCTATCTTAACCATTTGCGACGATTCGCTGAACAAATGGGGCGGGGAAAGGTTGTAAAATGGGACAAATCTCCCTTAACAACGTTCTTGCTTAGCAACGGGACGTTCAGGTCCCACGGTGGTCGTACGTCGAGGACTTGCCTGCACTTACGACGGAGAATAAAGAGAGGGCGGCTTACCCTCTTTGCTGACGGCAGCTTTCCCAAAGAAGTTGCTCAAGGTGTTTCCTTTCGTTGAGGCTTTGCTGTTGCTCGCTGAGGCCTAAAAGGAATTAAAAGGAAGAGTGAGAAGAGAGAGATCGCGGAAAACAATAAAATCCAATCAAAAGGCTGGGATGCACTACGAGGTGCTACACAGGCGGGCCTCGACTTAGGACCACAAAGCGGCCCCAAAATTTCTCTTCGTTAAGCGAGGAGACGTTTGGTTAATTGAGTTTTGTCCCATTCCATTTTACGATCTTTTCGCCTCCGTTGTTAAGGGGATCGCTGCAGTTGATCAGTTAAGTTAGCAATCTGTGAAGTGAATCTGGCTGGTCGGCGGGTAGCCCAAGGGGACCCCCGCCACCCACCCCGGGACGTTGCCACCGTCGTAAACGTGAGTCGGTCGCCAAGCATCTGGATTTTGATCGTGTGACCGTTGAGGATGGCGCAAAGGCCTTAAACTGTGAAAAGCGGTCGGAAGTCCCTTTTGAAGGGTCACGAAATGGACCGTCGTGAGTCGAGGACTGCCTGTGTAAGCCTAAATGTTGTTGCTAGGGAGACTTAGCTTCAAATCCCTCCTTCAACCACTGCGGAATGGCTGATTTTGAGACAGTCCCACTTCGCAAGGGCGTCGCGCGAACCGGACTGGGGAAAAAAATCAACTTCACCTCCCTGGTTATCAGTTAAAGACTACCTGTTTGCTTTAGAAGGGTATTTAGTCCTTGACTTATGACCACAATCGAGCTCAAAATTCCCACGGTGAACGGAAACATTTGTTAAGCTAACTTTGCCCCATTTTATGACCTTCCTTGCCACAGTTGTTAAGCGAATCACTGCAGTGATGCCTCCAGAAGCGGTGAATGCTCCAACGCTGGAGGTTTTTAAGAAGAGACTGGCCAGCCATTTGTCTGAAATGGTGTAGGGCAGGGGTCTTCAAACTTGGCCCTTTTATGACTTGTGGACTTCAACTCCCAGAATTCCTCAGCCAGCAAAGCTGGCTGAGGAATTCTGGGAATTGAAGTCCACAAGTCATAAAAGGGCCAAGTTTGAAGACCCCTGGTGTAGGGTTTCCTGCCTGAGCAGGGGGTTGGACTAGATGACCTCCAAGGTCCTCTCCAACTTCTTCTTCTTATTATTATGATAGCGGTGATTTTTCAACCGCCCTGTGTAGGCAGGCAATCCTCGGCTTACGGCCAGAAGGGAGCCCAAGATTTCCGTCGTTCTTGCTTCTGATTCATCAACACTTTGGGGGGGGGGAAGGGGGGCGACAAAAAAAAAAGAGATTTTTCTCCACTGAAAGGCCCGCTTTTAATCGGAATGAAGCAGAGACGGGACAGGTCTTTCTCCGTCTCAGCCCCGCTGTATCAGACACGGGCCAGACTACAACTCCCATCCTCCCCAGCTCAACCCATTTATGGGAGGGGTTTCGTTGGAGAAGGTGGTAGATTTGCAAGCAACAATTAACCAGTGGAACCACCTGCCTCCAGAAGCGGTGAATTGCTCCAACACTGGACGTTTGTAAGAAGAGACTGGCCAGCCACTTGTCTGAAATGGTATAGGGTTTCCTGCCTGAGCAGGGGGTTGGACTAGATGACCTCCAAGATCCTTTCCAACTGTATTATTATTATTACTTGTTAAGTTAATCACACAGTCGTTAAGTGAAGCCAGCTCCCCCCCCCATTGACTTTGCTTGACGGAAGGTCGCAAAAGGGGATCAGGTGACGCCGGGACGCTGCGACCGTTGTATGAGTCAGTTGTCAAGTGTCTCAGTTTTGATCACGTGACACCCCCCCCCCCAGGATGCTGCAACTGTCGTAAACACGAGTCGCCAAAGCGTCTGAATTTTGATCAAGTGACCACGGAGATGCTGCGACAGTCGTTAAGTGTGAAAAAAAAGAACAAAACGGCTGCCAGTCCTTTTTTTCCCCGGCGCCGTTGTAACTTGGAACGGTCACTAAACTGTTGTAAGTCGAGGACTTTCCTGAAGGCGCCTGGAGTCAAACTCCCAGAATTCCCCAGCCAGCCCTGGTCCTTCTGCAAAGTATTTAAGCGGGAAAACGTACCCCGAGGGTCTCTTTGGTGTCCAGGGGCGCTTCCTTCTGGGCATTCTTGGGTCTGGGGGCTGGTTTGGCCGCAAACATTCCCAGGATGCCTTTTGCCGGCTGGGCGGGCTGCTTCGACGACGTGCCTGGAGCCTGGCCGTTGAGCATGGGAGCGTCCGGCACCTTTGTGGTGGTGGGAGGCTGGGAGGGCCCCTGGGCGGGGGTCTCGGCCTGGGAGGCTTCGGCGACAGGCCTAGTGACGGCGGCAGCACAGCAAATGGCACTGAATCTAGCAAGAGAGGAGATGCATTTCATGGGCAGCCGAACTAAACATAATTTATTTATTTATTTATTTATTTAATTTGTATACCGCCCTTCTCCCGAAGGACTCAGGGCGGTGAACAGGGCAATGCATAATAAAAAACAAGATACAAAAATTAAAAATTATTAAAAAATAATTAAACAGTGATGCCCATAATAAATTAGTACAGATTAAAAGTTAAGGCCAATTTATAAAACCCAACCCCATCCCATCAGGCCAGGCCAGCTTGTTCAAAAAGATACGTCTTTAGATCGCGCCGGAAGGAGCGAAGGTCGGGCGCCATCCGGAGCTCAACCGGAAGACGGTTCCATAAATCCGGCGCGCCCACAGAGAACGCCCTCCCCCTGGGGGCCACCAGTCGGCATTCTTAGACCGGTGGCACCCTGAGGAGGCCCTCTCTGTGGGAGCGTACTGGGCAGAGGGAAGTTGACGCCGGCCGCAGGTGATCCCCAAGGTATTCCGGACCCATGCCATGTAGGGCCTTGAAAACCATTACCAGAACCTTGAACCTCACCCGGAAGACAACTGGAAGCCAATGCAGCTCGCGGAGCAAAGGTGTGACATGGGAGTATCGGGAAACTCCCAACACGACTCTCGCGGCTGCACTCTGTACCAGTTGGAGCCTCCAAGTGGTCTTCAAGGGCAGCCCCATGTAGAGAGCGTTGCAGTAGTCTAAACGAGAGGTCACGAGCGCATGAGTGACCGTACGTAAGGCATCCCGGTCTAGATAGGGCCGCAACTGGCGCACCAGAGTCCTCCACTTACGACCGCATCTGAGCCCACGTTTTCCATTGTGAAGTGAATTTTGCCCAGTTTTACCCATTTTCTTCCCACCGTTGTTAAGTGAATCACTGCAGTTGCTAAGTCGCAACACGGCCGTTAAGTGAATCTGGCTTTCCCCATTGACTTTCTTCGTCAGAAGGTCGCAATAGGGGGGATCGCCTGACCCCGGGAGACCGGGACGGTCATAAACGTGAGCCAGTCGCCAAGCGTCTGGATTCTGAGCACATGATCACCCATCGGGGATGGTGAAACGGCCGTAAGGGTGGAAAAAAGGGTCGTCGGTGGCTTTTTCCCTGTAGCGTTGTAACTTGGAATGGACACTAAATGAGCTGTTGATAAGGCGAGGTCTGGCTGTAAAGTTAGCAGCCACGTTACTGCTGTCAAGAATTAAGGAGAAACTTCCTGACCGTGAGGACAATCAACCAGTGGAACAGCTTGCCCCCAGAAGTCGTGGGTGCTCCATCACTGGAGATTTTTAAAAAGAGGCTGGACAATCACCTGTCTGAGATGGTATAGGGGGCTGGACTAGAAGACCTCCAAGGTCCCTTCCTGATTCTATTCTATTCTATTCTATTCTATTCTATTCTATTCTATTCTATTCTATTCTATTCTATTCTATTCTATTCTATTCTATTTCTATTCTGTATTTCTATTCTATTCTATTCTGTTCCGTTCCATTCTATGTGTGTAACAAGAGTTCACGCTTCGGTTAAACATGGCTGCACTTTGGTTCATAGTTATACTTTAAAATACTAACTCTAGACTGGGGGTCTTCAATGTTGGCCCTTTTATGACTTGGGGACTTCAACTCCCAGAATTCCTCAGCCAGGCTCTATTCTATATATAGCTCTATTTAACTTTAAATTTTAATTTGTTTTAATTGTGGGCTAGTCTTAATTTAATTCTATTTTAATTGTATTGTTTTGTATTGTTTTAATTCGCCCTGTAAACTGCCCTGAGTCCTTCGGGAATAGGGCGGTATATAAAATCAAATAAATAAATAAATAAATAAAATCCTATATAGAATAGAATAGCAAGTTGTCTACAACACAGTCCTTTCAATAATTCCAAGAAGGCTCCCCACCCATTTGCACCACTCAGGTGAGCCTGAGGACACAGGTAAACCTCCAAGTGGCCTCAACGACCCTCTACAAAGGATGCAAATGACCAGCTGTCTGCCAGGAGTATAAATCCTTCCACTCCCCACCATTCAGTCAGAACCTGAAGAAGCTTCTTGGGTGAGAAGCAAAACGTCTTCAAAGAAAAACAAGGAAGTCCAGTGGCCTCCTGCAAAAAAGCATCTTTGGGATAACCACGACCGGGAGGACAGAGAATCTCCCTAGAAAACTAAGTTCCCTCCCTGCATTGCTACCCCCAGTGTTCCCACCCACCCACCCACCCACCCGGGTTGCTCATGACACCCTGGCCAACAGCCAACTCACTTGCTGCAGTTCTGGAGATTCGTCTTGAGGACGTCGTAGTCGGTGTTGAAGAGAGGACTGCTGTCCCTGAGCAGGGCTTTCTGGATGCTGTAGACGTGGACGCTGGCCACCGTGGAGAGCTTGGCTTTCATGGCTGAAAAGGAGGCAGAAGCCGCATGAAGGATGGAGGGAGGTTTCTCAAAGCGAGTGGGGGACACTGGCCGGTCTCCCTCTCAGCCTACCTCGCAGGGTTGTTGTTGTGGGGAAAATACACCCCCCCCCAAAAAATAGAAAAAAAAATTGTCCTATTTTTCCAAAGACGATTTTGAAGTTTTGTCCAAACTCACCTTCTAATTTATCTTCTTTCACCACTGCCACCTTATGGTACTGGAAAGAAAAGGTAGCCCTATTACTTCAGCAAATATCGGTTGATTGCCCAACACGTCAAGACCGCACGATTGACGTACGTAATCCGCCTTACACGTTTTCTGGAACATCGGGAGAACGAATTCTCAGGGAAGCAATTTAAGCCTGCAATTCCAGGTTTAAAGGGCCACTCCGGCTGCCCATTCTAAATTCAAACGCCCGATGCAAGAGGAAGCCGCTTTCTGACTTACGGTGTGCCCGTTCTGAACGACGTTCCCTGCCAGTAAATAGGTGACGTGCAGCTGGGCCCCTGCGTTCTCCTTCCGTTTCCTCTCCATGTAATCATATAACATTCTGTGAAAACAAGAGCGCAAAGACAGAAGTTAAAATAGACAGTTTTTGAAGTTTTCAGTAACTGTCCCCTGAAAAACTAAACACCCAAATTAAGCTGTGCAGCTCAGGATTAAACAGCTATAAATGAAAAGGGGCTTGGTCAAGGCAACAAGCTAGAAAGCAGGAGACTGAGTTCAAGTCCTGCTGTAGGTAAGAAAGCCGGCTGGGTGACTTTGGGCCAATCACCAGGAGACGGTGAGTTCAAATCCTGCCTTAGCCATGAAAGCCAACTGGGTGCCTTTTGCCTAATCACCAGGAGGCGATGAGTTCTAGTCCTGTCTCAGGCATGAAAGCTGGCTGGGTGACGGGTCAATCACCAGGAGACGGTGAGTTCTAGTCCCGCCTTAGGCATGAAAGGGAACTGGGTGACTTTGGGCCAATCACCAGGAGACAGTGAGTTCAAGTCCTGCCTTAGGCATGAAAGCTGGCTAGGTGACTGGGTCAATCACCAGGAGACGGTGAGTTATAGTACTGTCTTAGCCATGAAAGCCAACTGGGTGACTTTGGGCCAATCACCAGGAGACGGTGAGTTCTAGTCCCGCCTTAGGCACGAAAGCCGGCTGGGTGACTTTGGGCCAATCACCAGGAGACGGTGAGTTCTAGTCCCGCCTTAGGCATGAAAGGGAACTGGGTGACTGGGTCAATCACCAGGAGACGATGAGTTCTAGTCCTGCCTTAAGCATGAAAGCCGGCCGGGTGACTTTTGATCCAAAAGGCCACATTTATGTAAGTCACAGCATCCTCGGGTCGTGTGATCCCCTTTTTGCAACCTTCCGACAAGCCAAGTCAGTTGGGAAGCCAGATTCACTTAACAACTGTGCAGTGATTCGTAGCAAGTGTATCAAGAAAGGCTGTAAAATGGGGCAAAACTCACTTAACAACAGTCTCACTTAGCAAGAGATGTTTTGCACTCAATTGTGGTCGTACGTTAAGGACTACCTGTATCAGAGACGAGTAGTAGTCTAGACTACTACCGTTAGGTACAGACAAAGAGAGATGGATACTTACTGCTTGGCTTGATTCACGTGAACTCCCAGGGTAAAGCTCAGCCATTTATATGTGACCTGCAAAGCAACGCGTATCACTGTGTTAACAAAAAGGCCAACAGCCGCCAGAGAATGAACCTCCACCGCTGCAACCATCCCGGAGATGGGAAGAGTCTACTAAGACGGACCTCTCCAGCCTCTGCTTGAAGACAGGGCTGACACCTGTACAGCTGTACAACTGACGCTACATGTATTGTTTGTCACAATGCAATTCTTCAGAATATCTTGCCGGACCTCTCGGCTGACTTTTGGGGCAGCCACAAAGTCATTTGAGTGGGGTTTGCAGGCAACTATGCAGGCATAAATAAAATTACTATATAAACAAGAGGCGCTCCCAACTGTTGTTTGGACAATTTAGTGTTCTGGATAAGTTATCTTTTCTCCTTTAGACACACACTCTCTCTGTGTGCATGTACATAATATGTGTGTGCGTCTCTCTGTATATGTGTGTTTTGTGTGTGTGTGTGTCTGTCTGTCTATATGTGTGTGTGTATGCATATATAGTTTATATATTTATTGTTGTGGAGCAGGGGGTCTTCAAACTTGGCCCTTTTATGACACACACACACACTCTCTCTATATATGTGTGTGTGTGTGTGTGTGTGTGTGTGTGTGTACACACAAAGATATACAAAGATACATACACATACAAACATATATATAGTGTGTTTGTATGTATAGGTAAAGGTAAAGAGGATCCCCCGCGCCTGCGTGCTAGTCGTTTCCGACTCTAGGGGCCGGTGCTCATCTCCGTTTCAAAGCCGAAGAGCCAGCGCTTGTCCGAGGACGTCTCCGTGGTCATGTGGCCGGCATGACTAGACGCCAGAGGCGCACGGAACGCTGTTACCTTCCCACCGTAGTGGTCCCTATTTTTCTACTTGCATTTTTACGTGCTTTCGAACTGCTAGGTTGGCAGAAGCTGGGACGAGTAACGGGCGCTCACTCTGCTACGCGGCACTCGGGATTCGACCCGCCAAACTGCCGACCTTCTGATCGACAAGCTCAGCGCCCTAACCCGCTGAGCCACCGCGTCCCTTTTGTATGTATAGTTTAGTTAAATATTAGTTTTTATATATATATATATATATATATATATATATATATATATATATATATGTGTGTGTGTGTGTGTGTGTGTATAATAATAACAACAACAACAACAAAACAACAACAACAACAACAATAACAATAATAATAATAATAATAATAATAATAATAATAATAATAATAATTTAATTTCTATACCGCCCTTCTCCCGAATAATAATAATAATAATAATAATAATAATAATAATAATAATAATAATAATAATAATAATAATAATAATAATTTAATTTCTATACCGCCCTTCTCCCGAAGCACTCAGGGCGGTGTACAGGGCAATACAATAAAAATACAATGTACAAAATTTATATGTGTATATGTATATGTATATGTGTATGTATGTGTGTGTATATATATATACACACACACACACACACACACACACACACGTATACATATACATACACACACACACACACACACGTATTTTCTGGAGAGGCCATCACATTACACACACATACATCATTTATACATCATCATTTTCCTTAATGCCAGGAGGGGATCAAGTTAACGGCTGCTCTGGACTGGGGGCCACATCAGCCCCTCCCCAAATAAAGAGATGCCTCGCCAGGCCCGCCGTTTGGAGACTCAGGCCCCTCCCCCCTAAAATGTTGGGGGGGGGAGGAATGCAGCTTCTGGCTCTTGAGGGACGCGAGGCCCCAAAGGCCAGAGGTATTATGGGATGCGGGCTGCCTGGCAGGCTTTAGGCCAGCGGCCGTTAGGAAAGGGATCCCGAGGCTCCAGCGGGGGCCTCCCCTTCCAGGGTCCCCTCTCAAGACCCTCGGCCTACTCCCATCCCTGCCGCCCGCTGCGGAGGATGGGAGTTGGAGTAAGAGTAATAATAATAATAATAATAATAATAATAATAATAATAATAATAATAATAATAATTATTATTATTATTATATAATAATTTTTAGAGCACGAGGAGACCCGGGAGGGTCGCGCGGCGCCTGAATGAAGCAATTTTTTTTTTCTGGACACGCAGACCCCTGCCCCGCCCCCCACTCTTTTCAAACCACCACCACCCCACGCAACCCCTGCATCATTCGCACTCACGACTCGGTTCTGGTCCGTGACGAACTCGTCGATGTTCTCCAGGTAAAGTTCGTCCTCCATGACGGGCCGTCCCGGGCCGCGACCCTCCACCGCCGCCATGGCAACGCCAGGCCACACCCCCTCCTGGCTTTTGCGCGCGCGCGCCCCCGCGCGCCCTACGGCGGCCGAGAGGAGACGCTTACGGCGCGCGGAACGTCGGCCTCAGCGCGCTACGGGGGCCGCGCGGGGACAGTTCGCCGCAACCGCCGCCGCCGCCGCCGCCGCTGCTTAGAGCGCATGCGTTCTGTCCCCGAGTGGGCGGGGAAGGGTGCTTTAGCTCCTCCGGCATCGTCAACCCGGCGCTCTCCGGGCGCCCTGGGGTTTGCCTGCCAATTGAGGGCAGGGGATAATGGGATTTGGCGTGGCGGGGGGAGTGGGCGGCCCCTGCAGGCAGTCCTCGACTTAGGACCATAAATTGAGCCCAACGTTCTTGTTGATCGGCGAGACATTTATTAAGCGGGTTTTGCCCCGTTTTACGACAGTTGTTAATATCCTGGTCGTTAAGTGAATCCCTATTGACTTTGCTTGTCGGAAGGGGGCAAAAACGGGATTACGTGATATCGGGACACTGCGACCGTGTTAAATATGAGTCAGTTGCCAAGTCTCCCAGTTTTGATCACATGAGCCATGAGGATGCTGCAACGGTCGTTAAGTCAGGAAAACAGACATAAGTCACATTTTTCAATGAGGTTGTAACTTGGAACGGTCAGTAAACAAGCTGTTGCAAGTACAGGACTACCTGTATTAAAAATAATTGTCTTCTGCCTTCGATTTCCAGCCCATCCTCTTCCCCCCATCTCTTATGTCCATGCGTTGGAAATGGCTTTTACACACACACACACACACACACACACACACACACACAGACAGACACCGATGCACAATCTAGGAAGGCTGAACCTGTCTCAGCAGCCCCCCTTTGCAGCTTTCGGGTTTCCTCCGGATGTTTCCTGTTTTGCAAATTTTGGGCCAATTTCCTGCAGAGTTTACGTGTGCCTCTTCAGGCCTTGCGTGTGCTTGCTGCTGCTTTGACGTTTTTTTTCTACTGGCACATCTGGAATGTGCCAGCTTTTGGCGGGGGGGCGTGTTTATCTTCCACCCTGGAAAAGGCTATTTTGAGAGGTGCATTTATATTCCACTCCTACGGAATAACCTTTGCAGCATCCCTTTGGATCAAGGTGATCAAAATTAATAGAATAGAATAGAAAATATGGAATAGAATAGAAAAGAATAGAATAGATTTATGGAATAGAATAGAATAGAATAGAATAGAATAGAATAGAATAGAATAGAATAGAATAGAAAATATGGAATAGAATAGAATAGAATAGAATAGAATAGAATAGAATAGAATAGAATAGAATAGAATAGAATAGAATAGAATAGAATAGAATAGAATAGAATAGAAAATATGGAATGGAATGGAGTGGAATGGAATGGAATGGAATAGAATAGAATAGAATAGAATAGAATAGAATAGAATAGAATAGAATAGAATAGAAAATATGGAATGGAAATTAGAATAGAATTGAACAGAACAGAATAGAATAGAATAATTAAAGTAGGGTTAGGGTTAGAATGATAATTTTGAGTGTACACTAATCCGCATACATTAAAATGAAATTTCGTTCCCTACAGCTCTCAAAGGGTCACCACCTCCGATATAGACTACATAAATATGACAAAAATAAGTAAATACAGAAGACGCATATACCCACATATAATAATAATAATAATAATAATAATAATAATAATAATAATAATAATAATAATAATAATAATAATAATAATAAAGTTGGAAGGGACCTTGGAGGTCATCTAGTCCAACCCCCTGCTCAGGCAGGAAACCCTATACCATTTCGGACAAATGGCTGTCCAGTCTCTTCTTAGAAACCTCCAGCGTTGGAGCATTCACCGCTTCTGGAGGCAGGTTGTTCCACTGGTTAGTTGTTCTGACTGTCAGGAAGTTTCTCCTTAGTTCCAGGTTGCTTCTCTCCTTGACTAGTTTCCATCCATTGCTTCTTGTCCTGCCTTCGGGCGCTTCGGAGAAGAGCTTGACTCCCTCTTCTTTGGGGCAGCCCCTGAGATACTGGAAGACTGCTATCATGTCACCCCTCACCCTTCTCTTCATTAAACTACACATACCCAATTCCAGCAACCGTTTCCTATATGTTTTAGCCTCCAGCCCCCTAATCATCTTTGTTGCTCTTCTCTGTACTCTTTCCAGAGTCTCGACATCTTTTTTACATCGTGGTGACCAAAACTGGATGCAGTATGTTATATGACACAGAGAAACAACAGTCTACTTTGGCTTATGTATAACTGTGCATGGCGAGAAAAACGAATCTCGCGAGTTTACCAGACAGATGTTGCTTTCAAAACCGGTTCATTTTTATGACCGTTGCTGTGCCCCATGGTCACGTGATCAAAACCCAGACACTTAGCAACTGACTCGTATTTACGACAGTTGCAGCATCCCGGGGTCACGTGATCCCCTTTTGCGACCTTCTGACAAGATTCACTTAACAACTTAAACAACTGCAGTGATTTCCTTCACAACTGTGGCAAGAAAGGTCGTAAGATGGGGCCAAACTCACTTAAGAAATGTCTCACTTAGCGACAGAAATCTGGGGCTCAGTTGTGATGGTAAGTCGAGGTCTATTTGTATAGGGCAGGGGTCGGCAACCTCGGCTCTTTTATGACTCGTGGACTTCAACTCCCAGAATTCCTGAGCCAGCATAGCTGGCTCAGGAATTCTGGGAGTTGAAGTCCACGAGTCATAAAAGAGCCGAGGTTGCCGACCCCTGGTATAGGGTCTCCCGCTTGAGCAGAGGGTTGGACTAGAAGACCTCCAGGGTCCCCTCCAGCTCTTGTTATTCTGTCGAAGAATGCACGGAGTCCTTATTTACAAAAACAGTTCGGTTGGACTCGACTCGCTTCCTTCCGAACCCAAATTATTATTAGCTGGAGGGAGATGGAAAGTGAAAACACCAGGAAGTGTTGATTTGCGTCAGAATGCGCCCCTGGTGCACCGGGAGGCAAAACAACCTCTGGATTTCCCCCTTGCCAACAGCTGGAGGAAAGTGACGCAACCCGGAATGCAAACACTTCCGATGTTTTTCCTCGATTCCCTGGCCTCGTTTGGAGACGTTGCTGCGTTTCTGTGCTTTACTTGCCAAAGGCCTTGAAAAACTAGGATGTAAATCTGAGCCATAAACAAATAAAAGAGATACTGTATATATCTATTTATTTAGAATAGAATAGAGCTGGAAGGGACCTTGGAGGTCTTCTAGTCCAGCCCCCGCCCCCGCTCGAGCAGGAGAACCTATGCCATCTCAGACAATTGACTGTCCAGTCTCTTCTTAAAAATCTCCAGTGATGGAGCACCCACGATTTCTGGTGGCAAGCCGTTCCACTGGTTAATTGTCCTCACTGTCAGGAAGTTTCTCCAAGGTTGCTTCTCTCCTTGATTAGTTTCCATCCGTTGCTTCTTGTCCTTGCCTTCTGGTGCTTTGGAAATAAGCTGACCCCCTCCTCTTTGTAGCAACCCCCCAAATATTGGAATCCCGCTATCATGTCACCCCTATTTCTTCTTTTCTTTAGACTAGCCAAACCCAAGTCCCGCAGCCGTTCTTCGTATGGTTTAGTCTCCAGGCCTTGGATCGCCTTAGTTGCTCTTTTCTGAACTTTTTCCAAACTCTCAACATCTTGTTTGTGATACGGTGACCAAAATTGGCTGCAGTACTCCAGGTGTGGCCTCACTAGGGTTTTATACAGCGGTGCTAATAACTCACCTGATCTTGATTCTATGCCTCTGTTTATACTGACAGTTAGAACAACTAACCAGTGGAACAACCTGCCTCCAGAAGCTGTGAATGCTCCAACACTGGAAGTTTTTAAGAAGAGACTGGACAGCCATTTGTCTGAAATGGTATAGGGTTTCCTGCCTTAGCAGGGGGTTGGACTAGATGACCTCCAAGGTCCCTTCCAACTTATTATTATAATTATTATTATACAACCCAGGATTGTGTGAGCTTTTTCAGCTGCTGCCGCACAGGGCCTGTTGAGAATTTACACCGCCATCCTCCGTTTGAAAGCGGATGCAATTATATTACAGGTAGTCCTCGGCTTAACGACCACAATTGACTGCACCAATCCCATTGCTAAGGAAGACAGCTGTGAAGTGAGTTTTGCCCCATTTTACGACCTATCTTGCCACAGCTGTTAAGTGAATCACTGCGGTTGTTAAGCGAGTCACAGGGTTGTTAAGTGAATCTGGTTTTCCCCATTGACTTTGCTGGTCAGAAGGTCGCAGAAGGGGATCACGGGAGTCCTGGGACACTAAAACTGTCATAAGTACCTGCCAGTTTCAAAGAACGTCTTGCCACTAAAAAAAAAAGCAGCTACAAGCAACCAATGTAGAAAAAGGAAATGGTTGCTGGAATTGGCTATGTCTACTTTAATGAAGAGAAGGACGAGGGGGGACATGAGAGCAGTCTTCCAGTATCTCAGGGGCTGCCCCAAAGAAGAGGGAGTCAAGCTATTCTCCAAAGCGCCTGAAGGCAGGACAAGAAGCCACGGATGGAAACTCATCAAGGAGAGAAGCAACTTAGAACTAAGGAGAAATTTCCTGACAGTGAGGACAATTAACCAGTGGAACTACTTGCCTCCAGAAGCTGTGAATGCTTTCCTTTCCAATTCTGGTTTTTTATTTTTTCTGTTTATTCTGTTAAAATGTTGCCCCAAATAACGCCTGGATTTGTTCAGGCAGTTCCTGGCAGATGAGACTAAATTGAAGGAGCAGCAATGCTAGCAAAGTTAGTCTACTACAGGTAGTCTTCAACTTATGGACAGAAAACAACAACAACAACAACAACAACGACGATGATGATGATGGAAGGGACTTTGGAGATCATCTAGTCCAACCCCTGCTCAGGCAAGAAACCCTATACCATTTCAGACAAAGGGCTGTCCAGTCTCTTCTTAAAAACTTCCAGCATTGGAGCATTCACAGCTTGTAGTGGCAAGCTGTTCCACTGGTTAATTGTTCTGACTGTCAGAAAGTTTCTCCTTAGCTCCAGGTTGCTTCTCTCTTTGGTTAATTTCCCTCCATTGCTTCTTGTCCTGCCTTCTTCAGGGGCTTTGGAGAACAGCTTGACCCCCAACTCTTCTTTGGGGCAGCCCCTGAGATACTGGAACGCTGCTATCCTGTCCCCCCTCGTCCTTCTGTTCATTAAACTAGACACCCCCAATTCCAGCAACCATTCTGTTATGTACATTCTGTTATGTACACAGGGGATGTCACACAAAGCTAAGCCACTGACACCACCAGGTGGTAGGGTGCTCTGTCAGGATTGGCAGAGCATCCTTTGGCGGGAAATTCGGATATTGGGATTGGTTCGAAGTATACCTGGCTAGGTATATAAAAGGGGCAGTTGCCCTCGCCCAGTCTGTGCTGAAGCAATAAAGTGTACTGTGTTGATTCCTGTTGTCCTGAGTCGTCCATCTTGGCCATGCGGTCCAGAACTCACAATCTAACACATTCCTTATGTGTTTTAACCTCAACTGTTTATTGTTGTTCTGTGGTTCTGTTGGCAAGGTGGCTATTAAATGCCTTGCGCCTGGTTTAACAACTGCAGCAGGAACGGTTATAAAATGGGGCAAAAGTCCCTTAACAACTGTATTGCTTAGCAACAACTGCTGTGGTCGTAAGTCGAGGATTGCCTGTACACCTTGTCACAACTCTGCCGCAGCCAAGGCACAAGGGAATTCCTTCAGACGGCTGGGAATTGTTTGCTATAAGCTCCATTCTTAGATTTAAAGACCGGAAACCAGCTGTAAACGAAGCATGACTGAGACACAGCCGGCTTCCTTGTCGCGTTTCCAAAGGGAAACGGATTTATTAAGTCACTGTGACTTCCTGCCAGCTGCTAGGGCTGTGCCACGGCAGGACAAGGGGAAAAATGTTTGTTTCCTTCTCCCAAAATAAATGGCTCGTGCATCCTCTGCAAAGACGGGGGTGCTGAATGCACACATCCCAATGGAATCAGGACAAGGTGATTGTGTTATGCAGGTGCACGCTCCGAATTTATGGTGCAGTTGGGACTAAGGCCTTCAGGTGGAACCTCAGGAATAGAATAGGATAGGATAATGAAATACAGAATAGAAGAGAAATATAGAATAGAATAGAATAAAAATATAGAATAGAATAGAATAGAATACAAATACAGAACAGAACAGAATAATAAAATACAGAATAGAATAATAAAATACAGAATAGAATAGAAATACAGAATAGAATAAAATAAAATAGAAGCGAATAGTAGAATAGAATAGAAATATAGAATAGTAAAGTACAATATAGAATAGAATATTATACAGAATAGAATAGAATGAAATAGAAGCGAAGAGAGTAGTACAATAGAATAGAATAGAAATATAGAATAGAATAGTAAAGTACAATATAGAATAGTAGAATAGAATAGGAATGGAATGGAATGGAATAGAATAGAGTAGTAGAATAGAATAGAATAGAATAGAATAGAATAGAATAGAATAGAATAGAATAGAATAGAATAGAGTAGTAGAGTAGAATAGAATATAGAATAGAATATAGAATATAGAATATAGAATATAGAATAGAATAGAATAGAATAGAATAGAATAGAATAGAATAGAATAGAATAGAAGGAATGAAGAATAGAATAGAATAGAACAGAACAGAACAGAATAGAACAGAATAGAATAGAATACAGTTAGAAGGGACCTTGGAGGTCTTCAACCCCTGCTCAAGCATGAAATAGAATAGAATAGAATAGAATAGAATAGAATAGAATAGAATAGAATAGAATAGAATAGAATAGAATAGAATAGAATAGAATAGAAATGAAATTATTTATTGGCCGAGTATGATTGGATACCCAAGGAATTTGTCTTCGGTGCTTAAACACTCGGTGTGCATACAAACAAGAAAGCTATATAATCATAAGATACCAATCAAAGTTTGCATGCATTACCTTCATGCGGTGCTTCTCAACCTTGGCGACTTGCAGAGGCGTGGACTGGACTTCAACCCCCAGAATTCACCAGGCAGCCCTGGCCAGAGAATTGTGGGACTTGGGAGTCGTAATATACCTGGCCAGCACTCAAATGCGAAGAGCCGGTTTAAGCACAAACAGGAACTGGGTCCCTCTTCATCTCGCCTTCCTGGTGTGCTTTGTCAAGCATATTCTGCTAGCGTGATCCTTTTTTCAAGTTTTAGCAAGTCAACAAACGCTAAGAGCAAATTTGCCCTCAGTCTCTGGGCCTGTGACGACGACAACTCCTTTTTGGACTCTCGTTCCAGAGTTGGCAGCTCCGAGGTGGCTGGCTCCATCTTTGCCACACCTGCCCTCCGTGCAGAAATGCCCTCCCTTCTCCCCCGCCTTCATACTGTTTTATTGCATTGTTGTGACACACAGACAGAGCATTGTATTTATTTGGAGACTGTGGCGTTTCTGCAGGGTTGACCGGAGATTGTTCACACACACACACACACACACACACACACACAGGGGTTGGGGGGAGTTTATGATAACTTGGGCTGAGTTCTGCAGAGGGAGGGAGGGAAGAAGGAAGAGAGAGAGAGAGGGAAATCAGAGGTAAGTGAAAGTAAAATTGAAGGGATTTTATTCTGCTTAAGGTTGATGTTAGTAATATTGATATTAGTAGCGATACTTTGCAATCATCTTTGTTGATGTGCGAGCAGCTTCGTAGGTGCTTTATATTGGGAAATTAGTTCTATAAAAGCAAATGTTTCGTGCTTTAGGTACAGGGGATTGCTTACATGAAAAGAGCACGGTGAGGGGAGAGGGAAATGGAGTCATGGTGGAGCCTGGGTTGTTGTGTACGAGTCGTCATCTAGGAATTATTTTTCTGCACCTTTAGGTTCCTGGTACCGAGACCCGATCTCTTTGTTCTGGAAAGGTATAAAAGGTGGAAGACATCTTTCCCCGGTTGTGGCCTTCCTCTCTCTACCAGCCACCAAGAGAGATGTGGCCAGCCAACTCTTATTTTGATCAAAATAAAAGTGGTTTTGCTTGCTGAAACCTCCGTTCAGGAGTTTCTTTGGCTTTTTAAAAATTCCTGGGTAATGCTGGGGCAATGGTGAGGCTAAGTGGGAAACCTTACAAAATGAAAGTGGAAGGAAAGGAAGGTTGGAGGGGGGGAAGGAGGAACATTGAAAAGAGGGAGGGAGGGGGGAAGGGAAGAGATGGAAGGGAGGGAGGGAAGGAAGGGGAAAGGGAAGGAAAGTGAAATGAAAGTGGGAGGGAGGAAGGAAGGAAAGGGAGTAGAGGGAGGAGGGAAGGAAGGAAGGAAAGTGAAAGGGAAGGGAAGTGAAAGAGGAAGGAAGTAGAGGGAGGAGGGAGGGAAGTGGAGGGCAGGTAAGGTGAAAGGGAAGGAAAGTGAAAGTGAGGAAAGGAGGGGGGAACTCTCCTCCTTGACACCAAACACGTGGGGGGGGAGTCCTGGGGCGTGGGGAAGCGTGGCCTGGGGTGGGAGAGAAGGAAGGAAGTGGAGGGAGGGAGGGAAGGAAGGAAGGAGAAAGTGAAATAATAATAATAATAATAATAATAATAAGTTGGAAGGGACCTTGGAGGTCATCTAGTCCAGCCCCCTGCTCAGGCAGGAAACCCTATACCATTTCGGACAAATGGCTGTCCAGTCTCTTCTTAAAAACTTCCAGTGTTGGAGCATTCACAGCTTCTGGAGGCAGGTTGTTCCTGAATGAAAGTGGAAGGGATGAAGGAAGAGAGGGAGGGAGGGAGAGAAGGAAGTAAGTGGAGAGAGGGAAGGGAGGGAGGAGAAAGTGAAATGAAAGTGGGACAAGGAAAATGGAAGGGAGGGAAAGAAAGGAACGTGAAAAGGAAAGAAGGGAGGGAGGGAGAGAAGGAAGGAAGGGGAGGGAGGGAAGGAAGAGGAGGGAAGGAAGGAAGGAGAAAGTGAAATGAAAGTGGAAGGGACGAAGGAAGATGGAAGGGAGGGAGGGAAGGAAAGAAGGAAGGAGAAAGTGAAATGAAAGTGGAAGGGAGGGAAGAAAGAAAGGAAGGAGAAAGTGAAATGAAAGTGGAAGGGATGAAGGAAGATGGAAGGGAGGGAGGGAAGGAAAGAAGGAAGGAGAAAGTGAAATCAAAGTGGAAGGGATGAAGGAAGATGGAAGGGAGGGAGGGAGGGAGAGAAGGAAGGAGAAAGTGAAATGAAAGTGGGAGGGAGGGAAGAAAGAAAGGAAGGAGAAAGTGAAATGAAAGTGGAAGAGAGGGAGGGAGGGAGGGAGAGAAGGAAGGAGAAAGTGAAATTAAAGTGGAAGGGAGGGAGGGAGAGAAGGAAGGTGAAAGTGAAATGAAAGTGGAAGAGAGGGAGGGAGGGAAGGAAAGAAGGAAGGAGAAAGTGAAATGAAAGTGGAAGGGACGAGGAAGATGGACGGAAGAAAGGAAGGAGAAAGTGAAACGAAAGTGAAAGCGAGGAAGGAAGGAACGGGGGGGGGGAGAGGAGGGAGAGCGCGCGCGCGCGAGAATCTCTCCTCCCCGGCCGCAGACACGTGGTGGTGGTGGTGGGGGGCGTGGCCAGGGGCCCGGGAGGCGTGGCCGGGGGTGGCCCGCGGGCGCCCTGCTGCCAAAGGCCCGTCTGCCATGCGGGGCGAGGCGGCGGCGGCGGTGCGGCTGGTGCGGCTGGGCCGGGCGTCGCTGGCGGAGTCTCTGCGGGCGCAGGAGGCGGGGGCGGCGGCGCTGCTGCGGGGGTCGGGGTCGGGGGAGCCGGAGCGGCTGGTGCTGTGGGAGCCGCGGGGGCCGCTCTACACGGCCGGGCTGCGCGGGGCGGCGGAGGCGGCGGCGGAGGCGGGGCGGCTGCGGGCGCTGGGCGCGGAGGTGGCGCGCGTGGGGCGCGGCGGGCGGCTGACCTTCCACGGGCCGGGCCAGCTGGTGGCCTACCCGGTGCTGGACCTGCGCCGCCGCCGCCTGGCCCTCCGCGCCTACGTGGCCGCCCTGCAGCGCCTGGCCCGCGACGCCGCCCGCCGCCTCGGCCTGCCCGCCGCCCGCGCCCTCCCGCCGCCCCGCACCGGCGTCTGGCTCGGCGACCGCAAGCTCTGCGCCATCGGTGAGCCCTGCGGGGCCCGAACGAGAGAGGGGGACTACGCTGCCTGTGGTCCTGGGGCTCCAGGATGGGGGATGGGAGGGGACTGCCAGGCCCGTGGTGCCCTGCCGGCTCAGGCTGCAGGCTGTGAATGGAGGGCAGACTACCGTACCAAGGGCACGGTGCCTGTGGTCCTGGGGCTCCAGAATGGGTGATAGGAGGGGACTGCCAGGCCCATGCTGCCCTGCCAGGCCCATGCTGCCCGCCCTTCCAGTGGGGAGGGGACCACCCTGCCCTTTGGGCTTGGCTTGGCCGCCCTGGGGCTCTGCAACAGGGGATAGGGAGGGGAACTACCAGGCCCATGGTGCCCGGCCTTCCAGTGGGGAGGGGACCGCCCTGCCCTTTGGGCTTGGCCTGGCCGCCCTGGGGCTCCAGAACGGGGGATAGGGAGGGGACTGCCAGGCCCATGGTGCCCGGCCAGCTCAGGCTGCAGGCTGTGAATGGAGGGCGCACTACCATGCCTCTTGTTCTTGGCCGCCCTGGAGCTCCGGAACGGTGGATAGGAGGGGACCGCCGGGCCCATGGTGCCTGGCCTTCCAGTGGGGAGGGGACCACCCTGCCCTTTGAGCTTGGCTTGGCCGCCCTGGGGCTCTGGAACAGGGGATAGGGAGGGGAACTGCCAGGCCCATGGTGCCCGGCCAGCTCAGGCTGCAGGGCCCAAACAAGAGATGGGGACTACGGTGCCTGTGGTCCTGGGGCTCCAGAATGGGTGATAGGAGGGGACTGCCAGGCCCATGGTGCCCGGCCAGGCCCGTGGTGCCCGGCCTTCCAGTGGGGCGGGGACCACCCTGCCCTTTGGGCTTGGCCGCCCTGGGGCTCTGCAACGGGGGATAGGGAGGAAAACTACCAGGCCCATGGTGCCCGGCCTTCCAGTGGGGAGAGGACCACCCTGCCCTTTGGGCTTGGCTTGGCCACCCTGGGGCTCTGCAACGGGGGATGGGGGGAACTACCAGGCCCATGGTGCCCGGCCTTCCACTGGGGAGGGGACCGCCCTGCCCTTTGAGCTTGGCTTGGCCGCCCTGGGGCTCTGCAACGGGGGATAGGGAGGGGGACTGCCAGGCCCATGGTGCCCGGCCAGCTCAGGCTGCAGGTTCCAAACAAGAGATGGGGACTACGGTGCCTGTGGTCCTGGGGCTCCAGAATGGGTGATAGGAGGGGACTGCCAGGCCCATGGTGCCCGGCCTTCCGCTGGGGAGGGGACCGCCCTGCCCTTTGGGCTTGGCTTGGCCACCCTGGGGCTCTGGAATGGGGGATAGGGAGGGGAACTGCCAGGCCCATGGTGCCCAGCCAGCTCAGGCTGCAGGGTCCAAACGAGAGATGGGGACTACCGTGCCTGTGGTTCTTGGGCTCCAGAATGGGTGATAGGAGGGGACTGCCAGGCACATGGTGCCCGGCCATCTCAGGCTGCAGGCTGTGAATGGAGTACGGACTACCGTACCTGTTGTTCTTGGCCGCCCTGGGCCTCCGGAATGGGGGATAGGGGACTGCCAGGCGCATGGTGCCCGGCCTTCGAATGGGGAGGGGACCACCCTGCCCTTTGAGCTTGGCTTGGCTACCCTGGGGCTCTGGAATGGGTGATAGGGGAACTGCCAGGCCCATGGTGCCCAGCCATCTCAGTCTGCAGGGTGCGAATGGAGGGCGGACTACCGTGCCCTTGGTACTTGGCGACCTTGGGGCTCCGGAATGGGTGATAGGGGACTGCCAAGCCCATGGTGCCCAGCCATCTCAGTCTGCAGGGTGCGAATGGAGGGCGGACTACCGTGCCCTTGGTACTTGGCGACCTTGGGGCTTCGGAATGGGTGATAGGGGACTGCCAAGCCCATGGTGCCCAGCCATCTCAGTCTGCAGGGTGCGAATGGAGGGCGGACTACCGTGCCCTTGGTACTTGGCGACCTTGGGGCTCCGGAATGGGTGATAGGGGACTGCCAAGCCCATGGTGCCCAGCCATCTCAGTCTGCAGGGTGCGAATGGAGGGCGGACTACCGTGCCCTTGGTACTTGGCGACCTTGGGGCTCCGGAATGGGTGATAGGGGACTGCCAAGCCCATGGTGCCCAGCCATCTCAGTCTGCAGGGTGCGAATGGAGGGCGGACTACCGTGCCCTTGGTACTTGGCGACCTTGGGGCTCTGGAATGGGTGATAGGAGGGGACTGCCAAGCCCATGGTGCCCAGCCATCTCAGTCTGCAGGGTGCGAATGGAGGGCGGACTACCGTGCCCTTGGTACTTGGCGACCTTGGGGCTCCGGAATGGGTGATAGGGGACTGCCAAGCCCATGGTGCCCAGCCATCTCAGTCTGCAGGGTGCGAATGGAGGGCGGACTACCGTGCCCTTGGTACTTGGCGACCTTGGGGCTCCGGAATGGGTGATAGGGGACTGCCAAGCCCATGGTGCCCAGCCATCTCAGTCTGCAGGGTGCGAATGGAGGGCGGACTACCGTGCCCTTGGTACTTGGCGACCTTGGGGCTCCGGAATGGGTGATAGGGAACTGCCAAGCCCATGGTGCCCAGCCATCTCAGTCTGCAGGGTGCGAATGGAGGGCGGACTACCGTGCCCTTGGTACTTGGCGACCTTGGGGCTTCGGAATGGGTGATAGGGGACTGCCAAGCCCATGGTGCCCAGCCATCTCAGTCTGCAGGGTGCGAATGGAGGGCGGACTACCGTGCCCTTGGTACTTGGCGACCTTGGGGCTCCGGAATGGGTGATAGGGGACTGCCAAGCCCATGGTGCCCAGCCATCTCAGTCTGCAGGGTGCGAATGGAGGGCGGACTACCGTGCCCTTGGTACTTGGCGGCCTTGGGGCTCCGGAATGGGTGATAGGGGACTGCCAAGCCCATGGTGCCCAGCCATCTCAGTCTGCAGGGTGCGAATGGAGGGCGGACTACCGTGCCCTTGGTACTTGGCGACCTTGGGGCTCTGGAATGGGTGATAGGAGGGGACTGCCAAGCCCATGGTGCCCAGCCATCTCAGTCTGCAGGGTGCGAATGGAGGGCGGACTACCGTGCCCTTGGTACTTGGCGACCTTGGGGCTCCGGAATGGGTGATAGGGGACTGCCAAGCCCATGGTGCCCAGCCATCTCAGTCTGCAGGGTGCGAATGGAGGGCGGACTACCGTGCCCTTGGTACTTGGCGACCTTGGGGCTCCGGAATGGGTGATAGGGGACTGCCAAGCCCATGGTGCCCAGCCATCTCAGTCTGCAGGGTGCGAATGGAGGGCGGACTACCGTGCCCTTGGTACTTGGCGACCTTGGGGCTCTGGAATGGGTGATAGGAGGGGACTGCCAAGCCCATGGTGCCCAGCCATCTCAGTCTGCAGGGTGCGAATGGAGGGCGGACTACCGTGCCCTTGGTACTTGGCGACCTTGGGGCTCTGGAATGGGTGATAGGGGACTGCCAAGCCCATGGTGCCCAGCCATCTCAGTCTGCAGGGTGCGAATGGAGGGCGGACTACCGTGCCCTTGGTACTTGGCGACCTTGGGGCTCTGGAATGGGTGATAGGAGGGGACTGCCAAGCCCATGGTGCCCAGCCATCTCAGTCTGCAGGGTGCGAATGGAGGGCGGACTACCGTGCCCTTGGTACTTGGCGACCTTGGGGCTCCGGAATGGGTGATAGGGGACTGCCAAGCCCATGGTGCCCAGCCATCTCAGTCTGCAGGGTGCGAATGGAGGGCGGACTACCGTGCCCTTGGTACTTGGCGACCTTGGGGCTCCGGAATGGGTGATAGGGGACTGCCAAGCCCATGGTGCCCAGCCATCTCAGTCTGCAGGGTGCGAATGGAGGGCGGACTACCGTGCCCTTGGTACTTGGCGACCTTGGGGCTCTGGAATGGGTGATAGGAGGGGACTGCCAAGCCCATGGTGCCCAGCCATCTCAGTCTGCAGGGTGCGAATGGAGGGCGGACTACCGTGCCCTTGGTACTTGGCGACCTTGGGGCTCCGGAATGGGTGATAGGGGACTGCCAAGCCCATGGTGCCCAGCCATCTCAGTCTGCAGGGTGCAAATGGAGGGCGGACTACCGTGCCCTTGGTACTTGGCGACCTTGGGGCTCCGGAATGGGTGATAGGGGACTGCCAAGCCCATGGTGCCCAGCCATCTCAGTCTGCAGGGTGCGAATGGAGGGCGGACTACCGTGCCCTTGGTACTTGGCGACCTTGGGGCTCCGGAATGGGTGATAGGGGACTGCCAAGCCCATGGTGCCCAGCCATCTCAGTCTGCAGGGTGCGAATGGAGGGCGGACTACCGTGCCCTTGGTACTTGGCGACCTTGGGGCTTCGGAATGGGTGATAGGGGACTGCCAAGCCCATGGTGCCCAGCCATCTCAGTCTGCAGGGTGCGAATGGAGGGCGGACTACCGTGCCCTTGGTACTTGGCGACCTTGGGGCTCCGGAATGGGTGATAGGGGACTGCCAAGCCCATGGTGCCCAGCCATCTCAGTCTGCAGGGTGCGAATGGAGGGCGGACTACCGTGCCCTTGGTACTTGGCGGCCTTGGGGCTCCGGAATGGGTGATAGGGGACTGCCAAGCCCATGGTGCCCAGCCATCTCAGTCTGCAGGGTGCGAATGGAGGGCGGACTACCGTGCCCTTGGTACTTGGCGACCTTGGGGCTCCGGAATGGGTGATAGGGGACTGCCAAGCCCATGGTGCCCAGCCATCTCAGTCTGCAGGGTGCGAATGGAGGGCGGACTACCGTGCCCTTGGTACTTGGCGGCCTTGGGGCTCCGGAATGGGTGATAGGGGACTGCCAAGCCCATGGTGCCCAGCCATCTCAGTCTGCAGGGTGCGAATGGAGGGCGGACTACCGTGCCCTTGGTACTTGGCGACCTTGGGGCTCCGGAATGGGTGATAGGGGACTGCCAAGCCCATGGTGCCCAGCCATCTCAGTCTGCAGGGTGCGAATGGAGGGCGGACTACCGTGCCCTTGGTACTTGGCGACCTTGGGGCTCCGGAATGGGTGATAGGGGACTGCCAAGCCCATGGTGCCCAGCCATCTCAGTCTGCAGGGTGCGAATGGAGGGCGGACTACCGTGCCCTTGGTACTTGGCGACCTTGGGGCTCTGGAATGGGTGATAGGAGGGGACTGCCAAGCCCATGGTGCCCAGCCATCTCAGTCTGCAGGGTGCGAATGGAGGGCGGACTACCGTGCCCTTGGTACTTGGCGACCTTGGGGCTCCGGAATGGGTGATAGGGGACTGCCAAGCCCATGGTGCCCAGCCATCTCAGTCTGCAGGGTGCGAATGGAGGGCGGACTACCGTGCCCTTGGTACTTGGCGACCTTGGGGCTCCGGAATGGGTGATAGGGGACTGCCAAGCCCATGGTGCCCAGCCATCTCAGTCTGCAGGGTGCGAATGGAGGGCGGACTACCGTGCCCTTGGTACTTGGCGACCTTGGGGCTCTGGAATGGGTGATAGGAGGGGACTGCCAAGCCCATGGTGCCCAGCCATCTCAGTCTGCAGGGTGCGAATGGAGGGCGGACTACCGTGCCCTTGGTACTTGGCGACCTTGGGGCTCTGGAATGGGTGATAGGGGACTGCCAAGCCCATGGTGCCCAGCCATCTCAGTCTGCAGGGTGCGAATGGAGGGCGGACTACCGTGCCCTTGGTACTTGGCGACCTTGGGGCTCTGGAATGGGTGATAGGAGGGGACTGCCAAGCCCATGGTGCCCAGCCATCTCAGTCTGCAGGGTGCGAATGGAGGGCGGACTACCGTGCCCTTGGTACTTGGCGACCTTGGGGCTCCGGAATGGGTGATAGGGGACTGCCAAGCCCATGGTGCCCAGCCATCTCAGTCTGCAGGGTGCGAATGGAGGGCGGACTACCGTGCCCTTGGTACTTGGCGACCTTGGGGCTCTGGAATGGGTGATAGGAGGGGACTGCCAAGCCCATGGTGCCCAGCCATCTCAGTCTGCAGGGTGCGAATGGAGGGCGGACTACCGTGCCCTTGGTACTTGGCGACCTTGGGGCTCCGGAATGGGTGATAGGGGACTGCCAAGCCCATGGTGCCCAGCCATCTCAGTCTGCAGGGTGCGAATGGAGGGCGGACTACCGTGCCCTTGGTACTTGGCGGCCTTGGGGCTCCGGAATGGGTGATAGGGGACTGCCAAGCCCATGGTGCCCAGCCATCTCAGTCTGCAGGGTGCGAATGGAGGGCGGACTACCGTGCCCTTGGTACTTGGCGACCTTGGGGCTCTGGAATGGGTGATAGGGGACTGCCAAGCCCATGGTGCCCAGCCATCTCAGTCTGCAGGGTGCGAATGGAGGGCGGACTACCGTGCCCTTGGTACTTGGCGACCTTGGGGCTCCGGAATGGGTGATAGGGGACTGCCAAGCCCATGGTGCCCAGCCATCTCAGTCTGCAGGGTGCGAATGGAGGGCGGACTACCGTGCCCTTGGTACTTGGCGACCTTGGGGCTCCGGAATGGGTGATAGGGGACTGCCAAGCCCATGGTGCCCAGCCATCTCAGTCTGCAGGGTGCGAATGGAGGGCGGACTACCGTGCCCTTGGTACTTGGCGACCTTGGGGCTCCGGAATGGGTGATAGGGGACTGCCAAGCCCATGGTGCCCAGCCATCTCAGTCTGCAGGGTGCGAATGGAGGGCGGACTACCGTGCCCTTGGTACTTGGCGACCTTGGGGCTCTGGAATGGGTGATAGGGGACTGCCAAGCCCATGGTGCCCAGCCATCTCAGTCTGCAGGGTGCGAATGGAGGGCGGACTACCGTGCCCTTGGTACTTGGCGACCTTGGGGCTCCGGAATGGGTGATAGGGAACTGCCAAGCCCATGGTGCCCAGCCATCTCAGTCTGCAGGGTGCGAATGGAGGGCGGACTACCGTGCCCTTGGTACTTGGCGACCTTGGGGCTTCGGAATGGGTGATAGGGGACTGCCAAGCCCATGGTGCCCAGCCATCTCAGTCTGCAGGGTGCGAATGGAGGGCGGACTACCGTGCCCTTGGTACTTGGCGACCTTGGGGCTCCGGAATGGGTGATAGGGGACTGCCAAGCCCATGGTGCCCAGCCATCTCAGTCTGCAGGGTGCGAATGGAGGGTGGACTACCGTGCCCTTGGTACTTGGCGGCCTTGGGGCTCCGGAATGGGTGATAGGGGACTGCCAAGCCCATGGTGCCCAGCCATCTCAGTCTGCAGGGTGCGAATGGAGGGCGGACTACCGTGCCCTTGGTACTTGGCGACCTTGGGGCTCTGGAATGGGTGATAGGAGGGGACTGCCAAGCCCATGGTGCCCAGCCATCTCAGTCTGCAGGGTGCGAATGGAGGGCGGACTACCGTGCCCTTGGTACTTGGCGACCTTGGGGCTCCGGAATGGGTGATAGGGGACTGCCAAGCCCATGGTGCCCAGCCATCTCAGTCTGCAGGGTGCGAATGGAGGGCGGACTACCGTGCCCTTGGTACTTGGCGACCTTGGGGCTCCGGAATGGGTGATAGGGGACTGCCAAGCCCATGGTGCCCAGCCATCTCAGTCTGCAGGGTGCGAATGGAGGGCGGACTACCGTGCCCTTGGTACTTGGCGACCTTGGGGCTCTGGAATGGGTGATAGGAGGGGACTGCCAAGCCCATGGTGCCCAGCCATCTCAGTCTGCAGGGTGCGAATGGAGGGCGGACTACCGTGCCCTTGGTACTTGGCGACCTTGGGGCTCCGGAATGGGTGATAGGGGACTGCCAAGCCCATGGTGCCCAGCCATCTCAGTCTGCAGGGTGCGAATGGAGGGCGGACTACCGTGCCCTTGGTACTTGGCGACCTTGGGGCTCTGGAATGGGTGATAGGAGGGGACTGCCAAGCCCATGGTGCCCAGCCATCTCAGTCTGCAGGGTGCGAATGGAGGGCGGACTACCGTGCCCTTGGTACTTGGCGACCTTGGGGCTCCGGAATGGGTGATAGGGGACTGCCAAGCCCATGGTGCCCAGCCATCTCAGTCTGCAGGGTGCGAATGGAGGGCGGACTACCGTGCCCTTGGTACTTGGCGACCTTGGGGCTCTGGAATGGGTGATAGGAGGGGACTGCCAAGCCCATGGTGCCCAGCCATCTCAGTCTGCAGGGTGCGAATGGAGGGCGGACTACCGTGCCCTTGGTACTTGGCGACCTTGGGGCTCCGGAATGGGTGATAGGGGACTGCCAAGCCCATGGTGCCCAGCCATCTCAGTCTGCAGGGTGCGAATGGAGGGCGGACTACCGTGCCCTTGGTACTTGGCGACCTTGGGGCTCTGGAATGGGTGATAGGAGGGGACTGCCAAGCCCATGGTGCCCAGCCATCTCAGTCTGCAGGGTGCGAATGGAGGGCGGACTACCGTGCCCTTGGTACTTGGCGACCTTGGGGCTCCGGAATGGGTGATAGGGGACTGCCAAGCCCATGGTGCCCAGCCATCTCAGTCTGCAGGGTGCGAATGGAGGGCGGACTACCGTGCCCTTGGTACTTGGCGACCTTGGGGCTCTGGAATGGGTGATAGGAGGGGACTGCCAAGCCCATGGTGCCCAGCCATCTCAGTCTGCAGGGTGCGAATGGAGGGCGGACTACCGTGCCCTTGGTACTTGGCGACCTTGGGGCTCCGGAATGGGTGATAGGGGACTGCCAAGCCCATGGTGCCCAGCCATCTCAGTCTGCAGGGTGCGAATGGAGGGCGGACTACCGTGCCCTTGGTACTTGGCGACCTTGGGGCTCTGGAATGGGTGATAGGAGGGGACTGCCAAGCCCATGGTGCCCAGCCATCTCAGTCTGCAGGGTGCGAATGGAGGGCGGACTACCGTGCCCTTGGTACTTGGCGACCTTGGGGCTCCGGAATGGGTGATAGGGGACTGCCAAGCCCATGGTGCCCAGCCATCTCAGTCTGCAGGGTGCGAATGGAGGGCGGACTACCGTGCCCTTGGTACTTGGCGACCTTGGGGCTCTGGAATGGGTGATAGGAGGGGACTGCCAAGCCCATGGTGCCCAGCCATCTCAGTCTGCAGGGTGCGAATGGAGGGCGGACTACCGTGCCCTTGGTACTTGGCGACCTTGGGGCTCCGGAATGGGTGATAGGGGACTGCCAAGCCCATCTATTCCATATGTTAACTTTAGTTGATTTCCTCTTTCCCCAAAATATCCCTTTGTTGCAAACATTGAGTTAATACAGTTCTTGTTGTTTTGATAAATAACAATTGAGTATATAGTTTTTCCAATATTCCGAAAGAATAATAATCGTATTAGTATAATATTTCTTTTCTTACTAGTCACTTTGGTTGCCTTATCATAAATCCCGTTACAATACTTATTTTAGTTTATTCCTCCCACCAAATTCTAAATATTCTTACTAAGTCTTGAGTAAGTCTTTCTTACTCAACGATTAATTTACATTTACATTGGCAGATTTAATTCTATTTTTCCATATAAGCCATCTCACACTTTTATATTTCTTAAGAAATAAATAAAAGAATGAAAAGAGAGAAGAAGAAAAAATGAAAAAAAAGAAGAAAAAAAAGCAAGAGCAACAAAACGCAAGAAATAACATACTACTTAAAATATATATCCCTCCTGGGTTAATATATTTATTTATTTCCTCAATTCCTTAGTCTTTTTAACCATAGCCGAGAATATATTTAATCTTTAAACATTCCATTCAATAGATCTAATCACCTAGTCCCTTGACTCTGATTCAAAACATTTTTTTATACTTTTCTTAAATTCAGTCACGTTTAAGTACCTAAAACATTTGCTTTATTTAAGTCATTTCAGCATTTTTTTTTTACAAAAAAGAAAAGCATACTATATTATTTGGAGAATGCATCCCTCTTAAAAGTGGTCTATTCCAAAATTCTTCTATTTATTTAAGCAGTTGTGATTTTTTCCCCCCAATGACGTAACTTTGAATGGTCATTAAACGAGCTGTTGTGAGTCGAGGATTATTAATATGATGTGAATATTAATTAGAATATTAAATGTAATATGGCGTCTGCTCTGCTTGCCTCCAGGCGTGCATTGCGGGAGACACATCACCTCGCACGGGCTGGCCCTGAACTGCTGCACTGACTTAACCTGGTTTGACCACATCGTCCCGTGTGGCCTGGAGGGGCTGGGGGTCACCTCTCTCAGCCAGGAACTCCGGAGACACGTCTCGGTGGAAGAGGCCACGCAACCTTTCCTGGAAGTCTTCCAGGAAGTCTTTCATTGTAGTTTAAGCGAAGAACCTGGTTTAGAGGAATGATGGACTGAGATGCCGGTGGCAGCGCGAGATCCTGGCTTGTCTGTTCTGAAATGATTAAACTCTGGACTTTTCCGGCTAGCGGGTTTTCTTCCTGGCGAGCGCAACGCAAGGTCTTCCGATACAGGTAGTCCTCAACTTAGGACCGCAATGTAGCCCCAAATCTCTGCTGCTAAGTGAGGAATTTGTTAAGTGGGTTTTACCCCGCCTTACGACTCTTCTCGCGACTTTTCTTTGTTGAGTGAATCACTTCCTTTAGGAACAGAGTTGTTAAGTGAAACTGGCTTTGCTTGCAAAAGGGAATCACATGGCCCGGGCTCGTCATAAATGTGAGTCAGTTGTCAGCTAGGTTTCATAGCTAAGGTGGGACTAGAACTCACCGTCTCCTGGTGATTGGCCCAAAGTCATCCAGCTGGCTTTCATGCCTAAGGCGGGACTAGAACTCACCGTCTCCTGGTGATTGGCCCAAAGTCATCCAGCTGGCTTTCATGCCTAAGGCGGGACTAGAACTCACCGTCTCCTGGTGATTGGCCCAAAGTCACCCAGCTGGCTTTCATGCCTAAGGCGGGACTAGAACTCACCGTCTCCTGGTGATTGGCCCAAAGTCACCCAGCCAGCTTTCATGCCTAAGGCGGGACTAGAACTCACCGTCTTCTAGTGATTGGCCCAAAGTCACCCAGCCAGCTTTCATGCCTAAGGCAGGACTAGAACTCACCGTCTCCTAGTGATTGGCCCAAAGTTGTCCAGCTGGCTTTCATGCCTAAGGCGGGACTAGAACTCACCGTCTCCTGGTGATTGGCCCAAAGTCACCCAGTTGGCTTTCATGCCTAAGGCAGGACTAGAACTCACCATCTCCTAGTGATTGGCCCAAAGTCACCCCGCCAGCTTTCATGCCTAAGGCGGGACTAGAACTCACTGTCTTCTAGTTCTTAAGCCAGCACCTTAACCACTAGACCAAACTGCCTCTCAATCACACGCTCTGGCTTTGTCTAAATCAAACCTCACGAATGTGCCCAATCTGGACACAAGACAGCTGAAGGAAAGGAGACCTAGTCATTGATATATAGAGATTTAGTTTAAATAAAGCATCAGCAAATAGAGGGAGAGAGAGAGAGAATAAATGGACAATACAATACTGGGAGTCCTCAACTTACGGCAGTTTGCTTAGTGACCGTTGAAACTTACAACGGCATTGAAAAAATGTGACTTATGACCATTCTGTTAATGATTTTTGCACACACCCTTGGGTCACGTGATCGAAATTCAGACCCACTTGGCAACTGACTCATATTTACGACGGTCGTAGTGTCCCGGAGGTGTTTATGTCACGCGATCCCCTTTTGCGACCTTCTGACCAGCAAAGTCAAGGGGGGAGGTAACCTGTTTCGTTTAATGACCGGGTGGCTAATTTATCAGCTGCAGTGATTCGCTTAACAACGGCAGCCGAAAAGGTCGTAAAACGGGGCAGAACTAACCGAAGACACGTCTCCCTTAAGCACAGAAATTCGGGGCTGAATTGTGGTCGTAAAGCGAGGATTACCGGGTGCAGGAGATAATGTTTCACACAGGCCAGATTCTTCACTTTTGCTGGGCGAAAATGAAGTGAAACCAGTTCAAATTCTGTCTCGACAGGAACGGAACAAATTCAGCCCAGAGGCTGCCATGTTGAAGCATGTCCTCGGCGTAACAACGGTTCATTTAGCGACCAAAGTTATAACGGCACTGGAAAAAAACGGTCGCGTGATTAAAAACATAAGTTTGGCACGTTGACAATAGTGCATTTCTAATATAGTGGTTTTGGGAGTATTTATGTATTTTATTTTTCTCCATACCATAAAAATAAAATAAAATGCAAGATCTATTTGAAGATTCCAGGCTGGCTGGCTCTCAGCAACGGGAGCATTTGTACATCCAAATCTAGTCAGTTTCGATAAAATACGGACATACAAAGATATTCTAAATTCTAAAAAACATGAGTTTGGCAACTAACTTATATTTATGACGATCGCAGCGTCCCGGGTTCGCCTGATCTCCTTTTGCGACCTTCCGACAAGCAAAGGCAATGGAGACGCCGGATTCATTTAGTGACCATGTGCAGTGATTCATTTAATAGCAGCAAGGTTGTAAAAAGGGACGAGACGCATGTAACTGTCTCGTTTAGCAACAAATTGGGCTGGTTACAGCATCATTGGATGTCATGAGAAGCACATGCGGTCCTTGCTTAACGACGGAGGTAGGGACGCCCGGAGCTAAAACTGCTTGGCAAAGGATCGGAGATGGACGGAAGGGTGGTTTCGGGTAGTCCTCGACTTTACGACCACAATGCAGCCCAAAATGTCCCATTCCTAAGCAAGATGGCCAAGTGGTTTTTTTTCCTGTTTTACGACCTTTTTGCCACCATTGTTAAGTGAATCACTGCGGTTAAGTAAGTCACACGGTGGTTAAGTGAAGCAGGCTTGCCCCATTGACTTTGCTTGCCAGGTGGTTTGCAGAAGGGGATCACGTGACACACACCCCTACACCCGGGATGTTGCAACCGTCATAAGTACATGCCAGTTGCTAAGCCTTCCGAATTTTGATCATGTGACCGTGGGGAATGCTGTCCTGGTTGTAAGTGTGAAAAACAGTCCCAAGCCACAGTGCAGTTGTAACTGGTCATTAAACAAATCTAAGCTGATGGTACTGAGTTGAGGACAAATCCACAATAGCTACTTTTCACCAGTTTGGGGGGGGATTGTTTTGCTAGGTAAATAATAATAACAACTACATTTTAAGGAGATACCTGGTTGATACCTAGGATGCTGTCAACCATCAGCGCCAGTCAATTTGAGTGTTCAGTTGACTTGAGTTTCATGTTTTATGGATAAAAGTTTTATATAATAATAATATGTTGGAAGGGAACTTGGAGATCATCTAGTCCAACCCCCTGGTCAGGCAGGAAACCCTATACCATTTCAGACAAAGGGCTGTCCAGTCTCTTCTTAAAAACCTACTTATGCACATAAAACATATTCAATCCGTTACTTATTAACCAAAGAGCTGCCTTTTGGGGACTTTTTTTTCGGCTGCTTGGAACTCATTAAAATACAGTTTTTTGAGTTCCAAGACGCACATTTGACTTAAAATCACGAGTCGCTTTCCCCCACTGTTCCTGCCATCCCTCAATTAATTACCAAGGTTGGTTAGTTCTAAACCTGGATCTCTTGGCGACAGAGAAGCAAGTGGCCTCAACTCAGCCTTATGGATTAACTGTTGTTCAATGCCGCAGCTTGCAAAGGGCAGAAAAGTTACGAAGTGCAATTTTATTTGCAATTAAATGCGTAGGGCTGCTCAACTCACAGGTTGAAAACAACATGGCAGCCTCAGTATAATTATTTATTATTAAATATTTATCCATTTGGCATAACACATTCTATTTATTAAAGATTTACCCATTTGACATAAATGCGTGGATTAAATATCCATTTGACATAAAGCAATTTATTTCAGCCACTGTATTCATCCTCTCCATCAATGTGCTGGCGAGCGGGCGAGCGGGCCGCCGGCTGAGGCTGATGGGAGTTGTAGTCCAGCCATTTTTTGCGTTCCCAGGGTAATGGGTCAGAGAACTTAAGATGCATTCTCCCTTGCTGCCTAGTATTGACTCCCCCCCCCGCTCCCAGCAACTACAATGACCATGCTTCCCACCTGGGCCTGCCAAGACAGCATCGTTAGATGGTGGACCGCTGTCTTGTCTGTCTTCACCATCAGCCCCCATGCGGAGGGGCTGGGTAGTCTTCAGCTCCCCTCCTGCGGTGTGAGCTGGGGAGGATGGACCTTGCAGTCCAATGCTTCGTTTTTTTGAAAAAGTGCCGCAGGAAAGCCTCAAAACTCTTGGTGACCCCAAAGGCCGGAGGAGTGGGTTGGGGGGGGAGAATGTGCCCAACCAATTTTTTTTGGGGGGGTAGAGTTGCAATTCCCAGCTTTAAGCCCCCTTTTGGCTCCCAAAGCGCCCCCTGCCGACCTATTTTATTTATTACAGCTACACACACAAGTTACAGTTGCAAGAAAAAGTATGTGAACCCTTTGGGATTACATGGAGTTTTGCATGAATTGGCCATAAAATGCGCTCTAAACGTCATGTAAGTCACAACAATAGAAAAACACAGTCTGCTTAAAATAATACTACACAAACAGCTGTTTTCGTGTTTTAATTGAACATAAGATGGAAACATTCACAGTGCAGGGTGGAAAAAGTATGTGAACCCCTAGCCTAATGACTTCTCCAAGAGCTAATTGGAGCCAGGAGTGAGCCAACCTTGACCCCAATCAGTGTGATGATATTGGATGTGTTGCTGACAGCTGTCCTGCCCTTTAAAAACACACACCTGTTTTGGGTTTACTGGTCTCAAGAAGCACTGTCTGATGTGAACCATGCCTCGCTGAAAAGAGCTCTCAGAAGACCTACGATCAGGAATTGTTGACTTGCATGAAGCTGGAAAGGGTTACAAAAGTATCTCCAAAAGCCTTGATGTTCATGTGTCCACGGTAAGACAGACTGCCTACAAATGGAGAAAGTTTAGCACTGTTGCTACTCTCCCTAGGCGTGGTCGTCCTGTAAAAAAGACTGCCAGAGCACAGCGCATAATGCTTAATGAGGTCAAGAAGAATCCTAGAGTGTCAGCTAAAGCCCTACAGAAATCTCTGGCACATGCTAACATTTTTGTTGACACATCTACAATAAGGAAAACATTAAACAAGAATGGAGTACATGGGAGGACACCACGGAGGAAGCCATTGCTGTTCAAAAAAAAAAATATTGCAGCACGTTTGAAGTTTGCAAAAGAGCACCTGGATGTTCCACAGCACTACTGGCAAAATATACTGTGGACAGATGAAACCAAAATTGAGTTGTTGGGGAAAAACACACAACACTATGTGTGGAGACAAAAAGGCACAGCACACCAACATCAAAACCTCATCCCCACTGTAAAACATGGCAGAGGGAGCATCATGGTTTGGGGCTGCTTTGCTGCCTCAGGGCCTGGATGGATTGTTGTCATTGATGGGAAAATGAATTCCAGAGTTTATCAGGACATTTTGCAGGAAAACGTACGACCATCTGTCTGCCAACTGAAGCTCCGCAGAGGATGGGTGATGCAACAGGACAATGACCCAAAGCATACAAGTAATTCAACAAAACAATACGCCTTCTGGAGTGGCCCAGTCAGAGTCCTGACCTCAAACCAATTGAAATGTTGTGGCATGACCTTAAGAGAGCGATTCACACCAGACATCCCAAGAATATTGCTACACTGAAAGAGTTTTGTGCAGAGGAGTGGTCCAAAATTACTCCAGATCGTTGTGCAGGTCTGATCTGCAACTGCAGGAAACGTTTGGTTGAGGTTATTGCTGCCAAAGGAGGGTCAACCAGTTGTTAAGTCCAAAGGTTCACATACTTTTTCCACCCTGCACTGTGAATGTTTCCATCTTATGTTCAATTAAAACACGACAACAGCTAACGTTTGCGCAGTATTATTTTAAGCAGTGTTTTTCTATTGTTGTGACTTACATGACGTTTGGAGCGCATTTTATGGCCAATTCATGCAAAACTCCACGTAATCCCAAAGGGTTCACATACTTTTTCTTGCAACTGTAGCTGGGAGCGGCTCACAATATGAAAAGATAAAAACACGAGTTAAGTAAAAGACTGCAAAAGTACAAAACACAATTCACAGCCCTAGCTGAAAGGTGGGGTGGGACGGGGGACGGGTAGTCCTCGGCTTTACGACCACAATCGAGCCCCAAGTTCTCATTGCTAAGCGAGACCGTTGTTAAGTGAGTTTTGCCCCAGCTTGCTTGCTATGGTTGTTAAGCGGATCACGGCAGACGTTAACACGGTCGCTAAGCGAATCTGGCTTCGCCATTTTGCTGGCCGGAAGGGCGTAAGAGGGGATCAGGTGTGACATCCCCCCCCTCCCCTCCCCCGGGACGCTGCGGCTGTCATAAGTACGAGTCGGTTGCCCAGAATCTGAATTTTTGATCACGTGACCCTGGGGAACGCTGCAAGAACGGTCGTAAGTGTGAAAAAACCGGTCGTAAGTGTGAAAAAACCGGTCGCAAGTCCCTTATCTCGGCCGTCGAATGGAGGCTAAATAAACGTAACTCGAGGACTGTAGAATAAGGGGAAGCGAAGGGGGGGGATCTATGATGAATCTATACACACACACACACAGACAGACACACACACACACACACACACCTGGAAGCCCCTCCTCCAAGCCTCCTCCAGAGCCAGGTCTTTTGAGCCACCTGGCCGTCGAATGGAGGCTAAATAAACGTAACTCGAGGACTGTAGAATAAGGGGAAGCGAGGGGGGGGATCTATGATGAATCTATACACACACACACACACACACACACACACCTGGAAGCCCCTCCTCCAAGCCTCCTCCAGAGCCAGGTCTTTTGAGCCACCTGGCCGTCGAATGGAGGCTAAATAAACGTAACTCGAGGACTGTAGAATAAGGGGAAGCGAAGGGGGGGGATCTATGATGAATCTATACACACACACACAGACACACACACACACACACAGACACACACACACACACCTGGAAGCCCCTCCTCCAAGCCTCCTCCAGAGCCAGGTCTTTTCAGCCACCTGGCCTACCTTGCAGGGCGGGCGTGCGGGACCCTCTGGGACGGCCCGGCCGGCTGACAGATCTGCAACCTGCGCCCGCAGCTCGTGCCCGTGGCGCCCGCGGACTCCGTCCCCCCCCGCCGCCCCCAGTCCCTGGAGCCCGCCAGGCAGGAGTTCCACCGGCGAAGCTGGCCCGGGACGCCCGATCCGCCGGCGGAGGAAGGGCTGGCGGAGACCTCGCCTCCCCAGCTCCGAGGCGGCGCCCGCGGACGGGGCCGGGCCAGCCGGGCGGCGAGCCGTCGCATCTGGCGGGCGCCGCGGGGCAGAGGTGAGTGCAAATCCGGGGCGGGCTGGAGGGGCTGAGCGCCGAGCCGGGGCGCCTCTGGGCACGTGCAGAGCGCCCCTGGCTGGCTTCGCCTGGCTGGGCCGGGGTCTGCAGGGAGAGAGCGGGTGGGCGGCAGCCAAAGCGGCTTGCCCAAGGAGGCTCGGCGGAGGGTCAGGTGGAAGCCGAGTTTGCGGGTCCGTCTGCAGGTCGTGGGAACGCAGCCCCTGGCTTAGCTAGAAGTGGGTTTCCCGACCCGGGCAGCTTTCAGACGGGTGGACTCCCATCTCCCAGGGCTGGGGAGGCGCGGGGGGGGGTGTTCTGAGGACCGAAGTCCCCCTGCCTTGAAGTTGCCAAAGAAGGGGAACTCCCAGCCTTCGAAGGTCGTGTGAACCAGAACGGAACCCAGGTAAGGTCTCTTTGCAAGACAGATGGGGGGGGGGCGGAGGGAGACAGGTGGAGGGTTAAAAAGCACGGGGGTGTGTGTGGGGGGGGGGAACCAGACAGGTGCTTACAATCAGGACTGGACTGAGGCCAGTGGATTTCCAGCTCAGAGCGAGCAAGGTGTGTGTGAGAAAGAGGCAACCAGCTGAGGCTGCATCAGAAACTGGTGTGAAGGTGGAGATTTGGGGGACTCACACCAAAATCTCTTCCCCCCCTCTCTCATCTATCCATCCATCCTTCTCTCTCTCTTTCCTATCTATCTATCTATCTATCTATCTATCTATCTATCTATCTATCTATCTATCTATCTATCTATCTATCTATGTATCTATTGATTTCCCTCCCTCCCTCTTTCTCTCTTTCCTATCTATCCATCCATCCATCCATCCATCCATCCATCCATCCATCCATCCATATCTATATCTATATCTATCTATTGATCTCTCTCTCTCCTTCTCTCTCTCTTTCCTATCTATCTATCTATCTATCTATCTATCTATCTATCTATCTATCTATTGATTTCCCTCCCTCCCTCTCTTTCTCTTTCTTATCTATCCATCCATCCATCCATCCATCCATATCTATATATCTATCTATTGATCTCTATCTCTCTCCTTCTCTCTCTTTCCTATCTATCTATCTATCTATCTATCTATCTATCTATCTATCTATCTATCTATCTATCTATCTATCTATCTATCTATCTATCTATCTATCTATTGATTTCCCTCCCTTTCTCTCTTTCTTATCTATCTATCTATCCATCCATCCATCCATATCTATATCTATATCTATCTATTGATCTCTCTCTCTCTCCCTCCCTCTCTCTTTTTCTCTTTCCTATCTATCCATCCATCCATCCATCCCACTTTTTCCCCCGTGCAGAAATTGTGCAGCCTTTACAATGTATTTTATTTTACGTTATATTTTATTGTATTTTTACTATTGTATTTTTATTTTGTTCGGCTTTGCTTTATGTTTCACGTCGATTTATTTTTTATTTTACTTTATTTGTTCATCGCACCGTCAGCCAGATGTTCAGAGTGGATTCGGCCTTTACGTCCCGCCTGTCGTGTCCTTCTCAAAGGGCCCGGAATAGCCAGGTGTGGATGTCGCTGATATCGTCGCAGGATGGAAGCTGCTTTCTTTCATTTTCCTTCATTTCCTTTTCTTTTCTTTCACTTACTTTTTTCTTTTCATCTTATCTGTATCGAGTTTGATCCTACTTTTATTTATATTTATATTTTGCCTTGTTTTATTTACGTGGCTATTCATCAGAGCGGCTTTGGACAGCTAATCAACACCCCTGCGATGGATTCTGCTTCTGGGTTCGATAGGAAACTTAAAACTTGCAAAGGGCCCAATCGCTCTGATTTTTAGGAAATATTCTGCCCCCTCCTTTGGCATCAGCCTCTTTGCAGGGACCCCTTTCCGGCTCTCTTTGGCTGTTGGTGCGTTCAGAGGCACTTCGAGGTTGTATTTACACACCCGTCCTGGAATGAGTGGAAATTGTAAACAGTGAGGTCAGCCAGCCAGGAAAACCAGGAAACAGAAGCGGTAATAATTTCTTTATGAACAGGGGCCATTCACAGAACAGATGGGCGTGAAAAGAGGGAGATTGTGAGAGCGGTGAACGGATGCACACATGCGGTGGAGTTTTTAAAAAAATTAAAGAGCACGCAGACAAGCCAGCTTTCGTCCTTGTTGACATCACTGGAGGGGGAAAAAACGGAAGTCTCTTGGATTTGTACAGTAATGTTTCTCAATCCTGCCTATTTTCAAGCTGGGTGGACTTCAGCTCCCAGAATTCCCCAGCCAGGTATGGTGGCTGGGGAATGCTGGGAGTTGAAGTCCACCTGTCTTTTAAAACATCCTAGCTGGAGAATTCTAGGAATTGTAGACTACCCATCTTGAAGCATGCTGGCTGGGGATTTCTGGGAATTGCAGTCCACCCATCTTAAAGCAGGCTGTCCGTGGAATTCTGGGACTTGAAGTCCATCTGTCTTAAAGCAGGCTGGCTGGGGAATTCTGGGAACTGAAGTCCTCTCTTAAAGCATGCTGGCTGGGGAATGATGGGAATTAAAGTCCCATAAGACTCTAGAAAGAGTGCAGAGAAGAGCAACAAAGATGATTGGGGGACTGGAGGCTAAAACATATAGGGAACGGTTGCTGGAATTGGGTATGTGTAGTTTAAGGAAGAGAAGGGTGAGGGGTGACATGATAGCAGCCTTCCAGTATCTCAGGGGCTGCCCCAAAGAAGAGGGAGTCAAGCTATTCTCCAAAGCGTCTGAAGGCAGGACAAGAAGCAACGGATGGAAACTCATCAAGGAGAGAAGCAACCTAGAACTAAGGAGAAACTTCCTGACAGTGAGAACAACTAACCAGTGGAACTACCTGCCTCCAGAAGCGGTGAATGCTCCAACACTGGAAGTTTTTAAGAAGAGACTGGACAGCCATTTGAAATGGTATAGGGTTTCCTGCCTGAGCAGGGGGTTGGACTAGATGACCTCCAAGGTCCCTTCCAACTTCTTCTTCTTCTTCTTCTTCTTCTTCTTCTTCTTCTTCTTCTTCTTCTTCTTCTTCTTCTTCTTCTTCTTCTTCTTCATCATCATCATCATCATCATCATCATCATTATTATTTTTTATTTATTATTATTATTATTATTATTATTATTATTATCATTATCATTATCATTATCATTATCATTATCATTATTATTATTATTATTATTATTATTATTATTATTATTATTATTATTATTATTATTATTATTATCTGTCTTAAAGCAGAATGGCTGGGGGATTGTGGGACCAGCAGGGTTAAAGTAGCCAAAGTTGAGAAAGACTGTTCTAGAGAGATGGCTATAAAATTAATCTCTTGGGACACACGAGGGAGAAATTGCACCTTTTAAGTCAGAGGCTGTTTTTCCAAAAATTACGCAACTTGGAATGTGTCAAGTTCACCTGACCAGTCACAAGTTGTACAACCTGTGGGCGAACCTCCTGTCTTCGGGTTGCATTAAAAACACAGGGCAATATATCTTAGATTAAGGCTGTAATTCCCCTCCCGTTTCCCAGGTTTTTTTAAAAAAAAATATTGTCAGTTTACGAGGGCTGCACCAACTACAAACGCATTTCTTAAAACGGGATTTTTCTTTGATTGATGCTCTACGTCGAGGCTCATATTTTATTAATTAATTAATTAATTAATTAATTATTGGGACTTATATGCCGCCCTATCTCCCGAAGGACTCGGGGCAGCTAACAACAATAAAACACAATAATACAAATGTTAAAAAAAAGATTAAACTAACAAGCCCCAGTGATAAAATATTAAAAACATTTTCTTTTTGAAAACCCCTATCATCAGGTTTGGTGGGTGGGTGGGTTCCTACACAGGTCGTCCTTGACATACGACCACTTCCGTTGCTAAGCAGTGCAGTTGCTAAGTGAGCTCTGACCCATTTTACGGCCTTTCTTGCCGCGGCTGTTAAGTGAATGGCTGCTGCTAAGCGAGTCACACGGTCGTTAAGTGAATCCGGCTCCCCCCCCATTGATTTTGCTTGTCGGAAGGTCGCAAGAGGGGATCACATGACCCCTGGGGCACTGCGACTGTCATAAATGTGAGTCAGTTGCCAAGCATCCGAATTTTGATCACGTGACCGGGGAGGGGGGAAAATGCTACGATGGTCGTAAGTGTGAAAAATGATCATGAGTCACTTTTCCAGTGCTGTTGGAGCTCCGAATGGCCACTAAACGGGCGGTCGTAAATTGAGGACTCCCTAGATTTCAGTCCCAGCTTTTCTCCGGGACCTTGGGGCGATTTGTGTGGCAATCTGCCTTCGTGTTGTTCCTGGAACAACGACCCTGCCAGGTGGGCTGTCACTTGGATTGTTTCCAAGGTGGATCTCCCCACGCTAGGCCAACATCTCGACCACCAGCCAGGGGGGGCACCAATGTCCTCTGCAAAAGAGGGGCTTTTTAATTCCCCCCCCCCCAGGTGCCAGGAAGGGTTCTGGGCCCGAGAAAGGCACATCCGGCCGTTCCTTCTGGACCCTCCACGGCTCCTTTGGCCTCTGGACTCACTGACCTCTCCAACTCTGGAGAACCTCATTAGAGGGACAGGGATTCTCTCTCTCTCTCTCTCTCTCTCTCTCTCTCTCTCTCTCTCTCTCTCTCTCTCTCTCTCTCTCTCTCTCTCTCTCTCTCTCTCTTTCTTCTCTGCTTTCTCTTTCTATCTCTCTCTCTTTCTCTCCTTTCTCTCTCTTTAACTGTCTCTGTGTCTCTCTCTTTTTCTCTGCTTCTCTCACTTTCACTGCCTCTGTGTCTCTTTCTCTCTTTTTTCTCTCTCTTTAACTGTCTCTGTCTCTCTCTTTTTCTCTGCTTTTTCTTTCACTGTCTCTGTGTCTCTTTCTCTCTTTCTCTTTGTCTCTCTCTGCCTCTGTCTCTCTCTCTGTGTCTGTCTCTCTTTCTCTCTCTTTCTCTTTCTCTCCTTTTCTCTGCTTTTTCTCTCTTTCACTGTCTCTGTCTCTCTCTCTCTTGCTTTCTCAGTCTGTCTCTCTTTCTCTTTCTCTCTCTTGCTTTCTCTTTCTCTTTCTCTCTCTCACTCTCTCTCTCTCTCTCTCTCTCACACACACACACACATAGAAACACATGTCACAGACATACACAATCAAACAACCCCCTGGGCTGTGTGTTTTGCTTTCTAGCCAGTCTCAAGATTTGTTCAGTTCATGGTGATTCCAGGTGAGAGAATTAGGAAGCAGGTAATGTGGAGAAGAGAAGCTTTCCTCCTCCTCCTCCTCCTCCTCCTCCTCCTCCTCCTCCTCCTCCTCCTCCTCCTCCATCATTTATACAACCCAAAGGCTGGAAGGGACCTTGGAGGTCTTCTAGTCCAACCCCCTGCTCAGGCAGGAGACCATTTCAGACAAACGATTGTCCAATCTCTTCTTCAAAACCTCCAGTGTTGGAGCATCCGCAACTTCTGGTGGCCAGCTGTTCCCCTGGCTACTTGTTCTGACTGTCAGGCAAATTCTCCTTAATTCCAGGTCGCTTCTCTCCTTTTTTTTTTTTAGAAATTTTTATTAAATGTACATTTAAAAACAAAAGTGGACATGATTCAACTTCCCTAGCTACAACATTACTATTAGTATTACCTTATCTTACAGAAAGAAATAACAAAAACTTAAAATGCATTCTATGCCAGGACAGGGTATAACAAACTATACATATAACATCTGTAAATTTTTTAGTAAACTGTCTTTCAGTCGTCAGTGTTATATTTACATATCTTTCAGCTGTGTCCTGATATAGGTGCTCATAAGAAATCCTTACATTATCAACTAATCAAACAATAGTCATCTCAGCGATCCTCCTTATCTCTAACCCATCGTACAAATTTTGCCAAATTTCATAATGCTCCGTTTCAGTCTTATGTTTGATCTCTAGGGTTAACACCTGTCCTTTCGGCTCAGGATAAAATTTTATCTATTATTTCTTCTTCAATGGGTGTTTCCTTTCTTTTCCATTTTTGGGCATATGCCAGTCTTGCTGCGGTTAAAATATGCACTAATAAGTAGAAAGATGCTTTGCTGAGTTTATCATTAATAATCCCTAATAAGAAGGTTTCTGGTTATAAATCAATTTTTGTTAGTAATATTTCTTCCAACCAATTTTTTATCCGCTGCCAGAAATTTTGCGCTTTTGAACATTCCCACCACATATGAGTCCCTGGAAGGTTGCTTCTCCCCTTGATGAGTTTCCATCCGTGGCTTCTCGTCCTGCCTTCAGGCGCTTTGGAGAATAGCTTGACTCCCTCTTCTTTGGGGCAGCCCCTGAAATACTGGATCACTGCTATCCTGTCTCCCCTGATCCTTTTCTTTGTTAGATTAAATCAGGGGTCCTCAAACTTGGCCCTTTTATGACTGGTGGACTTCAACTCCCAGAATTCCTCAGCCAGCATGGGGGAACTATGGCCCCTTCATGACTTGTTGACTTCAACTCCCAGAATTCCTCAGCCAGCGTGCCTGGCTGAGGAATTCTGGGAGTTGAAGTCCACAAGTCATAAAAGGGCCAAGTTTGAAGACCCGTGGATTAAATGTACCGAGTTCCTGGAAAACATTAAGTTAGGGAAAGCCCCTTTGCGCCAAATGCGTTGTGCAAGGGGAAGGGATTCGCACGCTGGGCGTCTGAGCATGTCACTGACCTTGTTCCTCTCTTGGTTTGCCAACTCTGGAAAAGGCCAGCGGAGATCCGGCAGCTCCTAGGCTGAGGAGGAAGAGGAGCCTCATGAGTCAGCGGGAACCCCAGCGGCATTTTGCTGCGTGCTGCAAAAGGGGTGCCTTTGGAAGCAAGTTGCGTTGTCATCCAGGACTTGTGCATCAGAGTTTTCTTAGAAATGGCAGTGAAGGTCCCGGGTGCGAGGAGGAGGAGGAGGGATGACGTTATTCATTCAGTCGTACACAACTCTTGGTGAGCCAATGGGCCAGGTTGCTCCACCACATATTACGCAACTTCTTTGCACCTGAAGGCCGGAGAAGAAGCAACGGATGGAAACTCATCAAGGAGAGAAGCAACCTGGAACTAAGGAGAAACTTCCTAAGTGCGAGGACAATTGACCAGTGGAACAACCTGCCTCCAGAGGTTGTGGGTGCTCCACCGCTGGAGGCTTTTAAGAAGAGACTGGACAGCCACTTGTCTCGAACTGTATAGGGTCTCCTGCCTGGGTTGGACTAGATGACCTCCAAGGTCCCTTCCAACTCTGTGATTCTGTTATCTGTTCTGTTAACTGTCATTCATGTCTAGTTTAATGAAGAGAAGGACTAGGGGAGACATGATAGCAGTCTTCCAGTATCTCAGGGGCTGCCCCAAAGAAGAGGGAGCCAAGCTATTCTCCAAAGCACCTGAAGAAGGCAGGAGAAGAAGCAACGGATGGAAACTAATCAAGGAGAGAAGCAACCAAGAACTAAGGAGAAAATTCCTGACAGTGAGAACAATTAACCAGTGGAACAACCTGCCTCCAGAAGTAGTGAATGCTCCATCCCTGGAGGTTTTTAAGAATAGATTGGATAGCCAGTTATCTGACATAGTATAGGTTCTCCTGCTTCATCAAGGGGCTGGACTAGAAGACCTCCAAGGTCTGTTCCAACTGTGTTACTTGGTTATTATTATTATTAATATCTTGGAATCTTGGGCAGGTCTAGCTTCATGAAAAGAAGGAATAAGGGTGACCTGATAGCAGTCTGCAACAGACGGAAACCCATCAAGGAGAGAAGCAACCTGGAATTAAGGAGAAACTTCCTGACAGTGAGGACAATTAACCAGTGGAACCACCTGCCTCCAGATGTTTTGGGTTTTCCATCGCTGGAGGCTTTTAAGAAGAGACAGGATGACGTCTTGTCTGGAATTTGTAGAATCTCCTGTCTGAGCAGTGGGTTGGACTACTAGATGACCTCCGAGGTCCCTTTCAACTCTGTTATTCCATATTCTAGGAATATCACCTCACTTTGTATTAAGCTTATGATTTCATTTGTCCTGTTGCCCCCTCCAACCAGGGATGTGAGGTCGCTCCCGAGTGGCAGTGCATTGTGTCTATGTCTGTGTGTGTGTGTGTGTGTGTGTGTGTGTGTATCGTGTTCTTAATGTTTATCAAAAACATTTTGTCTTGAGGCAATGTGCTCCAAAATGGAACAGCACGTGAGCTAAAACAATAGAAAGAGAGGCGTTTGATTCATTAGCCCATAGTTGGACCATCCAATGTTTGGAAACAGCCGGTGTCAGTAAAAACATCAGCATGTTTATAGGAAAAGCAACAAAGTGGTGGGAAGTCAGAAACGGTGGTTGGAAGTGAAAAATATGGGATTGTCAAGATTAGGAGAGGCACCGACCTTATTGTTTGTCATTGCCCCGATCCCAGTTTCACTAATTTTGCAGAAAACAAACCTTGTTATCAGACAGCAGAAAGAAAAAGAAAAAAGCTAATTTAATCTCCCATTTGCCTTATACGGAGATCTGAAGATTTATGGAAAAATCAGAATTATTTTTTTTTACAAAGTTTTATTAGTGTATAATACACGATACAATCGAAATGCAAAGTAAACAGCGGGAAAGATGGGGGAGGGAAAAGGGAGTAGAAAAGGGAGGGAAGGGAGAAAAAAGTGGTTTTTTTTTAAAAAAAAGGCCCTGACTTCGGGCTTCCTGTGGCACAAATCTTCAAATCTCAACTTCTTACTTTTGCAAAATAACATAAACTAGCCGTTTTGATAACATCAAATCTGTCTATAATTGGTAAAGCCCACAATCAAAATTTCATTTTTCCCCCCATCTCAAGCACAAAATCCAGAAGCGGTTTCCATGTGGCAATAAAAGTATTTGTGTATTTTTTTCTTTAATCCATTCAGTCAGTTTAGCCACCTCTGCTAGCTCCATCAGCTTTTGTAAATAAATAGAAATAGTTCACAAACATGGTGAGAATTTGTAGAATAGAATAGAATAGAATAGAATAGAATAGAATAGAATAGAATAGAATAGAATAGAATAGAATAGAATAGAATAGAATAGAATAGAAAATATGGAATAGAACAGAATAGAATAGAATAGAATAGAGAATTAGAATAGAATAGAATAGAATTAAGGGACGCGGTGGCTCAGTGGGTTAGGACGCTGAGTTTGTCGATCAGAAGGTCGGCAGTTTGGCGGGTCGAATCCCGAGTGCCGCGTAGCAGAGTGAGCGCCTGTTACTCGTCCCAGCTTCTGCCAACCTAGCAGTTCGAAAGCACGTAAAAATGCAAGTAGAAAAATAGGGACCACTACGGAGGGAAGGTAACAGCGTTCCGTGCACCTTTGGTGTCTAGTCATGCTGGCCACATGACCACGGAGACGTCCTCGGACAAGCGCTGGCTCTTCGGCTTTGAAACGGAGATGAGCACCGGCCCCTAGAGTTGGAAACGACTAGCACGCACGTGCGGGGGAAACTTTACCTTTAACTTTAGAATAGAATTAGAAAAGGAATAGAAAGAATAGAAATAGAAATAGAAATAAGAATAGAATAGAATGTGATGAGAATAGAACAGAACAGAATAGAGCCGGAAGGGACCTTGGAGGTCTTCTAGTCCAGCCCCCTGCTGAAGCACTGCACGAACACATCCTGGCTATCCAAAGACACGACCGACTGTCCCTCATATCCATCCACGCAGACTCAGATCTAACCGGGACCCAACCCAAATCAAGGAGAGAAAGAGAACTTCCAAGCCTGGTTCTCCACCAGCAATAAGTCAATAAATGGACACATGGGCATCCATCCAGTCTACCAACTGCTGCGAACGAAGGAGCTACTTCAACAGCAATCCCGAAAGCAGCGTTTAAAAATGAACAAACAGCCACCTCGCCACCAAGCAACAAAAAATCGCAACCCTCCCCAAGAAACCGGACCACGTCCCGACAACGACAGCCAGCCAACCAAACAACCCGAAACCAGACAGTGACTCAGAGGCAACTGAACGAACAAACACCATTTGCATCGCACAGACGGTACTTAAACACCAAGGACGGTGGCCCAGCAACAACAGCCAGCCAATCAATCAGTCCGAGACCAGATCATGACTCAGCAACATCCAGACTAATTTACATCGAACTAAAAAGGTATTTAAAGGCCAGCGCTCTGACAGACGAGCACAAGTCTGTCACAAGTAAAGTTCGACATTTAGGCAAGAAAAGCCAAATGCACAGATACAATATAGGTGGTACCTTGCTCAATAGTAGTAACTGTGAGAGGGATCTCGGAGTCCTAGTGGACAATCCCTTAAATAGGAGCCAGCCGTGTACGGCAGCTGCCAAAAAAGCCAACACAGTGCTAGGCTGCATTAACAGAGGGATAGAATCGAGATCACGTGAAGTGTTAATACCACTTTACAAGGCCTTGGTAAGGCCACACTTGGAATCCTGCCTCCAGTTTGGGTCACCACGATGTAAAAAGAGATGTTGAGACTCTAGAAAGAGTGCAGAGAAGAGCAACAAAGATGATTGGGGGACTGGAGGCTAAAACATATAAGGAACGGTTGCTGGAACTGGGTATGTCTAGTTTAACAAAGAGAAGGCTGAGTGGGGACAGGATAGCAGCCTTCCAGTATCTCAGGGGCAGCCCCAAAGAAGAGGGAGTCAAGCTGTTCTCCAAAGCACCTGAAGGCAGGACAAGAAGCAACGGATGGAAACTCATCAAGGAGAGAAGCAACCTGGAACTAAGGAGAAACTTCCTGACAGTGAGAACTATTAACCAGTGGAACTCCTTGCCTAGAGAAGTGGTGAATGCTCCAACATTGGAAGTTTTTAAGAAGACACCGGACAGCCATTTGTCTGAAATGGTATAAGGTTTCCCGCCTGAGCAGGGGGTTGGACTAGATGACCTCCAAGGTCGCTTCCAACTACTACTACTACTACTTCTTGTTGATGTTGTTGTTGATGTTGTTGTTGTTGTTGTTATTATGAGGACCCAGATTGTTGGGGGCAATTAAGCTGACTTTGTAATAATGCCGCTTGGGGGTGTGTGAAAGCCCTAATAAGCAGGCATATACATAGAATGAAGGCTGCTGCTAAGCTTGTAAGCCGCCCTGAGTCTTCGGAGAAGGGCGGGATATAAATGGAATTAAAATAAATAAATAAAAATTATTATTATTATTATTATTATTATTATTATTATTATTATTATTATTATTATTATTATTATTATTATTATTATTATTATTATTATTATTATTATTATTATTCTCAGCCCACAGACCAACATTCTTGCTCTCTACAGTTAGCCCCAGTTGGCTGCGTGTAAAGTTATCTGAGATTTTTAAAAACGTAGTAGACTCGGATTTAGTAAATTTGGGTTTCGCTGCAGAAAAGCATCACATTCACACGACTGCACGGCGAGCTTTTTCTTCCTGCAGCAAGGATGGGGAACTGTCTTTCCAGGCAAGCTAATGTGCTAGAATTGGGTCTCTGCAAGATCAGGGACCTTGTTAACCGCGTGTCTGAATATCCGACTGAAGGAGATTATTAGAATACGGCATCCGTTTTTGATCACCATGATGCAGAAAAGATGTCGAGACTTTAGGAAGAGGGCAGAGAAGAGCAACAAAGACGATTAGGAGAACGGAAGCTAAAATATGTCAGGAAGGGCTGCAGGAATTGGGTGTGTCTAGTTCAGGGGTAGGCAACCTCGGCTCTTTTATGACTCATGGACATCAACTCCCAGAATTCCTGAGTCAGCTAAGCTGACTCAGGAATTCTGGGAGTTGAAGTCCATGAGTCATAAAAGAGTCGAGGTTGCCTACCCCTGGTCTAGTTTAATGAAAAGAAGGACTGGGTGGGACATGATAGCATCATATTTGAGGGGCTGCCACAAAGAAGAGGGTGTGTGTGTCTGTGTGTGTGTGTGTGTGTGTGTGTTTCAGCCTATTCTCCAAAGGACCAGAAGGCAGGACAAGAAAGCAACAGATGGAAACTCATCAAGGAGAGAAGCAAGCTGGAATTAAGGAGGAATTTCCTAACAGTGAGGACAATTAACCAGTGGAACTGCTTGCCACCAGACGTTGTAGGTGCTTCGTCACTGGAGGTTTTTAAGAAGAGACTGGACAAACATTTGTCTGTAATAGTACTGAGTCTCCTGCTTGAGCAGGGGGCTGGACTAGAAGACCTCCAAGGTCCCTTCCCGCTCTATTATTGCGTTATGAAGGAGAGAAGCAACCTAGAATTAAGGAGAAACTGCCTGACAGCGAGAACAATTAATCAGTGGAACGTCTTAACTCTAGAAATTGTGGGCGCTTCATCCCTGGAGGCTTTTAAGAAGAGGCTGGACAGCCACTTGTCTGAAATGGTATAGGGTCACTCCTGCTTGAGCAAGGGGCTGGACTAGAAGACCTCCCAAGGTCCCTTCCCGCTCTGTTCTTCTGTTATCCTGAGATACTCAAGTCTTGCAACCATTTGTAGAGAGAGAGACCTGTTAGGGTAAGCAGAAATCAGGCGGAGTCTGACATAATCTTGACTGACTCAAAACATTTAATGAAATCTCAGAAGCTCGCCAGGATAAGGCGTATGGCGATCCGGTGATCCGGTGTTCCAGGGCATTTCACCAAAATAGACGATTGCTTGGAGGGCGGATCTAGTTTTGCCTGGAAGATAAAAGCCTGCCTCACCTTTTCTGCTTTTCATTTTATGCAGGTCTGCAAAGCAGCTTCTGCTCTGGGCTTTGCCTAATTTTTTGCACCCGTCCCTTCTTCGGTGAGGAGAAGAACAGATAGTCCTCCAGATACGACTTTGGTCGGGACCGGAATTTCCGTTGCTAAGCAAGACGGCTGTTCAGTGAGTCGTGCCGATTTTGTGACCTTATTTTATTTTATGATTTTTTTTTGGCCACGGTTGTGGAACAAGTCGTTGCAGTTGTGGAGGGGAAGATGGAAAATTAGCACGGGGGTGGGTGGGTGCGTCGAATTGCACAAAAGAACCCTTGATTCTTGCAGCCATCAGGAAGTGATCGGGAGAAATGAGACTTTAAGATCTGAAACTCGTCAGACTAGTTTTTTTTTTAATGTTTGTAATAAGAGCCCAAATTAGACTTTTGCTATCGGGGAAGTCGAAAAATCGTGAGGTTAATTGCCTCTTGCGGTTCAAGAGACGTCTCTTGAGCGTTTCAGCCTGCCAAGAGCCAGTCCCATTGAATGCAACGGGACTTAGGTTTGAAGGAAGGATTAGCGTTTTGTGCCGGTGCAACCGATCCCACCCAGGTGTGCAAATTTACGCCAGGTGATCCATCAAGCTTTTGTTCGGTGGCTGGCAGGGACCTTAAGTGTTCCCACCAAGCAAGTTCACAACAACCTGCCGAATCCAGGAAAGGCATGAATTAAATAATATTTAAGGCCGATCTCTTAGAGGAGAAAAAAATATTTATATATTCCACACACACACACACACACAGACACCCCGGTGTCCTGTTTGTCTTTCTTAACAGAATAACTGAGTAGCAGAGTTGGAAGCGATCTTGAGATCATCTAATCCAGCCCTCTGCTCAGGCAGGAGACCCTATCCCATTTCAGACAAATTGATGTCCAATCTCTTCTTGAAAACCTCCCATGGTGGAGCACCCACAACTTCCAAATTACCCAGAATTCTGGGAATTGGAGTCCACAGGTCTTAAAGCGGCCAAGTTTCAGAAACGCTCACTAAGAGGGGGGGAAAAAAAACCCTACACCGTTAAAACCTGTCATACTTTGCAGGATGGGGCAAGTTCTCCAAACACACACCTGGAGGCCAGGTATGGCTGTTATCACCTCTCGGGTTACTAAGAAGATTGGGAAAGAACAGGAACCAGATCGGCAGGGGAAAAAAAACGATTTTGGTGGACAATTTTGAGGTTAGGCATAAAGGAAGAAGGAGTGGTGCTTCCATTGCAGAATGCAGAAACAAAATAGGATCTATTATAAGCTGCTCTGAGCGCTTTGTAAGTCGAGGTTTCCTGTAACACAGGTGGAGAGGACGACGGCACCACTTTAAGGCCACATCTGGAATTCTGCATCCAGCTTTGGTGGCCACGATGAAAACAGAAATTGAGACTCTGGAAAGAGGGCAGAGAGGAGCAACAAAGATTATCAGGGGACTGGAGGCTCAAACATACGAAGAACGGTGGCTGGAATTGGGTATGTCTAGTTTAATGAAGAGAAGGGCGAGTAGGGACATGATAGCAGCCTTCCAGCATCTCAGGGGCTGCCCCAAAGAAGAGGGAGTCAAGCTATTCTCCAAAGCGCCGGAAAGCAGGACGAGAAGCAACGGATGGAAACTCAGCAAGGAGAGAAGCAACCTGGAATTAAAGAGGAATATTCTGACAGTTAGAACAATTAACCAGTGGAACAACCTGCCTCCAGAAGTGGTGAATGCTCCAACACTGGAGGTTTTTAAGAAGAGACTGGACAGCCATTGGTCCGAAATGGTGGACTTCAACTCCCAGAATTCCTCAGCCAGCATGAGGGAACTATGACCCTTTTATGACTTGTGGACGTCAACTCCCAGAATTCCTCAGCCAGTGTGAGGGAACTATGACCCTTTTATGACTTGTGGACTTCAACTCCCAGAATTCCTCAGCCAGCATGCCTGGCTGAGGAATTCTGGGAGTTGAAGTCCACAAGTCATAAAAGGGCCAGGTTTGAAGACCCCTGATGTCAACTAATAAAACTTCAGTAAGGTTGAAAATCCAGTGAAATAAAGTAGTACAGGTATTGCTCAACCGACACCCACTGGAAAAAGTGACGCAGGTAGGACCATTTCTCATATTTATGACTGTTGCAGCATCTCCGTGGTCACATGATCAAAATTCAGACGCTTAGCCACTGACTCATATTTATGACAAGTTCACTGTCCCCGGGGGTCACGTGATCCCCTTTTGCGACCTTCTGCGAGCAAAGTCAATGGGGAAGCCAGATTCGCTTAAGAACTTAAGGAGCCTTGGTGGAGCAGTGGGCTAATGCCTCCTTAAGTAACACCAGCTGCCTGCAATTAGTGCAGGTTCGAGTCCCACCAGGCTCAAGGTTGACTCAGCCTTCCATCCTTCCCAGGTAGGTAAAATGAGGACCCAGATTGTTGGGGGCAATTAAGCTGACTTTGTAATAATGCCGCTTGGGGTGTGTGTGAAAGCCCTAATAAGCAGGCATATCCATAGAATGAAGGCTATTGCTAAGCACATTGATTTGTGCTTGGATTGTAAGCCGCCCTGAGTCTTCGGAGAAGGGCGGGATATAAATGGGATTAAAAAAAACAAAAATAAAAAAAACTCTGTGACACCCTTAAGAACTGCAGTGATTCCTTTAACAACTGTGGCCAGAAAGGTCATAAACTGGATCAAAACTTGTTTAACAACTGCGCTGCTTAGAAATGGAAATTATAGGCTCCATTGTGGTTGTATGTCGAGGACGACCTGTGTTTAAATATCCTCTGAGGAAGGAAAGGAGGAAAGGAGGACGTTGGTCAGACTTTTGGGGGGGGCACCCTAGAGGAGGCCTATGGTCTCACCCACATCTGGGGGGCTGCAGAGGGAGGGGTCCTTCCCCCCAATTCTCACCAGGGAGTCTGTACTGTTCTCTTGGGAAGTGGCTAAGATTCTGAAAATAGAATATAGAGAGAATAGAATACAGAACAGAACAGAATAGAATAATAGAGTTACATAATAATAGAACAGAACAGAATAAGAGTAGAGTAGAGTAGAGTAGGATAGGATAGGATAGGATAGGATAGAAAATATGGAATTAGAATAGAATAGAATAGAATAGAAAATAGAGAATAGAATAGAATAGAATAGAAAATAGAATAGAATAGAATAGAATAGAAAATAGAAAATAGAATAGAATAGAATAGAATAGAAAATAGAGAATAGAATAGAATAGAATAGAATAGAATAGAATAGAATGTGATGAGAATAGAATAGAATAGAATAGAATAGAATAGAATAGAATAGAATAGAATAGAATAGAATAGAATAGAATAGAATAGAATAGAATAGAATAGAGTAACAGAGTTGAAAGGGACCTTGGAGGTCATCTAATCCAACCCCCTGCTCAGGAAGGAAACCCTAGACCATTGCAGACAAATGGCTGCCTGATCTCTTCTTAAAGACTTCACAGCTTCTGGAGGCAGGTCGTTCCACTGGTTGATTGTTCTCACTGTCAGGAAATTCCTCCTCCATTCCAGGTTGCTTCTCTCCTTGATGAGTTTCCATCTGTTGCTTCTTCTCCTGCCTTCTGGTGCTTTGGAGAACAGGTTGACACACACACCCCTCCTTCTTCTTTGTGGCAGCCCCTCAGATATTGGAAGATGCTCTCATGTCACCCCTGGTCCTTCTCTTCCTGAATTCCCTTCTCTTTCGCTCCACCAGCATCACCCCGAGAGCACAATGGCGGCTAACTACACAGAGACCTGGTTCCAGAAGCTGGAGGTGATGGTGAAGGTCCTCAACCGTACCATCTCCCGCATGGACCCCTGTCCTCAACTGAGCAAGGCCGACAAGGAGGAGAAGGACTCCTATGCCTACATGTACATCCTCTTCATGATGCTTCTCTTCGCCCTGACCGTTGGCAGCCTGATCCTCAGCTACACCCGATCCCGAGAAGTGGACAAGCAGAGCGATCCCTACCACGTGTACATCAAGAACCGGGTGACCATGATTTGAAGGAGGAGGAGGAGGAGAACGAGCCAGGGACTCTTTGCCTTTTGGGAACGACGGGGAACTCTTTTGCGGCGTGCGTCGAGTCTCAAACTCAAGGCTTGAAGGAACGTCTATGTTCTGATGAGCAGAAGTATTAACATCTGGGGGATTTTGAGAGCAGGGCCTGCAAAGAAGCCCAGCCTAGGGGGCCAAAATTTCCTGCCTTAGACTAACCATTGATAAAGTTGTATTATTGATCTGCCTCTTCCTATCAATAAACAAGTTGGAAAAGAGGAAGGATCCAAATATTTATTGATCGACCCGTTTCTGAGTCACTGCAATCCCCACCTTTCAAAAATTTGGGTGGGTGCTCTTTCTATACGACGAGATTGGAGGGTGGAGACGTTTTTCTCCCTCTCTGTCTCTCTCACTTGCACACACACACACACACACACACACACACAGAGACGCACAACTGAGCCCGAAATTTAAGTCAGTTGTGCCCCATTTCACGACCTTTCCTGCCACTGCTGTGATTTGCTTAATGACCGTGGCAGAGAACGTCGTAAAGTGAGCCACTGATCCATTTCACAACTGTTGCACGTTACCCCCCCAATGATGGGCCGGCTCCAGTATGGTTGTAACCTGAGGACTAACTGAAGAGCAGGGATTTTTAGAGTTTTTCAGACTGCAGCACCTGTTGGCTCAGGGGTATTCAAACTTGGCCCTTTGATGACTTGTGGACTTCAGCTCCCAGAATTCCTCAGACAGTGTGCCTGGCTGAGGAATTCTGGCAGTTGAAGTCCAGGGGTCTTCAAACTTGGCCCTTTGATGACTTGTGGACTTCAACTCCCAGAATTCCTCAGCCAGTGTGCCTGGCTGAGGAATTCTGGCAGTTGAAGTCCAGGGGTCTTCAAACTTGGCCCTTTGATGACTTGTGGACTTCAACTCCCAGAATTCCTCAGCCAGTGTGCCTGGCTGAGGAATTCTGGCAGTTGAAGTCCAGGGGTCTTCAAACTTGGCCCTTTGATGACTTGTGGACTTCAACTCCCAGAATTCCTCAGCCAGTGTGCCTGGCTGAGGAATTCTGGCAGTTGAAGTCCAGGGGTCTTCAAACTTGGCCCTTTGATGACTTGTGGACTTCAACTCCCAGAATTCCTCAGCCAGCTTGTCAGGCTGAGGAATTCTGGGAGTTGAAGTCCACAAGTCACCAAAGGGCCACGTTTGAAGAGCCCTGTGTTAGCTAGTTAAAAATGAGATTGCCAGACTTGGTGAGCAAGGGACGAAGTGCCTATGGTAGTGAACAATCTGCATTCAGAAGCATTTTTTAATTTTTTTTTAATATCTCACAGAACCCGATCAAGTTCTTGCGTTCCTCAGCCTGCAGTTTGGAAAATTCTGGAAAACAGGGGACTAATAAATCTACCTGCTTTAAAAACGTTGCCCCATGCCTGGATCAAAGAAAGGAACGGAGAACTGATTTATGTGTCTTGGGAACCAACCCAAATTAAATTTATTCCAGACGTTGGCAGTTAGTTTATTGCCATTGTGCTTTTCCTTCTATTTCTTTCGATGTTTCAAAGGTTGTCGCTGACAGTTGCCTGGAGGATGGAATTGATTTATTCCAAATTGAATGAGTGAAGAAATAAATTTTGGGGATAAAGAGATGGGGAGCAAAGAAGAATCAGCCGGTTATTCCTGTCTGCAAAAGAGCAGGATTAAAAAAACGAGCAATTAGGCCCATGTAAGCAGCTGCAATCCATGAATACTTTTGAAATCTTTATTTATAGGGTATTCTTCTGAAGTAAGAATGAATTATTCTAGATTTTCTATCACATATTATTAAGGTTTTGCAGTCCTGGTTGCATCTGTTCTTCAGGAGGCTGCCTCTAGCTAAAAGGAAAAAGAGAGAGAAATTATATACATACAGTATCTATCTATCTATCTATCTATCTATCTATCTATCTATCTATCTATCTATCTATCTATCTATCTATCTATCTATCTCTGTCTGTCTGTCTCTCTCTCTCTCTCTCTCTCTCTATCTATCTATGTCTATCTGTATCTATCTATCTATCTATCTATCTATCTATCTATCTCTGTCTGTCTGTCTATCTATCTATCTATCTATCTATCTATCTATCTATCTATCTATCTATCTATCTATCTATCTATGTCTATCTGTCTATTTATCTATTTATCTATCTATTTATCTATCTATCTATCTATCTATCTATCTATCTATCTATCTATCTATCTATGTCTATCTGTCTATCTGTCTATCTGTCTGTCTATCTATCTATCTATCTATCTATCTATCTATCTATCTATCTATCTATGTCTATCTGTCTATCTATCTATCTATCTATCTATCTATCTATCTATCTATCTATTATGTCTGTCTGTCTATCTATCTATCTATCTATCTAGGACAGGAAGGCCTGGAGGAATGTTGTCCATAGGGTCGCGATGGGTCGGACACGACTTCGCAGCTAACAACAACAACAATTTATCTATCTATCTATCTATCTATCTATCTATCTATCTATCTATCTATCTATCTATCTATCTATCTATCTGTTTGTATACATACCTTATTAAGGTTTTGCAGTCCTGGTTGCATCTGTTCTTCAGGAGGCTGCCTCTAGATAAAAGGAAAAAGAGAGAGAGAAATTATATACATATCTATCTATCTATCTATCTATCTATCTATCTATCTATCTATCTATCTATCTATCTATCTATCATCTATCTATCTATCTATCTATCTATCTATCTATCTATCTATGTCTATCTATCTATCTATCTATCTATCTATCTATCTATCTATCTATCTATCTATGTCTATCTGTCTATCTATCTATCTATCTATCTATCTATCTATCTATCTATCTATCTATCTATGTCTATCTATCTATGTCTATCTATCTATCTATCTATCTCTGTCTGTCTATCTATTTATCTATCTATCTATCTATCTATCTATCTATCTATCTATCTATCTCTGTCTGTCTGTCTATCTATCTATCTATCTATCTATCTATCTATCTATCTATCTATCTATCTATCTATGTCTATCTGTCTATCTGTCTATCTGTCTGTCTGTCTGTCTGTCTGTCTGTCTGTCTGTCTGTCTGTCTGTATACATACTTACATTTATGACCCAACTTGGTTTCATCAAAGACATATTACAGGTAAATCTAGACTTATCACCGGTTGCTTAGCAACTGTTCGAATTTACGGCAGCCCCCCCCCCCGAAAAGTGACCTACGACCTGGATTCAAAGTTCTGACATCACCCCCTCCCCCTGCAATCATGGGACCACATTTTGGGCGTTCAACAACAGGCTGGTGATCCTGTGACTGTGCTTCATAAGGTTTATCCATAAACCAGCCTTTGCTTCCTATCTCTAGTGAGCCATTTGGTCAGGGCCACAACTGAGTGCAAAATTGGCATTGCTAAGCTAGGCAAAATCGGTTTTGCCCCATTTTACGACTTTTCCTGCCACGGTTGTTAGGTGAATCACTTCAGTTGATAAGTTAGTAACCCAGTTATATATAGAACAGAGCTGGAAGGGGCCTTGGAGGCCTTCTAGTCCAGCCCCCTGCTCAAGCAGGAGAACCTATGCCATCTCAGACAATTGACTGTACAGCAGCCTCTTCTTAAAAACCTCCAGTGATGGAGCGCCCACGATTTCTGGTGGCCAGCTGTTCCACTGGTTAATTGTCCTCACTGTCAGGAAGTTTCTCCTCAGTTCTAGGTTGCTTCTCTCCTTGGTGAGTTTCCATCCGTGGCTTCTTGTCCTGCCTTCGGGGGCTTTGGAGAATACGTAGCTTGACTCCCTCTTCTTTGGGGCAGCCCCTGAGATACTGGAAGATTGATATTATGTCACCCCTTGTCCTTGTTTTCATTAAACAGAATAACAGAGTTGGAAGGGACCTGGGAGGTCTTCTAGTCCAGCCCCCCACTCAAGCAGGAGAAGCTATACCATCTCAGACAAGTGACTGTCCAGCCTCTTCTTAAAAGCCTCCAGTGATGGAGCGCCCACGATTTCTGGAGGCAACTTCTGTTCCACTGGTTAATTGTCCTCCCTGTCAGGAAGTTTCTCCTTAATTCCAGGTTGCTTCTCTCTTTGGTCAGATTCCAACCATTGTTTCTCGTCCTGCCCTCTGGTGCTTTGGAGAACAACGTGACCCCCTCCTCTTCTTTGGGGCAGCCCCTCAGATACTGGAACGCTGCTATCATGTCTCCCCTATTTCTTCTTTTCTTTAGACTAGCCAAACCCAAGTCCCATAGCCGTTCTTCGTACGTTTTGGTCTCCAGGCCTTGGATCATCTTAGTTGCTCTTCTCTGCACTTTTTCAGAGAAAAATTATTTTGTTAAGTGAATCTGGTTTTCCCACTGACTTTGCTTGTCAGAAGGTTGCAAAAAGGGAGTTACATGACCCCGGGGCATTGCGACCGTCGTATATATAGGAACCAGTCTTGATCACATGACTGTGGGGATGTGATAAGTGTGCAATGGGGTCAGATGTCCGTTTTCCAGTCTTGTTGTAACTTCAAATGGTCGCTAAACGAATGGTTGTAAGTTGAGGACTAGCCATATTGGCAGATAAAAATTCTAAGATGACAAATTTTTAACTACAGCTATTAAAAAAAAAAAGCTTGTAGCAAGCAAGTTGGGCTTTTTAAGTCGATTATGTAATGTTTATTCAATATCTTATTTATTGAGCTGTTTTTCACCGAGGGCCAAATTTTTATTATTATAATTGTAACTTAATTTGGGGCCTTTGGCTAGAAAACAGAATGGAGGGATTAATATTCATCTCGTAGCAAACAAATAAAAGATAAAAAGAGTTGTAAAGGTTTGTGGAGATTCTCATTCCTCCACAAACTTTTTTTTTCCCACAAGGCCACTGGATTTCCTTGTTTTTCTTTGGAGACATTTTGCTTCTTCTCCAAGAAGTTTCTTCAGCTCTGACTGGATGGTGGGGAATGGAAGGATTTATACTCCTTGCAGAAAACCTGGTCATTTGTATCCTTTTCGAGGGCCGTTGAGGCTACTTGGAGGTTTGTCTGTGTCCTCAGGGTCACCTGAGTGATGCAAACGGGTGTGGAGCCTTCTGGGGAACTGTGGAAAGGACTGTGTTGTAAACAGAGATAGGTGGTGTTGTATCCCTTCCCCAACATACGTGCACACTTTAAACCTGGGAATACACTAAGGCAGAAGCTTGTCCACCCCAAGGGAAAAACACCCAGACACAAACTGGGCAACGTGATACATGTAGTGCAGTGAGCCCTGTGCAGATCTGCACGTTGGGGAAATGAAACAGCCACTTCACAAGCGCCTGGCGGGCAACGTAGGAGAACAAAGCCATCCGGACCAGAGTCAGCGGTCCCTCTGCCTTTAAAAGGCAAAGGCCACATTTTTGAGGACAGCAAAGGCCACGTTCTGGACAGAGAGGACCGCTGGTTGGAAAGAGGGGTCAAAGAGGCCATCTGGGTCAAAATTGAGCAGCCCTCCCTCTCAACGGGGGAGGGGGAGGGGGGAGGGAATAGGAGATTATCCATCTCCAGTCTACAACGCGGTCCTTTCAGCGGTTCCAAGAAGGCTTCACACCCATTTGCACCACTCAGGTGACCCCGAGGACACAGACAAACCTCCAAGTGGCCTCAACGACTTGCTAAAAGGATGCAAACGACCAGCTGTCTGCAAGGAGTATAAATCCTTCCATTCCCCACCATCCGGGCATAGCTGAAGAAGCTTCTTGGAGGAGAAGCGAAACAGCTTTGAAGCAAAAGAAGAAAATCTAGTTGCCTCCTGAAAAAAACCACCTTTGGGGAAAAAGATTTGTAGCTTTTATAACCACTGAATGCTGTTCCTGGATTGGCCACACGAGGGCAGCAATGACTATTTCTTATTATTCTTCAGAGATATTTTTCTGTGTGTGTGTGTGTGTGTGTGTGTGTGTGTGTGTGTGTGTGTGTGTGTGTGTGTGTGCGCGCGCGCGCACGCGCTTGAAACTAATCTTACCATCATCAGTTCCTTGCTCTGCTCTCCGGAAGATTCCCAGTGGTTTTAATTCCCAAAAAAATTCCTGCGGTTCCCAGTTCTGTAGCAAAGAAGGGCAAGAATTGCATCACAGCTCCGAAAGCCCTCGCTCGTTGCAGCTATCAGTAGTCCTCACTTAACGACCAGCTGCTACTTATGACCTAGTTCCAAAGTTACGACCACTGCGATGCCCCTGGTGGTCATTTGCCCTTACAACCGACCACAGAGATGCTGCAGCTATTTGTCGATTGGCTGCATTGACCTCCGGTCACTTGGAAAATAATTCGAATAGAATAGGATAGGATAGGATAGGATAGGATAGGATAGGATAGAATAGAACAGAATAGAATAGAATAGAATAGAATAGAATAGGATAGAATAGGACAGAATACAATAGAATAGAAATACAGAATAGAAATACAGAATAGAATAGAATAGAATAGAATAGAATAGAATAGAATAGAATAGAATAGAATAGAATAGAATAGAATAGAATAGAATAGAATAGAATAGAATAGAATAGAAATACAGAATGGAAATACAGAATAGAATAGAATAGAATAGAATAGAATAGAATAGAATAGAATTACAGAATAGAATAGAATAGAATAGAAATACAGAATGGAAATACAGAATAGAATAGAATAGAATAGAATAGAATAGAATAGAATAGAATAGAATAGAATAGAATAGAATAGAATAGAATTACAGAATAGAATAGAATAGAATAGAAATACAGAATGGAAATACAGAATAGAATAGAATAGAATAGAATAGAATAGAGGAATAAAGAATAGAATAGAATAGAATAGAATAGAATAGAATAGAATAGAATAGAATAGAATAGAATAGAATAGAATAGAATAGAATAGAATAGAATAGAATATATGGAATAGAATAGAATAGAATAGAATAGAATAGAATAGAATAGAATAGAATAGAATAGAATAGAATAGAATAGAATTACAGAATAGAATAGAATAGAATAGAAATACAGAATAGAATAGAATAGAAATACAGAATGGAAATACAGAATAGAATAGAAATACAGAATAGAATAGAATAGAATAGAACAATAACTTTATTGTCACTTTGAGAGTACACTAATTGGCATATATGAAAATGAAATTTCTTTGCATTCAGCTCTCAGAGGGTCACTACCTATGATATTCACTACATAAATATGAGAAAAATAAATGAATACAGAATTATGCATATACCCACATATATTATATGACAGAGAAACGACCGTCTAATTCGGTTTATGGCAGCTGCTTCTGCAATCGCGTCACATGGTTGTCCGATCTGTTCTGCCCAGTGCTGCGGAAAGCTCCGTTTAACGACCTGCACATTCATTTAATGACCGCATCAGGGAAACAGGGGGCGAGGGAGTTGTTAAGCAAGGCTGTCTCACTTAATGGCCATCGCGACAGGTAGCTCTGGACCTACGGCCACAACGAAGCCCCCCAAATTTCCATGGTTAAGCAAGGCAGCTGTGAAGCGATTTAGGGCCTTTCTTGACACAGTTGTTAAGCGAATCACTTCGATTGTTAAGTGAACCGTGCGGTCGTTAAGCGAAACTTGCTTCCCCCCATTGACTTTGCTTGGTGGAAGTTGGCTGGGAAGCTTAAAAAGGGCGATCACACAATCCCGGGATGACGCAACCGTCATAAGTACATGCCAGTTGCCGAGCATCCAAAGTTTGATCACGCGGACGCCGCATTGCTCGTAAGTGTGAGAACTGCTGCCGAGTCGCTTTTCTCAGTTGTAACTTGGAACGGTCGTTGAACGAAAGGTTGCAAGTCGAGGACCTACCCGAACTGGGTCTGAGGCGGCTGCTTTCAATCGTCCAGATTTTTCCCGCCACTTTTCATTCTCGTCTCGTTCTTCGTTCCTCGCCCTCGTAAGTTGCTCCAAGTTGGGGCAGGGAGAAAAACGGACATTTTTACAAAGAGACGTAAAGGAGCGAGCACCTCTCACAGCATGGACACTGACCCGCGTTGCTGCAAAATTCGCCCCCGCCGGGGCTGCCTCTCAAATCTGGACGCAACCGCGGGACTGGACCACGTCCATCCGCCGGCTTTCCCGCGGGGATCCCTTCTGGACGGAAGGTTCCAGATCGGTTCTGGTGCAGCCCTCTTGGGGAATGGGGTGGTCTCCCTTCTGCCTCCCCCTCCCCGGGTGCGGCTCAAGTTTGGCGGGCGGCCCCCGACTGTCGCCTCCTGAGGTGGCTAGTGACGATGCGATGGGAGACGGGAGAGGATGGGTTCCAGCGATGGGTCAGGGCCGGATCCGGCACCTCCCAGTGTCCCTGGGAGAAAAGGCGCTCTTCCCTGTCCAGGCTGAAGTGGGTCTGGCTCCGAAGCGCGACGGAGGGGCCCCCGCAAGCCTCCTGCACCATCTGCATGGCTTCCATGGATGCCACCCGGACCGAAGGATCCGGATCGTGCTGCAGCTTGGAAAGGGCTGAAAGGGAGGAAATGGCGGAGGTCAGCCGCTGATGGAGAAGGGAGGGTGATGCCAGGGGCCCTGGGTGCTCTCTGAGCTGGGTGGTTTTCTTGCAGACGTTTCCTGGCCCAACTAGGGAACTTCATCAGTGCTAGTAGGGAGTGGGGTTTGTGGAGTAGAGGAGGAGGAGGAGGAGGAGGAGGAGGAAGACTGTGGGGTCCCTGGTGCTCTCTGAGCTGGGTGGTTTTCTTGCAGACGTTTCCTGGCCCAACTAGGGAACTTCATCAGTGCTAGAAGGGAGGAGGAGGAGGAGGAGGAGGAAGGACTGTGGGTTCCTTGATGCTCTCTGAGCTGTGTAGTTTTCTTGCAGACGTTTCATGACCCAACTAGGGAACATCATCAGTGCCAGAAGGGAGGAGGAAGAGGAGGAGGAGGAGGAGGACTGTGGGGTCCTGGGTGCTCTCTGAGCTGGGTGGTTTTCTTGCAGACATTTCATGGCCCAACTAGGTAATATCATCAGTGCCAGAAGGAAGTGGGGTTTGCAGAGAGGAGGAGGAGGAGGAGGAGGAATGTGGAATGTGGGGTCCTTGGTGCTCTCTGAGCTGGGTGGTTTCCTTGCAGACGTTTCATGGCCCAACTACGGAACATCATCACTGCTAGAAGGGGGTGGGGTGTTTGCAGGGAGGAGGAGGAGTTGGAGGAGGAGGAGGAGGAGGGGAATGATGAATGTGGGGTCCTTGGTGCTTCTTGAGCTGGGTGGTTTTCTGGCAGACGTTTCATGACCCAACTAGGCGACATCATCAATGTCACATAAATTGGGTAATGAAACACCTTCAAAAAAACCGCCTAGCTCAGAGAGCACCAAGGACCCTTCAGGTCAACCCTGAGCTACAAATATTCTCCTTTATGAGAAGTTGAAATTACCATACACGTAGTCCTCAACTTAGACCAGTTCATTTAGAGACAAGTCTAAGTTACAACGGCACTGAAAAAAGTGACTTAACGACTGTTTTTCCACACCTATGACTGTTGCAGCACCCCCTTGGTCACATCATCAAAATTCAGACACTGGGCAACTGACTCGTATTTATGACCGTTGTCCCCAGGGGTCACGTGATCCCTTTTTGCGACCCTCTGGCCAGCAAAATCATTGGGGGGAAACCGGGTTTGCTGAACAGCCGTATTACTAGCCTAGCAAATGCAATGTTCACTTAACAACTGTGGCAAGAAAAGCCATCAAATGGGGCCAAACCCACTTAAGAAATGTTTCGCTTAGCCACATAAAATTTGGACTCAGTTGTGGTTGTAACCTGAGGACAATCTGTAATGGACTGCAATTAAACAAAAAAGAATTGGAGACTCTGGAAAGAGTGCAGAGAAGAGCAACAAAGATGATCAGGGGACTGGAGGCTAAAACATATAAGGAACGGTGGCTGGAATTGGGTCTGTCTAGTTTAATGAAGAGAAGGATGAGGGGGGACAGGATAGGAGTCTTCCAGTATCTCAGGGGCTGCCCCAAAGAAGAGGCAGTCAAGCTATTCTCCAAAGCCCCTGAAGGCAGGACAAGGAGCAACGGATGGAAACCAATCAAGGAGAGAAGCAATCTAGAATATAAGGAGAAACTTCCTAACTGTTAGAACAATTGACCAGTTGACATTGCTCATAAAATGTGACAAAATTCACTTAACAAGCATCTCATTTAGCAACAGAAATTTTGGGCTCTAGCTGTGGTCATAAGTTGAGAACTACCTGTTTTCAGACTTGCAAGATTCGGTTAGTGTAACTGTATAATAACAAAAGCACAGTTGTTAAGTGAATCGCTCTGGTTGTTAAGTGAGTCACACGGTCATTAAGTGAATTGGGCTTTGCTGGCCATAAGGTCCCAAAAGGGGATCATGTGACTCCGGGGGAGGCTGCAACCGTCATAAATACCAGTCGATCGCCAAGCGTCCGAATTTTGATCACGTGACTGTGGAGATGCTGCAACGGCCATAAGTGTGAAACACGGTCCTAAGTCGCTTTTTTCACTGCCGTTGTAACTTGGAATGGTCACTAAACGAACAGTGGTGAGTCGCTTACTCTCTGTCGACAACAAATGCGTAATCTGGTTCCGTTCCTTTAAATCAGAATCACCCGGATTTAATAAGAGTCACCTTATCAAAGAAATTTGATAAGCAAATAAAAATAAATAAATCATTGAATTTCATTCCACGTGCACAAAATTCAGCCCCCCCGCCCCCTTCTCGATTCTCTGGGTCCTTCAAGATCCCAACAAGCCGTTAGCCAGGATGATCCCTGTTGCGGGTACTTACAGATGAATATCAAGTCCTTGTTCTCTTCAGTGATGGCCACAGGATCTGCACACTGAGCGACACAGCCTGCAAGACAGGGAGGGAACAGGGAAGGATCCCAGATGTTTGTGCCCACAGCTGGAAGATTTCTGATCTTGGTTTGTGGCCAAGACGAAGCAAGTCAGGGCTGTGCAGGCCGAACTAATATTTGGCCTTTAGTGGTGATTTGGGGTAAATCCAACACGGTACAGGCAAAATGGCCCAAGGTGGGTGGATTTCAACTCCCAGAATTCCCTAGGCAAAATGGCCCAAGGTGGGTGGATTTCAACTCCCAGAATTCCCTAGGCAAAATGGTTCGAGGCGGGTGGACTTCAACTCCCAGAATTCCCCAGGCAAAATGGTTCGAGGCGGGTGGACTTCAACTCCCAGAATTCCCCAGGCAAAATGGTTCGAGGAGGGTGGACTTCAACTCCCAGAATTCCCCAGGCAAAATGGTTCGAGGAGGGTGGACTTCAACTCCCAGAATTCCCCAGGTAAAATGGTTCGAGGCGGGTGGACTTCAACTCCCAGAATCCCCTGGGCAAAGTGGTTCAAGGCGGGTGGACTTCAACTCCCAGAATCCCCCGGGCAAAGTGGTTCAAGGCAGGTGGACTTCAACTCCCAGAATTCCCTAACTCACCAATAAAGATGGTCGCTGCTCTCCGGATGGAAACTTGGGGACACAGAAGATGATCCAGGCACTGGAGCAAGACGGCAGGGATGGTTTTTACCTTCCAGGACTATCAAAGGACACGAGAGAGAAAGGAAACAATGATTTCTCTCACCATCGAATCAGAATAACAGCGTTGGGAGGGACCTTGGAGGTCATCCAGTCCAACCCCCTGCTCAGACAGGAGACCTTATGCCATTCCAAAGAAATGGATGTCCGGTTTCTTCTTAAAAACCTCCAGAAACGGTCCCGAGCTACCCCTGTAGTAATAATGATAAAAAATAAATAAATGGAGGAAGCGTGCTCACAATTTGACGGCAGAGGCTCTCTGGAATCAGAGGGTGATCGTGCCAGGCTTTCTTGCTGCTGACCTTCTTCGGAAGGGACCAACCCAGAAAGCGGAAACACTTGAGAAGAGCATCCTGACAACCCTGTGGAGACAGGGACAAAAATCTGCAACCAGTTTTGCTCACCGTGCTACAAAAAAGATGTACAGACCTCAAGAAAAAAAGGGAGTTAATAACTGCTCTACAAACCTTTCAAGGGCTTATAGGGTTGGAAGGGACCTTGGAGGTCATCTAGTCCAACCCCCTGCTCAGGCAGGAAACCTTAGACCATTTCGGACAAATGGCTGTCCAATCTGTTCTTAAAAACCTCCGGTGTTGGAGCATTCACCGCTTCTAGTGGCAAGTTGTTCCACTGGTTAATTGTTCCAACTGTCAGGAAATTTCTCTCTTAGTTCCAGGTTGCTTCTCTCCTTGATTCATTTCCATCCTTTGCTCCTTGTCCTGCCTTCAGGGGCTTTGGAGAATGGCTTGACTCCCTCCTCTTTGGGGCAGCCCCTGAGATGCTGGAAGGCTGCTATCGTGTCCCCCCTGGTCCTTCCCTTCATTAGACTAGACATCTCCAATTCCTGCAGCCTTCCCCAACTCCGTTCCTCAACTCCGCTCACCTTCACAACATCTGGTTCCTCGTCCTGCAGGTGAAGCAACAGCGGGACCAGACTTTGATTGACCTGTTCCTGGATCAGATACTTCTCCTTCTTCTTCACCAAACTGGGCAGCTCGGCAAAGAGAACGATGGCGGAGCTGCGGACTTTAGTGTCTGCCTGCGAACAAGAACGCTCATCAGCAGCAGCCTGGAGTGTTATGATGTCGTGGCGTTTGCCATATATGGCATTACCTGGTCTGTAGCACGGGAGCAGACAAACCTATCCTCGTAACGACAAGCAAACACCAGCATCCTTGAGAATCAGACAACGCAACATCTTTGTGATACTTTAAGGCAGGGCTCTCCAAAGGTGGCAACTTTTAAGACTCGTGGACTTCAACTCCCAGAATTCCCAGAATTTGAGACTCATGGACTCCAATTCCCAGAATCCCCAGAATTTGAGAATCGTGGACTTCAAGTCCCAGAATCCCCAGAATTTGTGAATCATGGACTTGAATTCCCAGATTTCCCAGAATTTGCGACTTGTGGACTTCAACTCCCAGAATTCCCAGAATGTAAGACTCATGGACTTCAACTCCCAGAATTCCCAGAATTTGAGACTCATGGACTCCAATTCCCAGAATCCCTAGAATTTGTGACTTATGGACTTCAACTCCCAGAATTCCCAGATTTTGAGACTCGTGGACTTCAACTCCCAGAATTCCCAGAATGTGAGACTCACAGACTTCAACTCCCAGAATATCCAGAATTTGAGACTCGTGGATTTCAACTCCCAGAATTCCCAGAATTTGAGATTCGTGGACTTCAACTCCCAGAATCCCCAGAATGTGAGACTTACGGACTTCAACTCCCAGAATCCCCAGAATTTGAGAGTCGTGGATTTCAACTCCCAGAATTCCCAGAATTTGAGATTCGTGGACTTCAACTCCCAGAATTCCCAGAATTTGAGATTCGTGGACTTCAACTCCCAGAATTCCCAGAATGTGAGACTTGTGGACTTCAAGTCCCAGAATTCCCAGAATTTGAGAATCATGAACTTCAATTCCCAGAATCCCCAGAATTTGCGACTTGTGGACTTCAACTCCCAGAATTCCCAGATTTTGAGACTCGTGGACTTCAACTCCCAGAATTCCCAGAATGTGAGACTCGCAGACTTCAACTCCCAGAATTCCCAGAATGTGAGACTTGTGGACTTCAACTCCCAGAATTCCCAGAATTTGAGACTCATGGACTCCAATTCCCAGAATCCCCAGAATTTGAGAATCGTGGACTTCAAGTCCCAGAATCCCCAGAATTTGTGAATCATGGACTTGAATTCCCAGATTTCCCAGAATTTACGACTTGTGGACTTCAACTCCCAGAATTCCCAGAATGTAAGACTCATGGACTTCAACTCCCAGAATTCCCAGAATTTGAGACTCATGGACTCCAATTCCCAGAATCCCTAGAATTTGTGACTTATGGACTTCAACTCCCAGAATTCCCAGAATGTGAGACTTGTGGACTTCAAGTGCCAGAATTCCCAGAATTTGAGAATCATGAACTTCAATTCCCAGAATCCCCAGAATTTGCGACTTGTGGACTTCAACTCCCAGAATTCCCAGATTTTGAGACTCGTGGACTTCAACTCCCAGAATTCCCAGAATGTGAGACTCGCAGACTTCAACTCCCAGAATATCCAGAATTTGAGACTCGTGGATTTCAACTCCCAGAATTCCCAGAATTTGAGATTCGTGGACTTCAACTCCCAGAATCCCCAGAATGTGAGACTTACGGACTTCAACTCCCAGAATCCCCAGAATTTGAGAGTCGTGGATTTCAACTCCCAGAATTCCCAGAATTTGAGATTCGTGGACTTCAACTCCCAGAATTCCCAGAATTTGAGATTTGTGGACTTCAACTCCCAGAATTCCCAGAATTTGCGACTCATGGACTCCAATTCCCAGAATCCCTAGAATTTGTGACTTATGGACTTCAACTCCCAGAATTCCCAGAATGTGAGACTTGTGGACTTCAAGTCCCAGAATTCCCAGAATTTGAGAATCATGAACTTCAATTCCCAGAATCCCCAGAATTTGCGACTTGTGGACTTCAACTCCCAGAATTCCCAGATTTTGAGACTCGTGGACTTCAACTCCCAGAATTCCCAGAATGTGAGACTCGCAGACTTCAACTCCCAGAATATCCAGAATTTGAGACTCGTGGATTTCAACTCCCAGAATTCCAGGAATTTGAGATTCGTGGACTTCAACTCTCAGAATCCCCAGAATGTGAGACTTACAGACTTCAACTCCCAGAATCCCCAGAATTTGAGAGTCATGGATTTCAACTCCCAGAATTCCCAGAATTTGAGATTCGTGGACTTCAACTCCCAGAATTCCCAGAATTTGAGATTCGTGGACTTCAACTCCCAGAATTTCCAGAATTTCAGACTCGTGGAATTCAACTCCCAGAATTTCCAGAATTTCAGACTCGTGGACTTCAACTCCCAGAATTCCCTAGAACTGAAGTCTACAAGTCTTAAAGTTGCCAAGTTTGGAGACCTGTTTTTAGGGAAGCGGTCATTCCCACCCCAACCTCTGCTGGATGTTCTCCAGGAGGTGTCTTTTTAGTTGAAAATCTGATTTCTGTTGTTCTGGTTCTAAATATTGATTCAATCTATTGTGCATCTGGGTCTTATGGTGGTTTGTTGACCTGTGTCTCCTTTTGTAGTGGCTGGTATGGGAGAGGAGACCAAGGAGACCCAAACGCAGGAGAAGACCTCAGAGGACCCAAGGAACCACAGAAATGTGGAGAGGACAGTGTTTTTCAGCCTTGACCGCTAAGATGGAATGACTTCAACTACCCGAATTTAAGACTTGTTGACTTCAACTCACCTAACTCTCTAGCCAACATGGCTAGCTGAGGAATTCTGGGAACTGGTCGACAAGTCTTAAAGTGGCCAGGGTGGACTTCAACTCCCAGAATTCCCCAGCCAGCAAAGCTGGATTTAAGGAGAAACTTCCTGACAGTGAGAACAAGTAACCAGTGGAACAGCTTTTGCTTCCAGATGTTGTGGGTTCTCCATCAATGGAGACTTTTAAGAAGACTGGACAGCCACTGGAATGGTACAGGATCTCCTGCTTGAGCAGGAGGTTGGGCTAGAAGATCTCTGAGGGCCCTCCCAGCTCTGCACTGATTGATTGAGTTGAAGTCCACCCCTTGTGGCCAAGGTTGAGAAAGACAGCGAGAAGGTCTTCAGAATCCACCTGGGCGAACCATCTTACAGCGCTAAACAACGGAAGGAGCTTCTCTGCCAGAGTTACGACGTCACTCCTCTGCATGAACCTCAGGACATTTTGGAGGGCGGTGATGGCTTCCATGATGACACCGTTGTCCGTTTCCTCCAGGCTGCCCAAGAGGGTGGGCATCAAGGCTTTGACGTCCTCCACCTGCAAAGAGGATGCGCCCATCGTTGTCCGTGCCTTATTGATGGATTTACCTGTCAAATTATCTATCCTCATCTGACTCTCCAAATGACTTTCTCATCTTTGAGAAAACACCTAAATAACTTAGCCAGCCCTGGGTGGATCTACCGCTAGTCCTTGTCTTACGACCGCAAGTCAGCCCAAAATTTCTGTTGCTAAGCAAGACCATTGTTAGATGCGTTTCGCCCCATTTTAGGACCTTTCTTCTCACGGTTATTAAGCGACCCGCTGCAACTGTGAAGCGAGTTGCTTCCCCATTGACTTTGCTCGTGAGAAGGTCGCAAAAGGGGATCACGCGAAGCCGGGACCATTGCAACCGTCGTAAGCATGAGTCAGTTGCCCAAGTGTCTCCGTTTTGAAGACGGGGGAATGCTGCAACGGTTGTTAAGTGTGAAAAACAAGTCATCAGTTGCTTTTTTCACATTGTTATGGAGAGGTTGGGTAGGCTAGGAGAAACATCTCAAGAGCTTCTGACAGCTCAATTTTTTGGGAGGGGACATCCTTCCTCAAGTCTTAGATCTACAGCGAAGACTAACTTGTGAATGTGGGCCGAAGAGTCTTTGGCAGAAAAACCAGATTATGGGTCCATAATCTGGAACGGAAAGACCCCTCCCAACAATTGGAGGTCACTTCTCAGCTGCTTCCTCACCTTGTCTGGGTGGATGGCCAGGATGCCAAGAGCTCGTAGGGCCAGAGAACGAACATCTGGGCTGGGGTTTTGGGTCCATTCCTCGAGGCTCTCAAAGATCTGTTCGGTGGGAAACCGATCGACGTCTTGGTGGTGAAGTAGCTGGAGATCAAGGTGAGAATCCATCACGAGAGGCCGAAGGGGTGAGAAAGAGGATCAAGTTCCTCAAGGGAAAAGAGCAACTGGAGGACGGGCGGGGGTTCATAGTTGTCAAGAGGAGAGGGGTGTCTTCCCGCGGTTTGAATTTATTTTGGTGGCCTCAGGTGGGAGGACGTCTTCTCAAAGCCAAGAAGCCATCAGAAGAAATTGTCTTTTTGGTCTTTGGGGCTGAAATAACCCTTTGGAGGAGGACCGAGTTGGGATTGGGTGAGGGAGAGAGAAAAATCATGAAAGAGGAGAGTCAACTGCAAGAAGAGTAGAACATTCAGGCATGTTCTGGAGATCTTTTTTTCATCACCCTAGGCCAGGGGTGGGCAACCTTGGCTCTTTTATAACTTGTGGACTTCAACTCCCAGAATTCCTGAGCCAGCCATGCTGAGGGGAAAGGGAGAGCTTTCCAAGCTGAGCCATGCTGGCTCCGGAATGCTGGGAGTTGAAGTCCACCAGTCATGAAGGGGCCAAAGTTTCCCCCATGCTGGCTGAGGAATTCTGGGAGTTGAAGTCCACGAGTCATGAAGGGGCCAAATTTCCCCTATGCTGGCTCAGGAATGCTGGGACTTGAAGTCCACGAGTCATGAAGGGGCCAAAGTTTCCCCCATGCTGGCTGAGGAATTCTGGGAGTTGAAGTCCACGAGTCATGAAGGGGCCAAATTTCCCCTATGCTGGCTCAGGAATGCTGGGACTTGAAGTCCACGAGTCATGAAGGGGCCAAGGTTTCCGCCATGCTGGCTCAGGAATTCTGGGAGTTGAAGTCCACAAGTCACGAAGGGGCCATAGTTCCCCAATGCTGGCTCAGGAATTCTGGGAGTTGAAGTCCACCAGTCACGAAGGGGCCATAGTTCCCCCATGCTGGCTCAGGAATTCTGGGAGTTGAAGTCCGCCAGTCCTAAAAGAGCCAAGGTTGCGTACTCCTACCCTAGACCGGGGGTGGACTTCAACTTCAGGTTGAGTGAATAAACATCAAGTTTATTTTTGCCAGCTGAATTGAACCAGCTGTGTATTTGTTCTGATCTGAATAGTGAGGTTGATTGTGAGAAGATCTGTGCGCGGTGCAAACTAAACCTGCTCCTTACCTCGACAAAGACCGCAATGATTGTCGGTTTGTGCATTTCGCTGCCTTTGCTGAAGAGAGAGAATAGCAAATCCAGGACCCTGATAATCTCTGGGCAGCAAAAATGGAGCATGGCTCTGAAAAACACAAAAGATCCATTAACAGTTTGCGGTTGTTACGTGAATCGCTGTGGTTGTTAAGTTAGTAACAATGTTGTTAAGTGGATCTGGCTTCCCCCATTGACTTTGCTTGCCAGGAGGTTGCAAAAGCAGATCATGTGACTCGGCACACGGCCAGCATCGTAAATATGAACCAGTCGTCAAGCCTTCGGATTTGGATCACGCGGCCACGGGGAGGCTGCAACGGTCGTAACTGTGAAACACTGGTCCCAAGTTCCTTTTTTAGAGTGCTGTGGCAACTCTGGAATGTCACTAAGCGAGCTGTCGTAAGTTGAGGACTACCTGTATTTATCCACTCGCTTCTGCATGCTTTCGAGCTGCTAGGTTAGGTGGGCAGGAGCTGAGGTGAGGACGGGAGCTCACCCGTTCTCAGCGCGCTCAGGGCTCAAACTCGGATTGCTCAGCTGCCGTGCCACCCCACAGACAAAAGGGCGAAGGCGATTTCCACTTTCTGAGTTGAAGAACCCAACGGTCTTTTGGGGGGGTGTTGGGGGGGTGGCAGGCTCACCTGGCCAGGAGGGTGCTTCCCTGGAGGAGTTCCCGGCCACTTTGCAGCATCAACCAGCCGCGCGTCTTCTCCATGAACGTCACCTCGTACCGGCATCCGATCCGGATGAGCAGCATCTTGATGGCCTCCACAGCAAAACTGAAGGGGCAGAGGACGACTCGCTCAGGGCTGCTCTTCCTCACACAGGTAGTTCCTCGACTTACAACGGTGGATTTTAGTGACCGTTCAACGTTCGGCACTGAGGTTCGTATAGCGGCCGCTCAAAGTTACAACGGCACTAAAAAAAAAGTGACTTATGACCGTCAGGAGATTTACTGTTGTGTTTCCTCGCCAGCCCATGGATCCGGCAGCTGAGTCTGAGGAGGCGAAGGAGGAGGAGGAGGAGGAGGGTCCTGGAGGGACATCAGAGTCAGAGGAAGGCTCTGAGGAGCTCCAAGACTCACAGTTGGATGGGGAGCCCGGCCCCTCTACTCGCCCTCAGGCTGAGACACAGCTGTGCTGGGAGTCTGAGTTGGACAGCGATGAAGCACAGCTGGGACAAATCCAGGATGCACGAAAGCGCCGGCAAGAGAAGCGAGTAGGACAGAGGAAGGCAATGGGGCGGCTCCAAAGGCAAAGGAGAAGGCCTTAGGAAGCCAGGCCTGGGCTGAATTATAAAAGGGAAGGTGTGGGAAGTGCTGGTTGCCGAAGACCGCCATTTGTGTTGAGGATGGAGTTTCTGCGGACTGGGTTTGTTTGCCTTGGGCATTGACTCAGGTCTGTGAGAATAAAAGGGGTTTTGGTTTTTCCCTGCCTGCTTGATTGGAAGAGGGGTTTCCCCTTGCGAGCATAACCAGGACTCACCTAGGCTGGGACATTTACATCCGGATGCTTGGCAATGAATTGACTCATATTTACAACAGTCGCAGTGTCTCCGAGGATCATGTGATCCCTTTTTGCGACCTTCAGACAAGCAATGTAAAGAAGGGGGGGGGGAAGATGATTCACTTAACAACCGTGCAACTAACTGAGCAACAGCAGTGGTTCGCTTAACGGTGGTAAGAAAAGGCGTCAAACGGGGTATAAAATTCACTCAGCAACCTTCCTACTTGGCAATCGTAAATTTTGGGCTTGGTTGCGGTCGTTAAGTCTAGGACTACCTCGACTTACCACCACAACCCGAGCCCAAGATTTCCGTCGCTCAGAGAGACGGTTGTTCAAATGTGGTTTTGGCCCGTTTGACAACCTTTCTCGCCACGGTCGTTAAATGAATCACCACGGTTGTTCAGTTAGCCACACGGTCGTTAAGCGAATCTGGCTCCCCCCTTTGACTTGGCTTGTCAGAAGGTTGCAAAAGGGGATCACGTGAGACACAGCCCCGGGATGCTGCGACCGTCATAACTATGAATCGGTTGCCAAGTGTCCGAATTTTGATCACGTGACCACGAGGGAACGCTGCAAACGGTCGCAAATGTGAAAAACGATCCTAAGTCATTTCCCCCCCCACTGCTGTTGTAACTTCCAACGGTCGCTAAACAAGTCGTTGTAAGTCAAGGACTACTCGTAACGCAAGAAAGGTTGGGAGCGGGGATGGGGAGATGAGGATGCCCTAGGAAGTGGCACCTGACTTGACCTTTGACCTGCCCACACTGCTGGAGGAAGTCCACGTCGGGCAGGGCATCTCTCTGACTGCCAAAATGAAGCTCCACGAGCAAAGTCACCAAGAGTTCCGGAAAAAGGCCTCGGATGGTGTCCCTGGATTCCAGGACGGAGATCACCTCGTAGAGAGCCTGGGTTAACTGGATGGGGGACGGGGGAGAAGGAAAGCAGGATGGCATTCCCTCAGAATAGGAGCTGGAAGGGACCTTGGAGGTCATCTAGTCCAGCCCCCTGCTCAAGCAGGAGAACCTATGGCATCTCAGACAAGTGACTGTCTACTTTCTTTTTAAAAGCCTCCAGGGATGGAGAAGGAAGGAAGGAAGGAAGGAAGGAAGGAAGGAAGGAAGGAAGGAAGGAAGGAAGGAAGGAAGGAAGGAAGGAAGGAAGGAAGGAAGGAAGGAAGGATAACAGAATAATCAGAGCTGGAAGGGACCTTGGAGGTCATCTAGTCCAGCCCCCTGCTCAAGCAGGAGAACCTATGGCATCTCAGACAAGTGACTGTCTACTTTCTTTTTAAAAGCCTCCAGGGATGGAGAAGGAAGGAAGGAAGGAAGGAAGGAAGGAAGGAAGGAAGGAAGGAAGGAAGGAAGGAAGGAAGGAAGGAAGGAAGGAAGGAATGAAGGAAGGATAACAGAATAATCAGAGCTGGAAGGGGCCTTGGAGGTCTTCTAGTCCAGCCCCCTGCTCAAGCAGGAGAACCTATGCCGTTTCAGACAAGTGGCCGTCCAGGGCTGGAGAGGATTTTGAGAGCAGGATCCAGTCTATTTTTGTAGGTCAGGCGTTCTTGAATTGAAGGGAACTGAATACTTGATTTGGCCAAAGGTCATTAAACACACAAGGAATTTGTCTCCGGGACAGAAGCTCTCACTGTACATGCAAAGCAACAGTCCAGCTATCCTCCAAAGTCCCTGAAGAAGGCAGGAGGAGAAGCCACGGATGAAAACCAACCAAGGAGAGAAGCAACCTAGAACTAAGGAGAAACTTCCTGACATTGAGAACAATTAGCCAGTGGAACAACCTGCCTCCAGAAGCCATGAATGCTCCAACACTGGAAGGTTTTTAAGAAGAGACTGGACAGCCATTTGCCTGAAATGGTATAGGGTTTCCTGCCTGAGCAGGGGGGTGGACTAGATGACCTCCAAGGACCCTTCCACCATCATCATCAACATCATCATCATCATCATCATCATCATCATCATCATCATCATCATCATTATTATTCATTAGTATCTTGGAATCTTGGGTATGTCTAGCTTCATGAAAAGTAGGAATAAGGCTGACATGACAGCAGTGATCCAGTATCTCAGGGGCTGCCCCAAAGAAGAGGGGGTCCCCCTATTCTCCAAACCACCTGAAGAAGGCAAGACAAGAAGCAACGGATGGAGACTCCTCAAGGAGAGAAGCAACCTGGAATTAAGGAGAAACATCCTGACAGTGAGGACAATTAACAAGTGGAACTCCTTGCCACCAGACGTTGTGGGTGCTTCGTCACTGGAGGTTTTAAAGAAGAGATTGGACAGCCCTTTGTCTGAAATGCTATAGGTCCGTGGTGGCGAACCTATGGCACACCTGCCACAGGTGGCACACAGAGCCCTCTGTGGGCATGCACGCCATCGCCCAGTCCTAGGCCTTCATCTGGGTTTTCTAAAACCTTTTTGCTTTAGGCCTCCGCTGCCGGGTGCAAAAAAAAAAAGGTTCAATCAATCAATCAATCAATTTCAACTTCTCGTGGGGGAAAAAAAAGATCTCGCAAAGTTGGAATTGATTGATTAAACTTTTTAGTCCCACCCAGTCTGCTGTTCCACCCAATGGGCCACGCCCACCCGGCACCTGACGATACATAAGTGGATTTTGGGTTGCAGTTTGGGCACTCGGTCTCCAAAAGGTTTGCCATCGCTGCTATAGGTTCTCCCGCTTAAGCAGGGGGCTGCACTAGAAGACCTCCAAGGTCTCTGCCAACATAATAATAATAATAATAATAATAATAATAATAATAATAATAATAATAATAATAATAATAATAATAATAATAATAATAATCCCAAAACAACTGGAGCACCACTTGGACACCATCATCGGCATTGACAAATTCGCCATTAGTCAATTGCCAAAGGCAGCCTTACTAGGAACTGCTTCCATCCTGCGACGAGATCTGGAATACCATCCAACATCCACATCTGCCTATCCCGGGTCCTTGGTAAGGACTCCATAGGTAGACAAAAATGCCAAATCCAGTCTGAACATCTGGCTGACTGTGCGATGATCAATAATAATAATAATAATAATAATAATAATAATAATAATAATAATAATAATAATAATAATAACAATAACAATAATAATAACAATAATAATTCCAGTAAAAGAGGGAGTAAAGAAAATAATAACGATAAATAATTGACTCCCTCTTCTTTGGGGCAGCCCCTGAGGTATTGGAAGGCTGCTATACTGTCTCCCCTCGTCCTTCTCTTCATTAAACCAGACATACTCAATTCCAGCAACCGTTCCTTATACGTTTTATCCTCCAGTCCCCTGATCATCTCCGTTGCTCTTCTCTGCTCTCTTTCTAGAGTCTCAATATCTTTTTTACATCGTGGGGACCAAAACTGGATGCCGTATTCCAGGTGTGGCCTTACCCAGGCCTTGTAAAGCGGTATTAACACTTCAGGTGATCCTGATTCTATCCTTCCGTTAATGTAGCCCAGCCCTGTGTTGGCTTTTTTTGGCAGCTGCAGCGCACGGCTGGCTCCTATTTAAGGGATGGTCCACTACTAGTTACAAGAGAAGAACAAATCAAAGGTCGGCCATTATCTGCGACACTGAATTTGCCCCAAAGATGCCCAAAAGATGGACTCTAACAGTGAAACCAGGACTTAGGACCTAGCTTTCCCTGAACCAAAGGCACGGTCCAACTCACAGTGATGGAGACCGACGGGGGCTGCAGCTCCATCTTATGTTGGCTCTGCAGCCTGGTGAGCAAGTTCTCCAGAAGTTGCTCGTCAATCATCTCTTCCTTTGAAAGAGATCGCCACAGCTCCGATGGACTGCTGCAAATGAGAGGAAGGTTGAAGGAAGGGCCAAAGTCTCTCTCCGGGAGGGGCACGTCACTCAGTACCCTCCCCAATGGATGGATGTGACCAAGGAACCTGATTTTTTTAAATTTTTATTTTTTAAAAAAAGCTAATTAAAAAAAATAGCCTATGGCGATGGGGTACTTCACACACCCATACTAAGACAATGTACAGGTTGTCACATCCATGAGTGATCCAGCCTCATAGTAGCTTAGGCCAGCGCGTTGTGTGAACTCAGCCTACCCATTGTTTTGAAGCTTATAATATTAAATTGAATTTGGCCAAGTGTGATTAGACACCCAAGGTATTTGGCTCCAGTGCAGAAGCTCTTAGTGTACACACAACGCAGCAGAATAATGATAATCATCAAAATAATATCAGTTAAGAGGCGAGGGGGGGATAAAGAAGATAATAAGGATAAATAATAATACCACAGCCATACTACATGGGTAAATACGCATAGATATTAGACATCTAGTAATATAGGTACTTAATAGGTAAAGGTAAAGGTTGCCCCACACATGCGTGCTAGTCGTTTCCGACTCTAGGGGCCCGGTGCTCATCTCCGTTTCAAAGCCGAAGAGCCAGCGCTTGTCCGAGGATGTCTCCGTGGTCATGTGGCCGGCATGACTAAATGCCAAAGGCGCACGGAACGCTGTTACCTTCCCACCGTAGTGGTCCCTATTTTTCTATTTGCATTTTTATGTGCTTTCGAACTGCTAGGTTGGCAGAAGCTGGGACGAGTAACAGGCGCTCACTCTGTTACGCGGCACTCGGGATTCGACCCGCCAAACTGCCGACCTTCTGATTGACAAGCTCAGCATCCTAACCCACTGAGCCACCGCGTCCCTTCAGGTACTTAATAGAAGTATTTAATATGGTGCCCATGTTGTGAAAACTCATGCTTTGTTGTCCTCCCAAGTAATATGGGTTTAACATGTCTGAAACCAGCATTAACATTCCTTTACTAGTGACCCAAATTACATGTATGGGTCACAATGGGAGATGTTTCCTCCTGAATTGATTGGCTGGATCTGTTAAGGCAGGGGTCTTCAAACTTGGCCCTCTTATGACTTGTGGACTTCAAATCCCAGAATTCCTCAACCAGGCACGCTGGCTGAGGAATTCTGGGAGTTGAAGTCTACAAGTCATAAAAGGGCCAAGTTCGAAGAGCCCTGTGTTAAGGCATCCAAGAAGACTCTAAATCAGGGGTCCTCAACCTTGGCAGCTTTAAGACCTGTGGACTTCAACTCCCAGAATTCCTCAGCCAAGCTAGCTGAGGAATTCTGGGAATTGAAGTCCACAAGTCTTAAAGTTGCCATGGTCGAGGACCCCTATTCTAAATGAATTAAATCCCAGTCTAATCTTGCTTTCTCCTGATGGGGGCCTCCAAATACATCCAAACCCACAACTCCTGAAAATCATGGGCAGTTCTGGCTGGGAATTATGGGAGTTATCCTCATCACACCTCTGAAGGTCGTCTTAGGCCGAACCTTATGCTTGGGGTTTAGTGTAGGACCTGTTTACCTTGGCAATTTCCAGGCGTGTGGACTTCAACTCCCAGAATTCTCCTCAATGGCCACTGTGGCTGAGGAATTCTGGGAGTTGAAGTCCCAGGCCTGGAAATGGCCATGTTTGGGAAACCCTGGCTTAAGGCCCCGAATGAGGAATAACGTAAGTTGCCATAGAAACCACAGCATTGCTCCAATTTCCGTACTAGGGCTGGAAGGAGGCGTTGGGCACCTGTCTGCTGAGAAGGAATGTTCCAGAAGACTTGAGATGACGGTGTCTAAGTGCTCGGTCGTGCCCGCCAACAGCCCCACCAACTTCATCAACAGCCTTCTGGTGCTGGGTCGATGGATCAGGTTCAGACGGCTGCAGATGCCTTCTATAATATCGGGGACCTTTAAAGGAGAGGACAAGGAGGTGGGAGAAAGCTGTTCTCTTCCAGCTGTTTCTGTGTCAGGGACAAGCCCTTTTTCCTTTTTACAGTCAATAAACTGGAGAAAAAGCAACCCAAATTTATTTACAGTTCAAACAAAAAAGCAACAGAATATTCCCTTCAATAAATGAATCAAAATATCTAACAAGAGTCAACAAACAAGAGTTAAACAGAAGTAGCCAGAACAGACCAGGATTCCCTTAGAATGTCTCCGAATGGTTGCCTTCAGCAACCAGCCCCGCCCACTCCTTCCCCTTTTATTATCAGTCCCAAGGCGTGGCTTCTCACTGCCTTCTCCTCCTCTCACTGAGTTGCCTCATTGCTTTGCTCTGCTCTGCTCTGCTCTGCTGGATTGCCTTCTGCTACTAGCGTCTCTGAACAGATTCAGCTGTGACTCTTCTGAGTCCGACCCCTCCTCCTCACACAGCTGAGCCTCGTGAGGAACACGACTGGAGGGGCCAGGCTGAGAGTCCTGCAGTGCATCAGAGCCTCCCTCCGACACCAAAGGCTCTCCAAACCCCTCCTCCTCCTCCTCCTCCTCCTCCTCCTCCTCCTCAGATTCCTCGGACTCAGCTGCTGGGAGCACAGGCTGACACTGAATCACAACAAAAGCGTCAAGAGGCGGCCAAGCTGCTTTGAACATAGCCCTGTCCCTCACGCAAGAAACCACCTCTTCCCTCAAACTCAGCTTCCTCCAAAAAGTTCTGCTATTGCAATATAGTCAGTGTTGGGATTCAAATAGGTGAACAACCGGTTCTCTGTGTGGATGCCGCTTCCGGAAGTCCATTCTGGGCCTGGGCAACAAAAAAATTAGCCACCGGTCCTGCCAAAGTGGTGCAAACTGGCTGAATCCCACCACTGGATATAGTTTAATGAAGAGAAGGACGAGGGGGGGACATGGGGTATCTCAGGGGCTGCCCCAAAGAAGAGGCAGTCAAGCTATTCTCCAAAGCACCTGAAGGCAGGACAAGAAGCAACAGATGGAGACTAACCAAGGAGAGAAACAACCTGCAATTAAGGAGAAATTTCCAGACAGTGAGAACAATTAACCAGTGGAACTACCTGCCACCAGAGGTTGTGAAGGCTCCCAAACTGGAAGTTTTTAAGAAGAGACTGGACAGCCATTTGTCTGAAATGGTATAGGTTTCCTGCCTGAGCAGGGGGTTGGACTACAAGACCTCCAAGGTCCCTTCCAACTCTATCATCATCATCATCATCATCATCATCATCATCATCATCATCATCATCAATCACTAAGACTGTCCTTGAGTGGCAGGAGGAAGGAGGAGGAGGAGGAGGAGGAGGAGGAAGCAATTAATTTTTCTTTTGTTCAAGAATGAAGGAAAACTCACTAGGTGGCTTTTCAAATTTGTCGCCCCGAAGATCTCTAAAAGCGTTAAGACAATTAAATAAGCCATTTCTGAAAGAGATCCCAGGTACTGCTCGCGACCGCAACTGAGCCCACAACCACTGACGTTAAACAAAACGTTTGTTAAGTGAGTTGTGCCCCGCTTTACGACTTTACTTGCCAGTCACTAAATGAGTCACTGCAGCTGTTTAAATGAGTAACACGACGATTAAGTGATTCCGGGTTACCCCCCTTGACTTCGATTGTCAGAAGGTCACAAAAAGGGGATCACGTGTCTCCCGGGACATTGCGACCGTCATAAATGTGAGTCAGCTGCCAAGCGGCTGAATTTTGATCATGTTACCGCGGGGCTGCTACCACGATCGTTAAGAATGAAAAAAAAAAAACAATCATTTTTTTAAAAAAATTGCTGCCATAACTTTGAATGGTTGCTAAACGAAACGTTGTAAGTGGAGGACTTCCGGAGCCCAGCCTATCCCTTCAGCGCCTGTTCTTGGGTTCAATCCAGTCGCAAGGGAATTCCCGCATTCAGCACCCTTCAAGTTATACAATGCTCCGTATATAAATGGCCTGGAGGAAACAGCCCAGTTTAGCGATCACCCAGGCGCCTGGGAATAGGTGCTGCGAGGGGTCTCCGAGGGGGGGGGATCCAGGAGCTTCCCCAGGCTTTGTGGTGTGTGTGTGTGTGTGTGTGTGTGTGTGTGTGTGTGTGTGTGTGACTGACCTTTTCTATTTCTGGACCGCAGGTCCTTGCGATGCTGGCGAGAAGAGACTCTGCAGCGGCCCAAGAGAAATTGCCGCAGGCCTCGGTCAGCCCGTCCAGGAGGGTCAGGAGGAAATCGGTCTTCTCTCTGGGGCTGAAGTAGACACTGAACACCTGGAGAAGGGAGAGCAGGAAGAAGGGGCTTGGCTTTTTCCTTTTCCTTTTCCTTTTCCTTTTCCTTCCCTTCCCTTCCCTTCCCTTCCCTTTCCTTCCTTTCCCTTCCTTTCCTTTCCTTTCCTTTCCCCTTCCCTTCCCTTCCCTTCCCTTCCTTTCCCTTCCCTTCCTTTCCCTTCCTTTCCTTTCCTTCCCTTCCTTTCCTTTCCTTTCCTTCCCTTCCTTTCCTTTCCTTTCCTTTCCTTTCCTTTCCTTTCCTTCCCTTCCCTTCCCTTCCCTTCCCTTCCCTTCCCTTCCCTTCCCTTCCCTTCCCTTCCCTTCCCTTTCCTTTCCTCTCCTTCCCCTTCCCCTTCCCCTTCCCCTTCCCCTTCCCCTTCCCCTTCCCTACGCTGGTGACAACCTGGGCCTTCATCCATCCCATTTACCTCAGCGACTCTGGAAGGGTTCTTGAGGAAAACCATCGGATTCCAGGTCTCCAGAAATTCCTGGTGCTTCCACTTAATGACGTCGGTGTGGACGTTCTTCTGGTCTAATTTTGCAACTGGCACACAGACAGCAGAACCCAGAGTCACTCTCGGACTTTTCAAATGAGCGGGCTGACTTCACACAACGCCCTTAACCCATTCCCTGGGTTGGCAAGCTAGCCTGAGATGCTGGCAGAGGTCCCAGCAGGAACCCACAAAAGGATCAGCACGCTTAGTCCTCGAGTTACAACAGCTCACTTAGTGACGATTTGAAATTACGACGGCAGTAAAAATAATGACTGTTTTTCACGTTTACGTCCGTTGCAGCGTCCCCACGGTCCCGTGATCACAATTCAGACGCTTGGCAACTGGCATGTATTTATGACGGTTGCTGCGTCCCGGGGGGGGGTGTCACGTGCTCCCCTTTTGCGACCTTCTGACAAGGGGGAAGCCAGATCCACTTAACAACCATGCTACTAAACCGCTGCAGGGATTCACTTAACAACTGTGGCAAGATAGGTCGTAAAATGGGGCAAAACTCACTTAGCCACCGCCTTGCTTAGCAACGGAAATTCTGGGCCGAATTGTGGTTTTATGCGTCAAGGGAGGCCCCTTTTAATTTGCCACGTGCTGCTTAAGAACGTAGCTTTTATTTCATTTTCCCCGCTGAAAATTGAACCGAGCCTGGAGGCATCTCTGTTATTGACCAGGCAGGGGATCCTCAGAGGTGGAATGAAAAGTCTCCTTCCTTGGATCTGAAGAAAGAGAGGCCAGATCTGTTCGGGATTTAAGCTGGACTGAGCTGGCAGGCTGGGCCTGATGGTCTCTAGGAGCCCCTGCGAGCTGGGGGAACTTTGTGCTCTTCAATCCCCGCTTAACCCTCTTACTTTTTTGCCCCAGCACGATGGAAAGCAGAAGATGGATGCTCTTGGCAGCTTTCGAACAGATCGATTTGACCGGATCACCGCAGCAGATTCCCAGAATGGCTACCAGATGACCGAGGTGGGAGAATTTGGACTTGGTCTAAGAGGAGAGAAATGATCAGAAGGTTAGAAGCAAAGAAGGGTGATCTCTGATCTTGCACCGTACTGAGGAATGGGGTGTTGAGAGGCTGCCCCAAAGAAGAAGGGGGTGGGTTGGACTAGATGACCTCCAAGTTCCCTTCCAGCTCTGGCCTTCCCTATTCTGAGTAAAGGACTAGAGGCCAAAACATATGAAGAACGGTTGCAGGGGTTGGACTAGATGACCTCCAGGGTCCCTTCCAACTTTATGTTGTTGTTGTTGTTGTTGTTGTTGTTAATAATAATAATAATAATAATAATAATAATAATAATAATAAGAAGAAGAAGAAGAAGAAGAAGAAGAAGAAGTTGGAAGGGACCTTGGAGGTCATCTAGTCCAACCCCCTGCTAAGGCAGGAAACCCTATACCATTTCAGGCAAATGGCTGTCCAGTCTCTTCTTGAAAACCTCCAGCGTTGGAGGATTCACCACTTCTGGAGGCAGGTTGTTCCACTGGTTAATTGTTCTGACTGTCAGGAAGTTTCTCCTTAGTTCTAGGTTGCTTCTCTCCTTGACTAGTTTTCATCCGTTGCTTCTCGTCCTGCCTTCAGGGGCTTTGGAGAATAGCTTGACTCCCTCTTCTTTGGGGCAGCCCCTGTTGTTATTATTTTTATTATTATTATTAATCACACAGCCAGCCAGATGTTCAGACTGGATTTGGCATTTTTGTCTACCTATCGAGTCCTTACCAAGGACCTGGGTTAGGCAGATGTGGATGTTGGATGGTATTCCAGATATTTATTTATTTATTTATTTATTTATTTATTTATTTATTTATTTATTTATTTATTTATTTATTTATTTATTTATTATTTGGATTTATATACCGCCCCTCTCCCGAAGGCCTCGGGGCGGTGTACAGGGCAATTAAAACACTATATACAAAAACATAATATACAAAAATTAAAATAAATTAAACCAAATAGCCCAAGCAATAAAACACGTTCTAAAATTTAAAATTTGGAATCATTGCAGGATGGAAGCAGTTCCTAGCAAGGCCGCCTTTTGCAATTGACTGATGGCGCATTTGTCAATGCCGATGATGGTGTCCAAGTGGTGCTCCAGCTGTTTTGGGATTATGCACCCAGGGTGCCTATTGCTATTGGTACTACTAGCCTTGCTTGCCTTTGCCACAGTCTTTCTATTTCTATTTGTGGGTCTTTGCATTTTGTTATCTTCTCCAGTTCTTTGTCATCTATTCTGCTGTCTCCAGGCACTGCCACGTCCACTATCCAGACTTTTTTGTCATATTATTATTATTATTATTATTATTGTTATTGTTATTGTTATTGTTATTGTTATTGTTATTGTTATTGTTATTGTTATTGTTATTGTTATTGTTATTGTTATTGTTATTGTTATTGTTATGTCTATTTCATTGAAAAGGAGGACCAGGGGTGACAGGATAGCAGTCTTCCAATATCTCAGGGGCTGCCCCAAAGAAGAGGGATTCAAGCTATTCTCCAAAGCACCTGAAGGCAGAACAAGAAGCAACGGATGGAAAATAATCAAGGAGAGAAGCAACCTGGAACCAAGGAGAAACTTCCTGACAGTGAGGACAATTAACCAGTGAAATGGGTTAACTCCAGAAATTGTGGGTGCTCCATCCCTGGAGGCTTTTAAGAAGAGGCTGGACAGCCATTTGTTTGTAATAGTATTGAGTCTCCTGCTTGAGGAAGGGGTTGGACTAGAAGACCTCCAAGGTCCCTTCCAACTCTGCTATTCTATATGAATTGGGATCTATCATTTCTACCCAGCAGTGTGTTTGGGGCAAAATGTAGCAGACTCAAAGTAGGTCCAAATCTTTACAGACTCTCAGAATTCTCCAGTTGGGCCACTTGGAAGTATGTGAACTTCAATTCCCAGAAACCTTAGCAACTACCATGGTGCCTGGGGAATTCTGGGAGCTGAAGTCCACCACCCGTCTTAAAAGTTGCCAGGTTGAGCGACACCGCCTTAAACCACAGCATAATGCAATAATAAACAAAGAACAATAAATGCATGGAATAAATGACAAAAGCGTAATCGATACATTTCTTTTCTCGTGGTGACCGATTCGTGGCGACTCACCTCCAGCTGCAATTTGTTGGCGACAAAATTGAGGAGCGAGGCGCTGCTCCAGATGGCCCTCTCGCGCAGGTCAGCCTCCGAGGCCTGCAGCCAAGGAACCATGAGCTACGTGGGAGTAAAGGAAAAGGGAAGAGGAAGACAGAAACACACCCAGAACTTTAAAGGGGTGTCCCAGCTCATTTGGGCAGTCTTAGTGGTCCCTGGGTCAAGAATGAAACTTTGGGAGCTACGTGTCTCTTCTTTTAGTCTTGCCATTAGAGGTGTGTGTGTGTGTGTGTGTGTGTGTGTGTGTGAGGAGATGTCGCTTTAAAAATGTTTAGCTAGAGAAATGAAACTTTGTTGATTCTGCTGAATACTGTGAGAGCCTGACTCGCTTCCAAGGACACTGAAGCAAGTGTGCAAGAAAAGCAGACGGTTCCCATAACAAAGGGAAATTCTTTACAGAGACTAAGCGAGAGGGCAGGGGGCTTGGGCGAAGAGGCAATTGTTTCATTCTTTGATCTGGTGTCTGGGAACCTCAGAGTGAATTTTGCTTCGACAATACTATGCCGTGTGTTCAATAAACAGTAAGAATTTCGGAACCGAAATGATCCTGGTGATTCATTTGGATCCCTGAGCTGGATGTTGACACACTGAAGATCAAACCAGACAGGAAAAGAAGCAAAGAGCAATCCCTGGGATATAAAAGCAGCCAGCGTGTGGTTCTGCAGCATGTGGTCAAAAAAAGTCAAGATGCCAGCCAGAAAGGTGCCATTGAAGGGGGCCATCAAAACTCTGCACACAATTCCATAATTCTGCATTTTGTGTATTGATTGTACAGAAGTAAAAAAACAACAACAGAGTGAACTTGTAGGAAAATAAAAAGCTGAGCTGGAAGGTGGGATTAAATGTGTCATCAGTTTGAAGTCATTGCGTTACCACAAGAAACCTACAGTAAGACCAGCCTCCTCGCCTCCCTGTAAACAAGCACCTGTCACACAATACCCCAGACGTAACAATTATTGATAAGACAAATATGTCTGAATAGTGGACATGGCAGTACCTGGAGACAGCAGGAATGAAGAGAAAGAACTGGAGGTGACCACAAAATGCTAAGACCCACAAATAGAAATGGAACCACCGTGGGAAAAGAAAGCAAGGATAGCACCAGCAGTGAGGGGTGTCTTGGGCGCAATCCCCAAACATCTGGAGCATCCCTTGAACGCCGTCGACATGGATGAAAACCCCGTTGGTCACTTGCGAAAGGCAGCTTTGCTCAGAATAGCTGAAATCCTGCTATAAAACCTTCAGCGCCCTCAAACGTCCACATCTGTTCTCCCAGGTGCTTGGGAGGGACTCAAGAGGTGGGCAAAAATGCCAAATCCAGCCTGAACATCTGGAAAACGGTGTGACAAACCTCATCCACCAAAATTTAAAAAAATTAGATAGCCAGAGAGCCAAAAAGTCATTGGAATATACCAATGCTTGCCATACTAACTTCAGGGCTTTCTCCCCCAAATGCAGTGGTGGGATTCAGTAGAACCGGGAGCTAAATTTTGCTGCATTCGGAGAACCATCTGGCTTCCAGAAGTCCAGTCTAAGCCTCGGAGGCATGGAGGAGGCCTCCCAGGCCTAGAACAGCCCATTGAGAGTGCGTGGATGCCACTTCCAGAAGTCCGTTCTAAGCCTTGGATGCCTCCCAGCCCTAGAACAGCCTGCCGGAAGTGCATGGATGCCACTTCTGGAAGTCCATTCTAGGCCTCAGAGGACCAGGCCTGCATCAAATAAGAGAACCGGTTGTTCAGGTATTTGAATTCCACCACTGCCCTAATGTTTTCTAATATATCAATATGAAGGACCCACAGTATCTAAAAGTTTACACCAGTGGTAGGCAAACTTGGGTTTTTTATGACTCATGGACTTCAACTCCCAGAATTCCTGAGCCAGCATGGGGGAACTATGGCCTCTTCATGACTGGTGGACTTCAACTCCCAGAATTCCTCAGCCAGCATGGGGGAACTATGGCCCCTTCATGACTTGTGGACTTCAACTCCCAGAATTCCTCAGCCAGCATGGGGGAACTATGGCCCCTTCATGACTTGTGGACTTCAATTCCCAGAATTCCTCAGCCAGCATGGGGGAACTATGGCCCCTTCATGATTTGTGGACTTCAACTCCCAGAATTCCTCAGCCAGCATGGGGGAACTATGGCCCCTTCATGACTTGTGGACTTCAACTCCCAGAATTCCTCAGCCAGCATGGGGGAACTATGGCCCCTTCATGACTTGTGGACTTCAACTCCCAGAATTCCTCAGCCAGCATGGGGGAACTATGGCCCCTTCATGACTCGTGGACTTCAATTCCCAGAATTCCTCAGCCAGCATGGGGGAACTATGGCCCCTTCATGATTTGTGGACTTCAACTCCCAGAATTCCTCAGCCAGCATGGGGGAACTATGGCCCCTTCATGACTTGTGGACTTCAACTCCCAGAATTCCTCAGCCAGCATGGGGGAACTATGGCCCCTTCATGACTTGTGGACTTCAACTCCCAGAATTCCTCAGCCAGCATGGCTCAGCATGGAAACCTCTCCCTTTCCCCTCAGCATGGCTGGCTCAGGAATTCTGGGAGTTGAAGTCCACCAGTCATAAAAGAGCTAAGGTTGCCTACCCCTGGGTTAAACCATGGCAACTGGACCAAAATTTGTTAATCTGAGATGTTTCGCTGCTCCTCCGAGCAACTTCATCAGTCAAAATAATTTTGGTTCCGTTCCCACGATTTCACCTTTTAGAGACTTTTGGCCTGGATCAGGGACTCTTCACGGAGATATGTGCGAGGAACCAATCATAAGATTTTCCTCCCAAATAACTTACTTGCAAGATCCTTTCCAGCTCTGAAGGAATTGGATTCTCCACCATTAACTGCTGGAGCAGTTCACTGAAGGCTTGGTAAGTTCCAATGAAGAGATTCTAGGAGATAGAGATAGCAAGTTTCAGGACAGAGGCAATAAAGAATTTGGAAACTATGAGCAGTCCAGAGAGGCAGAGACCACTGAATTCTTCATCAAATGTCCACCAGCTGGTCAGCCCTGAAAGTTTGTGGCCAACGGTGTCTTCTGCAAACAATTCAAGAAGCCTGGTGGGGCAACATCATCTCCAGATGTTGTAGGGCAGTGTTCCTCAATCTTAACAACTTTAAGATGTATGGACTACAACTTCCAGAATCCCTAGCGTAGACTTTTTATATAGAACCATAGGATTGGAAGGACCTTAGAGGTCTTCTACATCAACCCTTGCTGGGAAAGATTGAGGGCAAGAGAAGAAGGGGACGACAGAGAATGAGGTGGCTGGATGGAGTCCCTTAAACAGGAGGCGTCAGCTTAAAGGGACTCCAGAAGATGGTGGAGGACAGGAAGGCCTGGAGGAACGTTGTCCATGGGGTCACGATGGGTCGGACACGACTTTGCAGCTAACAACAACATCATCATCTATCTATTTGTCTGTCTATCTATCCATCCATCATTTCTCCCTCTACCTATGTGTCTCTTTTTCTATCTATCTATCTATCTATCTATCTATCTATCTATCTATCTATCCATCCATCCATCTTCCATCTATTTTATGTATCTATATATGTATCTATCTATCATCTATCTTGAGCCTAAATGGACTCCAGAAGATGGTGGAGGACAGGAAGGCCTGGAGGAACGTTGTCCATGGGGTCGCGATGGGTCGGACACGACTTTGCAACTGACAACAAACATCAACCCTATCCAATGTAAAATAAATGAATAAATGAAATGTCCCAAACTTCTCAACCCAACTCTACCCACAAGCCTGATGGGACCTTTCCACCCCATTTGTGCATCTCTCCCTTCCCCAAACCCAAATTTCTATCCCTGGTTTAATGAACAACATTGGCTTAACGTACAGAAGAAGCAGATGGTGTCAAAGATCTCCTAAGACCAGGGGTAGGCAGCCTTGGCTCTTTTATGACTTGTGGACTTCAACTCCCAGAATTCCTGAGTCAGAGTGCCTGGTTCAGGAATTCTGGGTATTGAAGTCCACGAGTCATAAAAGAGCCAAGGTTGCCTACCCCTGTCCTAGGAGAAAACAGCCTGCTAGTGCAGGGGTCTTCAAACTTGGCCCTTTTATGACTTGTGGACTTCAACTCCCAGAATTCCTCAGCCAGCGTGAAGACCCCTGTGCTAGTGTTTGTCTACTTCAGCTGTTTTTTAAGCTTTTTTTAAACACATGTGGACTTCAACCCCCAGAATTCCCCAGCCATCATAGCTTGATGGTTTTGGCCATGCTCTTGACCTTAACAACCAACTCAAAGTATCAAAAAATGTTAACTTGTCTGTGTTGGAAGGGACCTTAGAGGTCCTCTAAACCAACCTCTGTGCAAGCCATCTTTGACCAGTGATTATCCAGTCCCCAGCTGAGAACCTCCAGCCAAGACATCTCCCCTCCCTTTTATGTGGGCTGTTTGATTGTTCAACGTCCCACCAAAGATTCCTGCTGAGATTTAGCTTGTATCTCCATTATTTTATTTTCAACCCACCAAACCTTTCCTGTTCTTAGTTGCAACAGCAAACACACAAGCTTGCTCATAAGGATATTTGAAGACCAGTATTATCTCCATCTTCTTGTGTGTAAGCTAGACATGTCTTGTTCCTGGTCTTGTAACTACCCCTCGCTGGGCCTAGTTTCCAGATCCTCCAAAATCCAGATAGGTAAAGGTAAAGGCAAAGGTTCCCCCGCACATGCGTGCTAGTCGTTTCCGACTCTAGGGGCCGGTGCTCATCTCCGTTTCAAAGCCGAAGAGCCAGCGCTTGTCCAAGGACGTCTCCGTGGTCATGTGGCCGGCATGACTAGACGCCAAAGGCGCACGGAACGCTGTTACCTTCCCACCGCAGTGGTCCCTATTTTCCTACTTGCATTTTTACGTGCTTTCGAACTGCTAGGTTGGCAGAAGCTGGGACGAGTAACAGGCGCTCTGTTACGCGGCACTCGGGATTCAACCCGCCAAACTGCTGACCTTCTGATCGACAGGCTCAGCATCCTAACCCACTGGGCCACCGCGTCCCTAATAAAATCCAGATAGCTCTCCTCAAAACAAAATTTACTGCAGTGTTTCTCATCCTTCTCCACTTGAAGATGTGCGGACTTCAACGCTGGCTGGGGAACTCTGGGAGTTGAAGTCCACACGTCTTAAAGAGGCCGTGTTTGGGAAACATTGGAGTAGATCAGGGTGGGCGACTATGGCCCCTTAATCTCCCTATAGACTTCAACTCCCAGAATTCCTGAGCCAGCATGGCTCAGGAATTCTGGGAGTTGAAGTCCACAGCAGATCAAGGGGCCAAAATCACCCAACCCTGGATTAGATGGATTATCCTGGTGGATCTTTGTGGTCCCTCCCAACTTTACAGTTCTCTGATTCGGCGAATACCCTGGAACTGCTAACTCTCGTGTCCTGGGCTGGTTGTTTTGTTAATCTGTGGCTGAGGAAGGATTGGCGTTGTAGTTCATTGTGCTAGAGGTGAACATTGAACAGAGTAGCTATCAACGCATACATTTGCACTGAAGCCGCTGCTAGAAGCAAAGCAGAGAGAGAAGAAGACATCCGTGCGTGATAGTAAGCAAGCGATCAAGTCCTGGATCTGGAAAGGAAAACCAGGACACCTTTGTGTAATGAACGGTAGAAGGGTCCACTCCCTCTTCCTCCTGTCCTGCCTTCACAGGTGACAACGAGAAGACACTCTTGAAAAAAGTCCGGAGGAGGAGACCTTTCTTGTAGGACCCCATGGTTTTCATGATGCGCTTCTTGCTGAAGGAAACGAAAAGAAACCATGAATGTTTTGGGACACTGCGGGGACAATCAGATGGGGACAATGCAAAACGCGCCCCAGAGATCATCATGTTGACTCAGTTGGCAAAGTTAGAAGAAGCTGGAATGAAAAATGGCCTCTTTTGGCTACTCCTACTGAAGGGAGAACATTCTCAAAACCCCACAAAACCTCCAGCGTGAGTTTTTTAGGCTCTGAACTGGTCTCTTCAGAAACTGGATCTAGGAATGGAGACGGTGTCATTTGGATAGTTTGGATCAGGGGTAGGCAACCTTGGCTCTTTTATGACTCGTGGACTTCAACTCCCAGAATTCCTGAGCCAGCATGGGGGAATCATGGCCCCTTCGTGACTCGTGGACTTCAACTCCCAGAATTCCTGAGCCAGCATGGGGGAACTGTGGCCCCTTCATGACTTGTGGACTTCAACTCCCAGAATTCCTCAGCCAGCATGGGGGAAACTATGGCCCCTTCATGACTTGTGGACTTCAACTCCCAGAATTCCTGAGCCAGCATGGGGGAGCTGTGGCCCCTTCGTGACTTGTGGACTTCAACTCCCAGAATTCCTGAGCCAGCATGGGGGAACTATGGCCCCTTCATGACTTGTGGACTTCAACTCCCAGAATTCCTGAGCCAGCATGGGGGAACTTTGGCCCTCTCATGACTTGTGGACTTCAACTCCCAGAATTCCTGAGCCAGCATGGGGGAACTATGGCCCCTTCATGACTCGTGGACTTCAACTCCCAGAATTCCTGAGCCAGCATGGGGGAACTTTGGCCCTCTCATGACTCGTGGACTTCAACTCCCAGAATTCCTGAGCCAGCATGGGGGAACTATGGCCCCTTCATGACTTGTGGACTTCAACTCCCAGAATTCCTGAGCCAGCATGGGGGAAACTTTGGCCCCTTTATGACTTGCGGACTTCAACTCCCAGAATTCCTGAGCCAGCATGGGGAAACTATGGCTCCTTCATGACTCGTGGACTTCAATTCCCAGAATTCCCAGAATTCCTGAGCCAGCTTGGCTCAGCTTGGAAACCTCTCCCTTTTCCCTCAGCGTGGCTGGCTCAGGAATTCTGGGAGTTGAAGTCCACGAGTCATGAAAGAGCCAAGGTTGCCTATCCCTGGTTTAGGTGTTCTTCAAACTTGGCAACTTTTAAGATGGTGGACTTCTGATGTCCAGAACTTCCCAGCCAGCATGAGATGGTATGAACAGAAGACACCAATCACGGTCCAGTGGTAATCAGTACCTTATACATCCATGGACTATCTGCATGTCCCCACTCTGAGAAGGAGATGGTAACTAGGTTTGCCCATCTTGCTAAGCCATGGTTTGAGGGAAAGAATCACAAGGGCTGGGATCAGCCCACCTTCGAAGGGATAATTTGCAAAGGCGACAGTTGGGTTCCCAGGACAGTTAGCCAAAACCAGATTAAGTCTGTGAGGATCTTACACAGGGCTCTCCAAATGTGGCAACTTTAAGACTTGTGGACTTCAACTCCCAGAATTCCTCAGCCAGCTGTGGTGTCCATGCTGGCTGAGGAATTCTGGGAGTTGAAGTCCACAAGTGTCAAAAGTTGGAAAGCCCTGCTCCAAACTGGAAGAAAGTTGTTGAACTAACCAGGACTCCGGTCCTCTGTAACAAGGTTGATATTCTTTTTCTAGCTTCTAAGCCAAACAAATAAACCCGGAGCAGAAATTAAAATATTTCGTTAACTGTTTCACAGAATCTTTCCAGTTTTTTTTTCTTCCCACGGCACAGTTGTTGCTTAGGGAATTACTTAACGATAACCGGGAGAACAAACACGGTTGTCCTTGTTTGAACCCACATCCTGTTTCCGGATAAGAAAGACTCCTAAATTATTCCAAAAGCCAGGACAAGATGAACGTGACAGATTTATCAGAGACGGTCCTGGGCTTACAGATCATCAGCCGGTAATCTGCTATGATTTATTTATTTATTTATTTATTTATTTATTTATTTATTTATTTATTTATTTATTTATTTATTTATTTATCTAAATTTATTAGCCACTTAAGTCTAAGTCGATGTTACCTGCAGCCAGAAGTCTTGGCTGAGGACAAAGCAAGGAATTTTGCATAATTGCACTGTTTTGAAACAGTGCCCAGTGGTTAGAGCAACTGGGAGGCGCCATCCTTAACTCCCTTTGCATGGACTTGGGAGAAATTATTGATTTTTAATTTATATCCCACCTTTATTATTTTTGGAAATACCTCAGAGGGGCAAACTGACCTAATGCTCCTTCCTCCTCCTGTTTCCCACAAAATGACAACCCTGTGAGGTGGGCTGGGTTGAGAAAGAGGGACTTGCCCAAAGTCACCCAGCTGGCTTTCATGGCTAGACTAGAATTCACCGTCCCCTGGTGATTGGTCCTGAGTCACCTAGCCAACTTTGATGTCTAAGGCAGGACCAGAACTCACCGTCTCCAGGTGATTGGTCCAGCTTCATCCTGCTGGCTTTTATGATTAAAGCAGGACTAGAACTCACCGTCTCCTGATGATTGGCCCTGAGTCATCCAGCCTTCTTTCATGCCTAAGGCAAAACTAGAACTCACCCTCTCCTGGTGATTGGCCCAGAGTCACTCAGGCTTCTTTCATGCCTAAGGCAAAACTAGAACTCACCATCCCCTAGTGATTGGCCCAAACTCACCCAGGCTTCTTTCATGCTTAAGGCAAAACTGGAACTCACTCTCTCCTGGTGATTGGCCCTGAGTCACCCAGCCAGCTTTCATGTCTAAGGCAAGACTATAATTCACCATCTCCTGGCAATTGGCCTAAAGTCACGCCACTGGCTTTCACGCCTGAGAAGGACGAGGGGGGACATGATAGCAGTTTTCCAATATCTCAGGGGCTGCCCCAAAGAAGAGGGACTCAAGCTATTCTCCAAAGTGCCTGAAGGCAGGACAAGAAGCAACACACGGAAACTCATCAAGGAGAGAAGCAACCTAGAACTAAGGAGAAACTTCCTGACAGTGAGGACAATTCACCCATGGAACAACCTGCCTCCAGAAGCTGGGAATGCTCCAACACTGGAAGTATTTAAGAAGAAACTGGACAGCCATTTGTCTGATATGGTATAGGGTTTCCTGCCTGAGCAGGGGGTTGGATTAGATGATCTCCAAGGTTCCTTCCAACTTTATTATTATTATTATAACTCACAGTCTCCTGGTTTCTAGGGTAGCACCTTAACCGCTAGGCCAAACTGGCTCCTCATATTAAATCAATGGAGACAGAACATCTATTATGGCAACTGTTTTCACCCTTTGCCCATCTACTTTCCTGGATACCCAAGTAGACTTTTTTTTTTAATGAAGGTGAGTGAGAAGTTCAGAGGCAGACGGCTTGACCACTCTGGACCACCCAGATGAAGTCATCCGGTAGATCGAGGGAGAAGCAGATTTACCTGAAGTCAGTGATGGTGTTCATTGCCTGAAGACAGATAACGTTGGGCTCTGGAAGTTCTTGCTTCACCATCTCCTGTCAACAAGAAAGACGCGTCCCCAGTCAGACGATCTCAGCTCTGCTAAAGAGAACTTCAAAAGGTTGAAGACCCCACCTCCTTTAGAGTCTGCTAGTTAGGGTTCTGCTAAGAGCTGAGGATACAAGGTTGAGCAGATAATTTTGGGTTTTGCTAGTTTGGGTTAGTTAGGGCAAGGGTCCTCAACCTTGGCAACTTTAAGACTTTTGGACTTCAACTCCCAGAATTCATCAGCCAGCAAATTCTGGGAGTTGAAGTCCACAAGTCTTAGTTGCTAAGGTTGAGGACCTCTGAGTTAGGGTTCTGCTAAGAGTTGAGGATACAAGGTTGAGCAGATAATTTTAGGTTTTGCTAGTTTGGGCTAGTTAGGGCAAGGGTCCTCAACCTTGGCAACTTTAAGACTTGTGGACTTCAACTCCCAGAATTCATCAGCCAGCAAATTCTGGGAGTTGAAGTCCACAAGTCTTAAAGTTGCCAAGGTTGAGGACCTCTGAGTTAGGGTTCTGCTAAGAGTTGAGGATACAAGGTTGAGCAGATAATTTTGGGTTTTGCTAGTTTGGGCTAGTTAGGGCAAGGGTCCTCAACCTTGGCAACTTTTAAGACTTGTGGACTTCAACTCCCAGAATTCATCAGCCAGCAAATTCTGGGAGTTGAAGTCCACAAGTCTTAAAGTTGCCAAGGTTGAGGACCTCTGAGTTAGGGTTCTGCTAAGAGTTGAGGATACAAGGTTGAGCAGATAATTTTGGGTTTTGCTAGTTTGGGCTAGTTAGGGCAAGGGTCCTCAACCTTGGCAACTTTAAGACTTGTGGACTTCAACTCCCAGAATTCATCAGCCAGCAAATTCTGGGAGTTGAAGTCCACAAGTCTTAAAGTTGCCAAGGTTGAGGACCTCTGAGTTAGGGTTCTGCTAAGAGTTGAGGATACAAGGTTGAGCAGATAATTTTGGGTTTTGCTAGTTTGGGCTAGTTAGGGCAAGGGTCCTCAACCTTGGCAACTTTAAGACTTGTGGACTTCAACTCCCAGAATTCATCAGCCAGCAAATTCTGGGAGTTGAAGTCCACAAGTCTTAAAGTTGCCAAGGTTGAGGACCTCTGAGTTAGGGTTCTGCTAAGAGTTGAGGATACAAGGTTGAGCAGATAATTTTGGGTTTTGCTAGTTTGGGCTAGTTAGGGCAAGGGTCCTCAACCTTGGCAACTTTAAGACTTGTGGACTTCAACTCCCAGAATTCATCAGCCAGCAAATTCTGGGAGTTGAAGTCCACAAGTCTTAAAGTTGCCAAGGTTGAGGACCTCTGAGTTAGGGTTCTGCTAAGAGTTCAGGATACAAGGTTGAGCAGATAATTTTGGGTTTTGCTAGTTTGGGCTAGTTAGGGCAAGGGTCCTCAACCTTGGCAACTTTAAGACTTGTGGACTTCAACTCCCAGAATTCATCAGCCAGCAAATTCTGGGAGTTGAAGTCCACAAGTCTTAAAGTTGCCAAGGTTGAGGACCTCTGAGTTAGGGTTCTGCTAAGAGTCGAAGATAGAAGGTTGAGCAGATAATTTTGAAGCAGGTCCCATCCACCCAGCGCTGGGTCCTGGTGAGTCCACCAAGGCAAGAATCTACAGCAGTCTTTTTCAACCTTGGCCACTTGAAGATGGGCGGACTTCAACTCCCAGAATTCCCCAGCCAGCCACCTCTGACCCATGGGAGAGGTCTATAAGGAGTTTCCCCTTTCGTGAATCTGCCAGCCAGCTTAATTTAAAGGATCGCTTCCCACCAAGGTTGAGGAGCAGTGATGAGCAATTTCAGATTTTTTTTCACAGTCACTGGAAGACAAGGAAAAAGTAAATACTCATCCTTTTCCCAATTGCTGGATCTTGTTGATGTAGTTTGGGTGATACAGGTAGTCCTCAACTTTTCATTTAGTGACCTTTTGAAGTTACAATGGCTCTGAAAAAGGGGACTTACGACCGTTTTTCACACTTAGGACTGTGGCAGCATCCCCGTGGTTATGGGATCAAAATTCAGACGGCTAGCAACTGACTCATATTTATGACGGTTGCAGCGTCCCGGGGTCAGGTGATCCCCTGATGTGATCTTCTTTTTTAAGCAAAGTCAACGGGGAAGCCAGATTTGCTTAACAACTGTGTGACTATCTTAACACCTGCAGCGACTCATGTAACAACTGTCCCAAAGGTGCCTTTTTCAGGAGGCAACTGGAATTTCTTGGGTTTTTTTGAAGACATTTTGCTTCTTATCCCAAAAGCTTCTTCAGGTTCTGACTGAATGGTGGGGAAATGGAAGGATTTATACTCCTTGCAGACAGCTGGTCGTTTGCCTTCTTTCAGAGAATCGTTGAGGCCACTTGGAGGTTTACCTGTGTCCTCAGGGTCACCTGAGTGGTGCAAATGGGTGTGGAGCCTTCTTGGAACTGCTGAACGGATTGTGTTGTAGACTGGAGATAGATAGATCACCAATTTGCACCACTCAGGTGACCCTGAGGACACAGATAAACATCCAAGTGGCCTCAGCGACTCTCTGAAAGAATGCAAATGACCGGCTATCTGCAAGGAGTATAAATCCTTCCTTTCCCCACCATCCGGTCAGAACTGAAGAAGCTTCTTGGATGAGAAGTGAAACATCTTCAAGGAAAAACAAGGAAGTCCAGCTGCCTCTTGAAAAAGCACCTTTGGGACAAACAGCCTTATTGGGAGATAGAAGGAAACAGGGGTGTCTACATGACGGGGTCAAAAAATAGAAGATGGCAGCCACAAGGTAATAGAATAGAATAGAACAGAATAGAATAGGAATAGGAAAGGAATAGAAATAGGAAGAGAAGAGAAGAGAAGGAGAAATAGAAATAGAAATAGAAAAGGAATAGAAAAAGAAATAGAACAGAACAGAACAGAACAGAATAGAAAAGAAAAGAAATATGGAATGGAATAGAATAGAAATACAGAACAGAACAGAACAGAACAGAACAGAACAGGAATAGAAATAGAAAAGGAATAGAAATAGAATTAAAAAAGAAATAGGAATAGGAATAAGAATAGAATAGAATAGAATAGAATAGAATAGAATAGAGTAGAATAGAATAGAATAGAATAGAATAGAATAGAATAGAATAGAATAGTATAGAAGTTGGAAGGGACCTTGGAGGTCTTCTAGTCCAACCCCTTATAGGTTCTATACTCTTCCTGTTTGCTTCGTGTGTTGCTCTTCCTGCACTCCCGTGGGGGCCATCTTGACTTTTTTGACCACACCCTGCGGACAGCCCTGGAAGAAGGGTGTAAAGACCAAAGACATACAGTTATGGCTCCCACGACATCCGAGGTGAAATTGTCTAGAAAGAATTCAGTCATGTTGTTCCAGTTAATCGTCTTGCTGAGAACGGATAAGAATCTAAAGAAACATTTCTTCATCACGTCATCCTAGAAGGGGTTTGGGAGTAGAGGGGGAGAGAGGGGGGAAAGAAAGAGGGAAAAAAAGAGAGTGAGTTAAAAGAAGAAAATTACTTTTTTTGCTTAATGTGAGCAGTATATAGTATCTTTCTGACCGTTGAGCATTCTTTTTAGGGGGAAAAGTCGTAATAGAAAATGCAGGCCCAAGAACAATTATAATAATAGTGGTGGTGGTGGTGATGATGATGATGATGGTAATAGAACAGAACAGAATAACAGAGTTGGAAGGGGCCTTGGAGGTCATCTAGTCAACCCTCCTGCTCAACCAAGAAGCTTCTACCATTCCAGACAAATGGCTGCCCAGTCTCTTCTGGAAAACCTCCAGTGATAGAGTACCCACAGGTGGAGAAACATTTCTTAGAATCTTCCTTCCTTCTCTTTCTTTCTTTCTTTCTTTCTTTCTTTCTTTCTTTCTTTCTTTCTTTCTTTCTTTCTTTCTTCTTTCTTTCCTTCCTTCCTTCCTTCCTTCCTTCCTTCTCTTTCTTTCTTTCCTTCTCTTTTCTTGCTCATCTATGCCTCCTTCCTTCCTTCCTTCCTCCTCCTTATAACACAGGATAACAGAGTTGGAAGGGGCCTTGGAGGTCATCTAGTCCAACCCCCTGCTCAGGCAGGCAGGGAACCCTATCCCCTTCCGAAAGAATGGCTTTCCAGTCTCTTCTTAAAAACTTCCAGTCTTGGAGCACTCCCAACTTCTGAAGGCAACTTCCGTTCCACGGGATAATTGCTCTCACAGTCAGGAAATTTCTCCTTAGTTCTAGGTTGGGTCTCTCCTTGATTAGTCTACATCCGTTGGTGGAAACATCATCACCATCACGATGGGGATGATATAATAGGGATGAAAAGACCCTAGGTGTTCCTTCTTTGTTTTTGCTTAAATCTTCTACAGATTTTGGGGAACACCAAAAGAAGAGCAACAGAAATGATTAGGAGGCCGGAGACCAAAACATATGAAGAACCGTTACAGGAACTGGGTATGAGAAGGAAGACCAGGGTGACATGATATCACTCTTCCAATATTTGAGGGGCTGCCCCAAAGAAGAGGGAGTCAAGCTATTCTCCAAAGCCCCTGAAGAAGGCAGGACAAGAAGCAACGGATGGAAACTCACCAAGGAGAGAAGCAAACTTAGAAATAGGGAGAAATTTCCTGACAGTGAGGACAATTAACCAGTGGAACTCCTTGCCTCCAGAGGTTGTGGGTACTCCAACCCTGGAAGTTTTAGAGAAGGGGTTGCCATTTGTCTAAAATAGGTTAAGGGTTTCCTGTCAGAGCAGGGGGTTGTACTATGTTGGGGGTAGGCAACCTTGGCTCTTTTATGACTCATGGACTTCAACTCCCAGAATTCCTGAGCCAGCATGGGGGAAACTTTGGCCCCTTCATGACTCATGGACTTCAACTCCCAGAATTCCTGAGCCAGCATGGGGGAAACTTTGGCTCCTTCATGACTTGCAGACTTCAACTCCCAGAATTCCTCAGCCAGCATGGGGGAACTATGGCCCCTTCGTGACTGGTGGACTTCAACTCCCAGAATTCCTGAGCCAGCATGGGGGAAACTTTGGCCCCTTCATGACTTGTGGACTTCAACTCCCAGAATTCCTGAGCCAGCATGGCTCAGCATTGAAACCTCTCCCTTTCCCCTCAGTATGGCTGGCTCAGGAATTCTGGGAGTTGAAGTCCACAAGTCATAAAAGAGCCAAGGTTGCCTGTCCCTGGACTAGGTCACCTCCAACGTCCTTTTCAACTCTATTATTCTATGTTCTAAGAAGGTGAAGATCCTCCATACCTCTTTTTTGCTGTTGAAATACTCCAAGCTGCTCCTCCACGAGGCCAGCAAGAGCTCAGGTTCCTGGGCAGATTGAGGATCATCGTTTTCTTCCCAAATGGTGGCCATGGCTGAGAGGTCAGGGACCAACCCTACAGCGACAAAGGGGGCGGCGGAGAGAATGAATGGCATTAAATCCTTCCTCCAATGGGTGGGAACGGCCACCTCGCCCGGAGAACCAGGAGATGTCCCAGAGGGAAATTCTGGGGTGGGAGCTGTAGACTTGGAGGACTTCTCCAAGCTCCTTAACATGCACAAGCTGCTGAACAAATGAGACGAGGGACATTTCAAGTCTTTGGCCAACCCTTTCGTGAGGAACATGATGCCACCAAATCCATGCAAAGATGGTGGAGACCTTTGTGGAATCAAAAGGTAAGAGACAAAATAATAACAATAATAATAATAATAATCAAGGCTCCCTGCAATGTTTTATTAATCAGGACATATTGTAGGGAAGCATCTTCTCAGAAAGTCTAGAGCAGGGGTAGGCAACCTCGGCTCTTTTATGACTCATGGACTTCAACTCCCAGAATTCCTGAGTCAGCTGACTCAGGAATTCTGGGAGTTGAAGTCCATGAGTCATAAAAGAGCCGAGGTTGCCTACCCCTGGTTTAGAGGTAGTCCTGTGTCTTACAACTTTTCAGCTGACTCAGGAATTCTGGGAGTTTATTTATTTATTTATTTATTTTATTGGATTTATATACCGCCCTTCTCCCGAAGGACTCGGGGCGGTGTACAGGGCAGTTAAAACACAATATACAAGGGTAAAAATAAATTAAATTAAATTAGACCCAACAAGTAAATCACATTCTAAAATTTTTTAAATCCCAAACCCTCAGTCCAGCCCGGCAAGCTCAAATAACCACCGAGGTTGCCTACTCCTGGTCTAGAGGTAGTCCTCTGTCTTACAACTTTTCCTTTAGTGACTGTTCAAAGTTAAACAGTCCCAAAAAAAGTGACTTAGGATCATTTTTCACACTTACGACCGTTGCAGCCTCCCCGTGGTCGCAGGATCAAAATTCAGACCCTTGGCAACTGACTCACACTTACGATGGTTGCAGCGTCACGTGATCCAATTTTGCGACCTCCTGACCAATGGGGAAGTCAGATTCATTTAATCACTGTGTTATACTATCTTTAACAACTGCAGCGATTCACTTAACAACGGTGGCCAGGAAGGTCGTGAAATGGGGCAAAACCCCCTTAATGACCGTCTTGCTTAGCAACGGAAATGTTGGGTTCAATTGTGTTGTAAGTCGAGGACTACCACTAATTCCTAATTCATGGAGGAAGGAGAGGGCTGACCAGCCAGGACCCCAGATTCCAATCCTGCCCTGCCCCTCCTGGTCTGCCCCCACCGTTACCCGAGCTGAGAGCTTTCCGCCGTCTTGTTTTTGCCTTCTTGGTTTTCCGGTAGATCCTCTTGAGGCAGCGGAGGAGAGGCCCGCCGTTGTCCCCCGGGATGTCTTCTTGGGAGTCATCCAGCCCAAGCTCCAGGCTGTTTGAGGACAGGTCCGAATCTTCCCACCGGAAAGGGACCATCCGCTTCATGAGGTCATCGTCATTGTCAAGGAAGCTGCACAAATCCATTCTGCGATGGAGACAAGGACGGGGTGGGGGGGTGGGGGGGGGTTAGGGTTGAGAGACCTTTTATAAATGCACCCCAATAGGTCGATCCAGGTTTCTCTTATCTGCTCTGACCAGAGCAGGCTGGGTTGCAACTCCCATCATCTACAACCAGTGGGGTCAAGGACGATGTGTCCATCCATCCATATCTCTGTCTGTCTGTCTGTCTGTCTATCTATCTGTCTGTCTGTCTATCATCTATCTATCTTTCTACCCACTCACCCATCATCTGTCCATCCATCCATCCACCCACCCACCCATCTCTAATCTATCTATCTAAACTCTGTATATATTATCTATCATTTAACTCTATGTATATATATTGTCTGTCTGTCTGTCTATCTATCTATCTATCTATCTATCTATCTATCTATCTATCTATCTATCCATCTAATCTAATCTATCTAATCTATCTATCTATCCACCTATATATCTCATAGAACCATAGAATCATAGGGCTGGAAGGGACCTTGGAGGTCATCTAGTCCAACCCCCTGCTCAGGCAGGAGACCCCATACAATTTCAGACAAATGGCTCTCCAGTCTCTTCTTAAAAATTTCCAGTGTTGGAGCATTCACAGCTTCTGGAGGCAAGGAGTTCCACTGGTTAATTGTTCTCACTGTCAGGAAATTCCTCCTTAGTTCCAGGTTGCTTCTCTCCTTGATGAGTTTCCATCCGTGGCTTCTCCTCCTGCCTTCGGGCGCTTTGGAGACTAGCTTGACTCCCTCTTCTTTGGGGCAGCCCCTGAGATACTGGAATGCTGCTATCCTGCCACTCCTCATCCTTCTTTTTATTAAACAAAGAACGGAACCATCACTTACTTTTCTGCTAGCCGAAGATCTGCTCTTCTTCAGATGAGTCCAGCCACTTGGCTCAGAAGCTTTTGGTCCCACCACATTTTGAAGGCAGATGTGGGTCACCCTGGAAACCACAGGGCAGAATTGCTAGGTAATAAATACACAGGTAATAAAGGAAGGGCCAAGAGGTATGGGGCTCAAGGCAGAGGCCTCCAAGATGGAAACCAGCATGGCCTTCAAAGATTGCCAAGTAGAGCTGAAACTCAGTTCTGATTTATTGATAACGATAACTCCCCGTGTTAAGCCAGGAGGAGGGCTGGCTGACTTCAGACCTCGCATTCCTCATTTATTTATTTTTTTCTTAATTAAAAAAAAATGCTTTATGAGTTTCCATGCAGCCAAAATATGAAAAAGGAGAGGATTTTTCTGGGGCAATTTGACCAGTTATTCTACCCTTATTCCTTTTATGGCTTACCTATGACGATGGAAAAAAAAAGAGAAAGAAAAAAAAGACAGCATTTAATCATTTTATTCTTTTTAAAATATATTTTAACTGTAATATATACGGCTGGCTATAGAAATCGTTTAAGTATTACTACTGACACTACTGTTGTGGACACTAGGTTGATGTTGAATTTAATTACGGCAGCAAGACTTTTAGTAGGGCAATATTGGAAGAAGGAGGAAATGCCGACTATAGAAGAATGGACTTTAAAAGGTTCCAACCTGGCGGAAATGGCAAAGATTTCAGCGTATTTGAAAGACCATTCGCAACAGAGATATATTGTGGAGTGGCGAAGATGGATTGATTACATCCAGAATAAATATGGGACTAAAAAGTTTCACTTAGCATTTGAATAAGTACTGATGTGATATTTATATGGCTTGTAGTTATTTTATAAGAGTTAAAGTGCAATAGATTTAATAGTTTATTGTTGTTTGCATATGGTAGACTATGATTGTTTGTACTTTTATACCTTGTATTTAGCTCTGGGAAGTCGGGGAGGGGGGAGGGGGAGGGAGGGAGGTGTTGGGGAGGGTTGGGAAGAGAGGAGGGGGCTGGGAGGGGTTTGTTTTGTTTTGTTAAAAATAAAATGTACTGTAAAACTTTTCAATAAAAAAAAAGAAATCGTTTAAGTAAAAAAGTAAGTAAGTAAGTAAGTAAGTAAAAACCAGCCTCATCAGAACATGTACATTAAATAAATAAATAAATAAATAAATAAATAAAGGAAGAAAAAAATACATAAGAAGTGTGTTATAAAGTGTTCAAAAGACGAATTCACCTCAATTTTTAAATGACCGTTTAAACGTTGAACACATGGAATTATACTGTCTTTGCATAGCATGGATAATAAAGAGATATGAGGATAATTCAGAAATAAAGTATAGGTGTTACCTTGCTCAATAGTAGTAACTGTGAGAGAGATCTCGGAGTCCTAGTAGACAATCACTTCAATATGAGCCAGCCGTGTGCTGCAGCTGCCCAAAAAGCCAACACAGTGCTAGGCTGCATTAACAGAGGGATAGAATCAAGATCATTGTTGTTGTTAGTTGCAAAGTCGTGTCCGACCCATCGCGACCCTATGGACAATGTTCCTCCAGGCCTTCCTGTCCTCTACCATCTTCTGGAGTCCAGTTAAGCTCACGCCTACTGCTTCAGTGACTCCATCCAGCCACCTCATTCTCTGTCGTCCCCTTCTTCTATTGCCCTCAATCTTTCCCAGCATTAGGCTCTTCTCCAGTGAGTCCTTCCTCCTCATTAGGTGGCCAAAGTATTTGAGTTTTAGCTTCAGGATCTGGCCTTCTAAAGAGCAGTCAGGGTTGATCTCCTCTAGGACTGACCGGTTTGATTGCCTTGCAGTCCAAGGGACTCGCAGGAGTCTTCTCCAGCACCAGAGTTCAAAGGCCTCAATTCTTTTGCGCTCAGCCTTTCTTATGGTCCAACTTTCACTGCCATACATTGCAACTGGGAAGACCATAGCCTTGACTATACGCACTTTTGTTGACAGGGTGATGTCTCTGCTTTTTAGTGTGCTGTCTAGATTTGCCATGGCTTTCCTCCCTAGGAGCAAGCGTCTTTTAATTTCTTGACTACAGTCCCCATCTGCAGTGATCTTGGAGCCCAGGAAAATAAAATCTGTCACTACCTCCATTTCTTCCCCATCTATTTGCCAGGAATTAAGAGGGCCGGATGCCATGATCTTAGTTTTCTTAATGTTTAGTTTCAACCCAACTTTTGCACTCTCCTTCTTCACTCGCAACAAGAGACTCTTCAGTTCCTCTTCACTTTCTGCCATTAGAGTGGTATCATCTGCATATCTTAGGTTGTTGATATTTCTTCCAGCAATCTTAATTCCAACTTTTGATTCATCTAGCCCTGCCTTTCTCATGATGTGCTCTGCATATAAGTTAAAATAGGCAAGGCGACAGTATACAGCCTTGCCGGACTCCTTTCCCAATTTTGAACCAATCAGTGGTTCCGTGTCCAGTTCTCACTGTTGCTTCTTGGCCCGCATATAGGTTTCTCAAGATACAAATAAGATGTTCTGGTACTCCCATCTCTTTAAGAACTTGCCACAGTTTGTTATGATCCACACAATCAAAGGCTTTAGCATAGTCAATGAAGCAGAAGTAGATGTTTTTCTGGAACTCTCTAGCTTTTTCCATGATCCAGCGTATGTTGGCAATTTGATCTCTAGTTCCTCTGCCTCTTCGAAATCCTGCCTGTACTTCTGGTAGTTCTCGATCCACATACTGCTGGAGTCTAGCTTGTAGGATTTTAAGCATAGGTTTACTAGCATGAGAAATGAGTGCAATGGTGCGATAGTTTGAACATTCTTTGGCACTGCCTTTCTTTGGAATTGGAATGTAAACTGATCTTTTCCAATCCTGTGGCCACTGTTGAGTTTTCCAAATTTGCTGGCAAATTGAGTGTAGCACTTTTACTGCATTGTCTTTTAAGATTTTGAATAGCTCAGCTGGAATACTGTCACCTCCACTAGCTTTGTTGTTGCTCAGCTTTTCTAAGGCCCACTTCACTTCACATTCTAGGATGTCTGGCTCGAGGTCAGTGACCACCTCATTGTGATTATCAGGGACATTAAGCTCATTCTTGTATAGTTCTTCTGTGTAATTTTGCCATCTCTTCTTAATCTCTTCTGCCTCTGTTAGGTCCCTGCCATTTTGGTCCTTTATCATGCCCATTTTTGCATTGAACTCTCTCCAATTTTCTTGAAAAGATCTCTGGTCCTCCCTTTTCTATTGTTTTCTTCTATTTCTTTGCACTGTTCATTTAAGAAGTCATTCTTATCTCTTCTAGCTATTCTCTGGAATTCTGCATTCAATTGGGCGTATCTTTCTTTTTCTCCCTTGCCTTTTGCTTCCCTCCTTTCCTCAGCTATTTGCAAAGCTTCCTCAGACAGCCATTTTGCTTTCTTGCATTTCTTTTTCTTTGGGATGGTTTTGGTTGCTACCTCTTGTACAATGTTGCGAACCTCTGTCCATAGTTCTTCAGGCCCCCTGTCTATCAGATCTAATTCCTTAAATCTATTTGTCACCTCTACTGTATATTCAACAGGGATATGATTTAATTCATACCTGACTGGCCTAGTGCTTTTCCCTACTTTCTTCAGTTTAAGCTTAAACTTTGCAACAAGAAGCTCATGGTCTGAGCCACAGTCAGCTCCTGGTCTTGTTTTTATTGACTGTATAGAGCTTCTCCATCTTTGGCTGCAGAGTACATAGTCAGTCTGATTTCTGTGTTGACCGTCTGGTGATGTCCATGTGTAGAGCCGTCTCTTGGGTTGTTGGAAAAGAGTGTTTGCTATGACCATCGTATTCTCTTGACAGAATTCTATCAGCCTGTGCCCTGCTTCATTTTGCACTCCAAGGCCAAACTTGCCTGTTATTCCGGTTATCTTTTGGCTTCCTACTTTAGCATTCCAATCCCCCATGATGATAAGGACATCATTTTTTGGTGTTAGTTCTATAAGGTGCTGTAGGGCTTCATAGAACCGGTCAATTTCATCCTCTTCAGCACCGGTGGTTGGGGCATAGACTTGGACTACTGTGATATTGAATGGTTTGCCTTGGATTCGAACTGAGATCATTCTGTCATTTTGAGGATTGTATCCCAGTATTGCTTTTCTTACTCTTTTATTGACTATGAAGGCTACTCCATTTCTTCTGAGGGATTCTTGCCCGCAGTAGTATACCTGATGGTCATCTGAATTAAATTCACCCATTCCTGTCCATTTCAGTTCGCTGATACCTAAGATGTCGATGTTCAGTCTTGTCATCTCTTGTTTGACCACGTCCAGCTTTCCTTGATTCATGGATCTTACATTCCAGGTTCCTATGGAGAAAAAATCTTTACAGCATCGGACTTTCCTTTCACCACCAGACATATCCACAGCTGAGCGTCCTTTCGGCTTTGGCCCAGTCGCTTCATTCTTTCTGGCGCTACTAGTACTAGCCCTCTGCTCTTCCCCAGTAGCATATTGGACACCTTCCGACCTGAGGGGCTCATCTTCCAGCGTCATATCGTTTTGCCTTTTGGTACTGTCCATAGGGTTTTCATGGCAAAGATACTGGAGTGGGTTGCCATTTCCTTCTCCAGTGGATCACGTTTTGTCAGAACTCTCTGCTATGACCTGTCCGTCTTGGGTGGCCCTGCACGGCATAGCTCATAGCTTCATTGAATTACGCAAGCCCCTTCGCCACGACAAGGCAGTAATCCATGAAGGGATTACTAATTATTAATTATTAATTAATTATTATTAATCAAGATCAAGTGAAGTACTAATACCACTTTACAATGCTTTGGTAAGGCCACACCTGGAATACTGCATCCAATTTTGGTCACCATGATGTAAAAAAGATGTTGAGACTCTGGAAAGAGTGCAGAGAACAAAGATGATTGGGGGACTGGAGGCTAAAACATATAGGGAACGGTTGCTGGAATTGGGTATGTGTAGTTTAATGAAGAGAAGGACGAGGGGGGACAGGATAGCAGTGTTCCAATATCTCAGGGGCTGCCCCAAAGAAGAGGGAGCCAGGCTGTTCTCCAAAGCACCTGAAGGCAGGACAAGAAGCCACGGATGGAAACTAGTCAAGGAGAGAAGCAACCTAGAACTAAGGAGGAATTTCCTGACAGTTAGAACAATTAACCAGTGGAACTCCTTGCCTCAAGTAGTTGTGAATGCTCCAACGCTGGAAGTTTCTAAGAAGAGACTGGCCAGCCATTTGTCTGAAATGGTATAGGGTTTCCTGCCTGAGCAGGGGGTTGGACTAGATGACCTCCAAGCTCCCTTCCAAATAATAATAATAATAATAATAATAATAATAATAATAATAATAATAATAATAATAATAATAATAATGATAATAATAAAACCTCCGTATGGTTATCAATGACAGACACTCGCAGATACAGAATTTTTATTATGCACATTAGAAAACCTCAACCTGACATGACTTTTCGACATAAGTGCCGTTATAATTGAGGCACTTGTCGTAACGTCTTGCAATGGTTGAAATTCCTTAGTAGTCGCCACCCGGTGCCAAATCTGGACTACGGTGTGTGTGTGTGTGTGTGTGTGTGTGTGAGAGAGAGAGAGAGAGGGAATCAAAAACATCCCTAGAACTAAGGAGAAATTTTCTGACAGAACAATTAACCAGTGAAACAACCTGCCTCCAGAAGTTGTGGGTGCTCCATTACTGGAGGTTTTAAAGAAGAGACTGGCCAGCCATTTGTCTGAAATGGTATAGGGTTTCCTGCCTGAGCAGGGGGTTGGACTAGATGACCTCCAAGGTCCCTTCCAAATTCTTCTTCTTCTTCTTCTTCTTCTTCTTCTTCTTCTTCTTCTTCTTCTTCTTCTTCTTCTTCTTCTTCTTCTTCTTCTTCTTCTTCTTCTTCTTCTTCTTCTCCTCCTCCTCCTCCTCCTCCTCCTCCTCCTCCTCCTCCTCCTCCTCCCCCTCCTCTTATTATTCCAACAGAACTGTTTCAAAAGTTCTTGGGAGCGTCTAGCAGTGTGCGGGTGAGCATTGTTGTGAACAGACACCACACTGGAAGTCAGCAGGTCCAGACGCCTGTTATGGATGGCTCATCTGACGTCCATATTGATGGTTGAACCACACTCCATGACCTTCACTAGCAGTTACTCTTTGGCTTCTTCGCAGCTGGCGGGATTTTAATACTTAATATTTAATATTTTAATATTTAAGGGATTGCCACAAAGACCTCCAAGGTCCCTTCCTTATTCGGTTACCCTGTTATTCTATTCTGCACTCTGGTTGCAAGGAGATCCGGATGTCCTTCGATCACAACATCGGTTTAAAATTACACTGGGAAACGCGACACAGAGGCTGCTGCCGGCAAGGCAGGGCAAGAGCAAAGGACTCTGATCGTGTGTCACCTGAGCAGGCAGGTGAAACACAGACGGCCCTGATAAATAAGCAATGAAGAGACAAAAACCAGCCTGGAAAATAAGTATACAGCTATAGTTATTTAATTGGCCAGCTGCTCTTCGAATGCACTCAAGTCATCGGATAGGTCTGGAGGAAAAGAGGCGAGCTTTAAGCTGGCGCCCCTCCAGGTGCCTTGATCTACAGCTCCCCTCGCCGACATCAAACATGTCTTTGCAGTCGAATGTCTCTAAGATAAAAGAAAGCTGAGTTAGGAGGGCCTTTGAAAGCTTTTAGCTTTCTAAGCTTTTTAGCGATCGATGGACTCAAAGTGAGCAATCGGTACTGGGGTTTCCAAGGGATACAGACAGCCACTGGCTTGCTGTCCTGGTTCCGACAGGTGAAACTCTTCAAAGAACTTCGAGGCATTGTTTACCTTAAAGACTCTTTATTCGAGTAGCATAGCATCGGCAGGTACACAGGCGAAGCCAAAATCTGAATTCCCCTCCCCTGAGCACGTAGTATCAAAGCACAATTCCCTCCTCCAATTCATAGTCATAAATCACATTCTCTGATTAGTTTGAAGTGCGGGGCTTTCCCTCCAGTTCTCCAACCCGCCCTTTCTTATCATCTCTTATTTCAATGACCTTGGTTCTCACACTAGGTTCAGCATTGTTCTGTCTAGCTAAACTCCTCATGCACATTCCTCCCCTCCAGCACCATCTAACTCTAACTCTAAGAGTAAAACTAGGGGGGCATTTGCCCAGATTCGCCTGGTACACCAGTTGCACCCCTTTCTAGACTGAGATGCCCTACGTACAGTCACCCACGCACTCGTTACCTCCCGTATAGACTACTGTAACGCTCTCTACATGGGGCTGCCCTTGAAGACCACCCGGAGGCTTCAACTGGTGCAGAGTGCAGCTGCACGGGTAGTGATGGGAGCACCCCGATACTCCCATATTACACCCCTCCTGCGTGAGCTGCATTGGCTACCGGTTGCCCTCCGGGTGAGATTTAAGGTGCTGGTTCTTACCTTTAAAGCCCTACATGGCTTAGACCCGGGATACTTGCAGGACCATCTGCTGCCGGGAACGAATTCCCATAGCCCAGTACACTCACACAGAGAAGGCCTCAGGGTACCGTCGGCTAGACAATGTCGGCTTGCGACCCCCAGGGGAAGAGCCTTCTCTGTGGGAGCGCCAGCCCTGTGGAACCAGCTCTCCCCTGAGCTTCGGATGGCCCAAGATCTCCAGTCCTTTCGCCGCAGCCTCAAAACACTCCTTTTCCACCTGGCTGACCTAGACTGACAGGGATTTTAATTATATTTACAATTCTAACTCTATTCTTTAATTTATTTTAATTTATTTCAAATTTTATTTTTAATTTACTGTACAGAGACCTTTAAGTTTTATTGTTGTTAGCCGCCCTGAGTCCCTCGGGAGATAGGGCGGGATATAAGTCCCATAAATAAATAAATAAATCAATAAATAAATAAAACAGAAGAAGGAAAATGGCTGCATCTCCATCTGTTGTCAAAGCAAGAACATCTGATGTTAGCAGCGTTGACACCAAGGATGTATCAGAGGCACATGGGATATTAAACAATGGGTCCTTTTTTATAATAATAATAATAATAAGAAAGGAGGAGGAGGAGGAGGAGGAAGGAAGGAAGGAAGGAAGGAAGGAAGGAAGGAAGGAAGGAAGGAAGGAAGGAAGGAAGGAAGGAAGGAAGGACTGTGGGGTCCTGGGTGCTCTCTGAGCTTGGTGCTTTTCTTGCAGACGTTTCATGACCCAACTAGGGAACATCATCAGTGAAGGAAGGAAGGAAGGAAGGAAGGAAGGAAGGAAGGAAGGAAGGAAGAATGGATTGATTGTGGGGGTCCTTAGTGCTCTCTGAGCTTGGCGGTTTTCTTGCAGATGTTTCATGACCCAACTAGGTTACATCATCAGTGCAAGCAAGGAGTGGGGTTTGCACTATTTATTATACAGTAGTTTGCCCTGTGAGTACTGCTAGTGTTTTCCTCATAGTAGTTCCTTTATTATGCTTTTCTTTCCTGCTTGATAAATATCTCCTTAGTTGTTCCTTGATTAGGGTATTGTTTTCTGCTTGATTGTTTGTATGGGTTTAATCCCTGCTTATCTAGGTGTTGGCTGCTGGAGAGGAAGTGGTCTGGTCTTTTGTTTTTGTTTCCTTCTTGGCTTTTTTTTATTGTCTCTTTTGAATGGTGTGTAAAGGTTGATATCTAGGTGTCTATTGACGTCTGATGCGTGCAGTGATAGGAGTCAGAAATGACCTCCACCTTGTAGTGGATGATGGGCGGCATTAAAGTTTAATAAATAGTAACGACATAAGAAAAGAAAGAAAAAGAAAAAGAAAGAAAGAAAGAAAGATAGAAAGAAAGAACTTGGAATCCATCCAGTTACCTTCTAGAGGAGATAGGAGGCATAAAAATTTAATGGAAAGAAAGAAAATAAAGGGAGGAAAGTAAGAAAGTAAGTAAGTAAGAAAGAAAGAAAGAAAGAAAGAAAGAAAGAAAGAAAGAAAGAAAGAAAGAAAGAAAGAAAGGAATCCATCCAGTTACCTTCTAGAGGAGATAGGAGGCATAAAAATTTAATAGAAAGAAAGAAAATAAAGGGAGGAAATAAAGAAAATAAAGGGAGGAAAGAAAGAAAATAAAGGGAGGAAAGAAAGAAAGAAAGAAAGAAAGAAAGAAAGAAAGAAAGAAAGAAAGAAAGAAAGAAAGAAAGAACTTGGAATCCATCCAGTTACCTTCTAGTGAAGATAGGAGGCATAAAAATGTAATAGAAAGAAAGAAAATAAAGGGAAGAAAGAAAGAAAGCTGTGTCGGGGAAAAGGCATCCCGACTACACTTCCCAGCAGCCTCCGCGCGCCGAAGCGGGCGAAGGGGCGGGTGGGCGAAGACCTCGCGCCTTTATCCGGCGGCGCCTTCGGGTTTCTCCGCCCACCGGTCCCAACTAAGCCGCCCTGGGGGGGGGGGCGGCTGTCGGCACCGCGCATGCGCCGCTTTCGCCTCAAGAGGCGGTTGCCGGGCGAACGGGCGAGGGCGGGGGTGGTTGGTGGGGGGCGGAGGGTCCCTTTCTTTACGATGAGGAGGAGGGGGGGGTCTTGGCTGTCTCTAAATATATTTTCGGGAACGCTTCTATAGGCCTCGCCTTCCCCCAATTTGGGCTCTTATTTATTTATTTATTTATTTATTTATTTATTTATTTATTTATTTATTTATTTATTTATTTATTTATATTTATTTATTTTATTACATTTATATGCCGCCCTTTCCCCCTTCCCTCAGCAGCAATCCCTGTGAGGGGAAAAAAAAAAGATCAGAAAAACAGTCTTGGGGGGTGGGGGGGGGGTGGGGGTGGGCAGAGGAGAGATTGACAGGCCCCTCCCCGCCTTTTTATTTTTTTTTTTTTTTGAGGGAAGCCCCTCCCCCCCGCGCTTCGCCTTTTCCCGCCGGGGGAGGGGCGCCGGGCAGGAGCGGGCGGTCACGTGACTCCTCCCTCCTTTCTCCCCGCCCCCTCCCTCCGCCCCCGCCCGCAGGTCGCTGCCCGCAGTTGCACGTGTGAGCGGGAGCGCCGCCGCAGCTGGGTCGACCCGAGCGAGAAAACCCACCCAGCCTCCCACCCCACATTTTTTTGTGTGTGTGTGTTTTGTTTTGCCCGCTGGAGACCCTCCCCCTCGCCCCCCAAGCCGGCCGTCCAGCCATGGGCGACCCCCGGGACGTGCTGGTGGGGGATGTCAACTCCAACCTGCTGATCGGCTGCAGCACCGGGGACGCCCAGCTCGACCGGGCGGTGGGGCAGTGGCTGAGCTGGGACAAGGTGGGTGTGGGCACGGGGAGGGGGGCGAAACCCCCCCACCCCCTTCCCAGTGGGGGGTGGTGGTGGTGCAGAAGACCTTCCCCAGCTGGCCAAAAATAAGAATTAAGACAGGAATACATCAGTAAGGAAAGAGAGGCGATCTTTGGGGTGGGGGTGGGGGGTAGGGGTGGGGGCTCCTGGCAAGAGCAGGCAGGTGGGCATTGGCGATGCCCGCCCAGGCTTTGCCCACCTGGCAGGATCCAGCCTGGGAAGGATGTTTGGGGGGAGCAGGTGGCATCAATGCACAGTGATTAATATGGATGTTTGTTTATTTGTAGGTAAGCGTTTCGGTGCAGACGTACGTATGTGTGCATGTAGCGTGTCTAGATGGGTGTTGACCTGTGTCTACGCTTTTGAGAGCAGGCGACGGAATTTCGTTTTTAAGGGGTGCCAGTGTGCCCACGGTAAAAATAAATAAATGACAAGGTTATCTTATCTAGGTGGCCTTTTTGGGAGGGGAGAGTTGAGTGGGGTTTGGGGGGGGGCGCAGGTGGGCATCTGCAATGCCAACCCAGCCTGGAGACCAAGGAGTAGGTTTGTCCACCTGGCAGAGTCTGGGCTGGGAAGGATGTTGGGAGGGATGACCACCAAGCCAGGACCACAGCAGGTTGTTGTTGTTCGTCTTTTTACAAATGGCTTGTTTGTGCCAAAATGCGCGTTCTCCTTTGCTGTCGCTGCCCTTGGCACCCGGGTGTGGGGGAATTATGTCGGTGAAAAAGCAAGGTGCCTGGCTCCCTTGTTTTTTTTTGACCATCAAATTGTATGCAAAGGCTACCTTCCCTTGAGAGATTGTAATGTGTTTGGAAATGCTTTCCTCTTTCTCCAGAGCAACCCAAACCCGGCTTTATGTGATTGCAACACCACATCCTGAAAGGTTGTTATTTAAGAAATACTCGGCGCAATGTAGCCTTGTTCATCTTATCAGGATAGGCTAAGGGAAAATGTCTGAGGGGGAATGGATGCTTTGCAGTTCTCTGCATCAAAAAAAATATCTATGTTTTTCTAGCAGGAGATAGCTTGTATTTTTTTAAAAAAAATGCTATTTGCCTTTGGGGGTGCTATGAAGTAACATGAGATTAAGCCGATTTATCTTAAGCTGCTCACAGGTTTTATGACATCTCTCTGGAAGAATAGAACATAAGTATAAAAAAGTTATACACATACACAAACACACACACATACACATCCTATCCTATAGCCTTTGTTTTGTCTTAAAGCTCCTTTCCTTACAAAATTGAACTCAAATCTACTTTTTTATTACAATATAAAAAAATACATCAGATCTTGTGTGGTTAAAAAACAACAACCTTACACATATTACAAGTGAACATAAATTGGGGAAAAAAACCCAGGACAGAATAAACTGTATAAAATATTAATGCAAGATTAATTCAAAATTTAAATTTATAAAATCTAGAGACTATATAGAAACCTATGGTTTCATCTCATTTTTGGAAGTTAAGGGCATTTTAGAAATGGGTAGCAAATACATATCTTGAATTCATGCTTTCTAGTGCTATCTTTTTATAACCTTTTGCATGCTTTCTTTTTTCCTCTTTTTGGAAAAAACCTCCAATTGGCATCCATTTCTAGTCTTCTGGCTACCTTATTTTGGGTTTTTCCCTTCCAGGCTCTTTGATGACCTCATAGGAAATCTGTTAGTATGGAAGAGAAAAAAAATTATGTGCATAGGAATGAGAGCTGTCTAAAGGTCAGGAGTCTGCATTTTGGAAATTAATGGACATTATCTGTGGATGACTGGCAAAGAGAAAGGTTCTGTGTGCCTGCATTGCAAAGTAGAACGAGAGAGCAGATATTAAAATTCCGGTATCTGGCCATGGACAGTCCATTAGTCTCCCCTTATCCCACATTTTAGTGCCATCATTTTAGAATAGAATAGAATAGAATGGAATGGAATAGAATAGAATAGAATAGAATAGAATAGAATAGAATAGAATAGAATAGAATAGAATAGAATAGAATAGAATAGAATAGAATAGAATAGAATAGAATAGAATAGAATAGAAAATATGGAATGGAATGGAACAGAACAGAAGCTGGAAGGGACCTTGGAGGTCTTCTAGTCCAGCCCCCCGCTTAAGCAGGAGAACCTATATCATCTCAGACAAGTGACTGTCTAGCTAGCCTCTTCTTAAAAAATCTCCAGTGATGGAGCGCCCACGATTTCTGGTGGCAAGCTGTTCCACTTGTTAATTGTCCTCACTGTTAGGAAGTTTCTCCTTAATTCCAGGTTGCTTCTCTCCTTGATCAGTTTCCATCCATTGTTTCTTGTCCTTCCCTCTGGTGCTTTGGAGAATAGCGTGACCCCGTCCTCTTTTGTGGCAGCCTTCAAATAGTGGAACACTGCTATCATGTTGACCCCGTTTCTTCTTTTCTTTAGACATGCCATACCCAAGTCCTTCAGCCGTTCTTCGTATGTTTTAGTTTCCAGGCCTTGAATCATCTTAGTTGCTCTTCTCTGGATTTTTTTTCCAACGTCTCAACATCTTTTTTGTGATATGGTGACCAAAATTGGCTGCAGTACTCCAGGTGTGGCCTCACCAGGGTTTGATAAAGCGGTACTAATACCACACGTGATCTTGCTTCTACGCCTCTGTTTATGCAACCCAGGATTGTGTTAGCTTTTTTGGCTGCTGCTGCACATGGCCGGCTCACGGTCAAGCGATCGTCCACTAGGACTCCGAGGTCCCCTCTCGCAGTTGCTGTTTTAAAGCCAGGTCTCGCCCAATCTGTACTTGTACCTTCGGGTTTTCCTGCCTAGATGTAAGACTTTGCTTTTCTCCACACTGAAACTCATTTTGTTGGATAGGGCCCCTTGTTCAAGTTTGTCGAGATCTTTTTGGATCCTGAGTTTGTCTTCTGGGGTTTTGGCTACTCCTGCCAGTTTGGTGTCGTCTGCAAATTTGATGAGTTCCCTTTCAATTCCCTCGTCTAAATCATTGATGAAGATATTGAAGAGTCCTGGGCCTAAGACGGAACCTTGTAGTACCCCACTGCTTACTCCTCTCCATGTGGATGTAGTGCCGTTGAGGACTACTCGCTGAGTACAGTTTGCCAGCCAGCTACAGAACCATCTGTTGGTGATGTTGTCTACTCCACCTTTTCCTAGCTTACCAAGGAGTAGGTTGCGGTCTACTTTGTCAAATGCCTTACTGAAGTCTTAAGTATACTACGTCCGCTGCGTTTCGCTGATCTATTAGTTTAGTCACTTTATCAAAGAATGAGATGAGATTGATTTGGCATGATCTGTTTTTGAGAAACCCGTGCTGGCTACTAGTTATAACTTTGTTTGCTTCTGGTTGTTTGCAGATCTGTTTTTTGATTATCATTTCCAGGATCTTCCCAGGTATTGATGTTAGACTGATTGGTCTGTAGTTTCCTGGGTCGGTTTTTCCCCCCTTTCTTGAAGATGGGAACCACATCAGCCCTTTTCCAATCCTCAAGTTACTTCCCCGGTGCTGCAGGATTTTTGAAAGATGTGGTGCAATAGCTCTGAGATAATATTTATTTTATTTTTTTATTTTCATTCTATTTATATCCCGCCCTTCTCCGAAGACTCAGACTCAGGGCGGCTTACAAACTTAGCAGTAGTATCTGTCAGCTCCTTCAGAACACTGGGATGTAATCTGTCAGGTCCCGGTGATTTATATTCGTCAAGGTCGGATAGGTATTCTCTTACCATTTTCTTGCTTATTTTAATTTTTGTTTCTAATTTCTCTTTTGCAGTGGGGTTTTTTTGTATGTTGGGCTGTGGTTTCTCTTTGTGTGAAGACTGATGCAAAGTATGAATTAAGCTCCCTGTTGCCTGTTATTTCCTTGTCATCTTTTCCCATTAGTGGACCTACAGTTTCCTTGCCCTTTTTCTTGTTTATTGGAAGAAGCTTTTATTATTATTATTATTATTCTTGATTTCTGTTGCAAGTCTTTGTTCGTTCTGAGCCTTTGCTTTCTTGACTTCATCTTTGCATGTTCTGGCTGTCTGCTGATAATCGGCCCTTAGTTATGTGACCCTCTTTCCATTTTTTGCATTTGTGCTTTTTTGTCTTTCAGTTTGTCAGCGAGATCTTTGTGCAGCTGTGCTGGTTTCTTCTTGAATTTCTTGTTTTTTCTTTTTCAGTGGTATTGTGCTCGACTGGGCTTTTATGATTGCATTTTTCAGAGTTTCCCACGCTTCTTGGGTTGTTTTCCCCTTTAGGATTTTCATCCACCGGATCTTTCCTAGGTTCTCTCTGAGTCAGCTCTTTTGAAGTTTAAGACCCTGGTTGGATTGTTTTCTGTCGCTAGTGTTTGCATTATATTAAATTCCAGTATGATGTGGTCGCTTTCGCCCCAGGTTCCGGCAACTTCAACTCCCTCTATCACTTCTTCTCTATTAGTAAGGATTAGGTCCAGTATGGCTTTACGTCTGGTCCCTTCCTTCACCTTTTGGGTGACAAAGTTGTCGGCTAGGTTGGTTAGGAATCTGCAGAGTTTGTCTCCCAGTTGATATTAGGATAGTTGAAATCTCCCATCACTACTGTGGTATGCTTCCTACATACTGTTGTGATTCAGGGTCAGCCTGTGGGTTCGGCAGTTGGGTCGGACGACTCAGAGGAGGAGGAGGGGGGTGTTGAAGACCTTGCTGAGGGGGTTGAAGATCTTGCTGATGAGAGCCCTCAGCCAGGCCCCTCCCACTTGGTCACCACGGAGACCCAGCTGTGTGAGCCTGACAGCGTGGATGAAGATGACCCCCAGCTGGCCCTGTTCAAGGACGCCCGACGCAGGAGGCAGTCAATTAGGAGTAAACAGAGGAAGGTCGGAAGGAGGCAGAGAGAAGCCACGCCCTGAACTCTATATAAAGGGAATGTGTGGGGAGGGCCGGTTTGCTGAAGGCAACCGCTTGGATAGTTCGTGTTTCTTAAAGCTCCGGTTTCTTGGTTCGTGTCTTGTTTGTTTTTGTAGCTATAAATTTGGCAGGCGTAATTCCAGCCTCTTGCCGTTTGTAAAGGGGTTGTCCCTGCCTTTTCTGCAGGGCCGGTAGCAGGCTGGTACAGAACACATACATGTGTTAACTGGTTGGCAAAGAGTTCATCTATTTCTTCTGATTGGTTGGGTGGCCTGTAATATACACCTATGGTGAGGTCACTTTTTCTCTCTCTTTTATATGCATTCTGGAGAGATTTTATCTTTGATCATGTGCATTTCGGTAGATACGTAATGTTCTCTTACATATAGTGCAACTCCCCCTCCTCCTTTTGTAGACCTGTTTCTTTTGAACAATTTGTATCCATTCAGTCCATTCCATTCATGGGTTTTGTTCCACCAGGCTTCTGTTTTTTTTTGTTTTTTTTAATCCCATTTATATCCCGCCCTTCTCCGAAGACTCAGGGCGGCTTACAATCTAAGAAGCACAAACCAATGTGCTTAGCAGTAGCCTTCATTCTATGTATATGCCTGCTTATTAGGGCTTTCACCCCCCCCAAGCGGCATTATTACAAAGTCAGCTTATTGCCCCCAACAATCTGGGTCCTCATTTTACCTACCTGGGAAGGATGGAAGGCTGAGTCACACCTGCCCTCGTGTACTGTTTGCCCTGTTCCCAAGCTTTGAGCATTTGTATATAAGCACTTAAGACTTGTATGCCTGTCCGTGGGTATGTTTCCTGCACCTCCTGAACGTGGTTTTGAGTTTTCCTTTTTTTTCTCATCTCTGCCCACCTCATGGTTTGATTTGTTTTCTTGAGATTTATGACTGGTTTTGGGTTCCAGAGATTCTGAAGATTGGTCACCCTGTCCTCTCAATTTTAGTTCAAAGCCTACCTGATGAGTTGGGCCAGGCTTTTTCTCCCGAGTACATTTCCCCCCCATTTTCGTGAGGTGCAGCCCATCCCTCGCGAAGGAAATGTAGTCCATGATCCAGGAAACCAAAGTTTTCTTGGCAGCACTAACCCTTTAGCCTGTGGTTTTCTATTTTTCACTCCAATAGCCTATATGGTGGTTTGTTTGTTTTTAGGCAAACATGTATATACATATACATACATACATACATACACACACACATGTATGTGTATATACACACACAAATATATATACATATATATATATATATATATATATATATATATATATATATATATATATATACACACGCACACACACATATATATATATATATATATATATATATACACACACATATATATATATATATACACACACACACACACACATATATATATATATATATATATATATACACACACATATATATATACACACATATATATACGTGTATATATATATACATATATATATATATATATATATATATATATATATATATATATATATATATATATATATATATATATATATATATATATATATATATTTTGTTGTTGTTGTTAGCTGCGAAGTCGTGTCCGACCCATCGCGACCCTATGGACAACATTCCTCCAGGCCTTCCTGTCCTCTACCATCTTCTGGAGTCCATTTAAGCTCACGCCTACTGCTTCAGTGACTCCATCCAGCCACCTCATTCTCTGTCGTCCCCTTCTTCTATTGCCCTCGATCTTTCCCAGCATTAGGCTCTTCTCCAGTGAGTCCTTCCTTCTCATTAGGTGGCCAAAGTACTTGAGTTTTAGCTTCAGGATCTGGCCTTCTAAAGAGCAGTCAGGATTGATCTCCTCTAGGACTGACCGGTTTGATCGCCTTGCGGTCCAAGGGACTCGCAGGAGTCTTCTCCAGCACCACAGTTCAAAGGCCTCAATTCTTTGGCGCTCAGCCTTTCTTATGGTCCACCTTTCACTGCCATACGTTGCAACTGGGAAGACCATAGCCTTGACTATACGCACTTTTGTTGACAGGGTGATGTCTCTGCTTTTTAGTGTGCTGTCTAGATTTGCCATGGCTTTCCTCCCCAGGAGCAAGCGTCTTTTAATTTCTTGGCTACAGTCCCCATCTACAGTGATCTTGGAGCCCAGGAAAATAAAATCTGTCACTACCTCCATTTCTTCCCCATCTATTTGCCAGGAATTGAGAGGGCCAGATGCCATGATCTTGGTTTTCTTAATGTTAAGTTTCAACCCAAGTTTTGCACTCTCCTTCTTCACCTGCAACAAGAGGCTCTTTAGTTCTTCTTCACTTTCTGCCATTAGAGTGGTATCATCTGCGTATCTTAGGTTGTTGATATTTCTTCCGGCAATCTTAATTCCAACTTTTGATTCATCTAGCCCTGCCTTTCTCATGATGTGCTCTGCATATAAGTTAAATAGGCAGGGCGACAGTATACAGCCTTGCCGGACTCCTTTCCCAATTTTGAACCAATCAGTGGTTCCGTGTCCAGTTCTCACTGTTGCTTCTTGACCCGCATATAGGTTTCTCAAGAGACAAATAAGATGGTCTGGTACTCCCATCTCTTTAAGAACTTGCCACAGTTTGTTATGATCCACACAATCAAAGGCTTTAGCATAGTCAATGAAGCAGAAGTAGATGTTTTTCTGGAACTCCCTAGCTTTCTCCATGATCCAGCGTATGTTGGCAATTTGATCTCTAGTTCCTCTGCCTCTTCGAAATCCTGCCTGCACTTCTGGTAGTTCTCGATCCACATACTGCTGAAGTCTAGCTTGTAGGATTTTAAGCATGACTTTACTAGCATGAGAAATGAGTGCAATGGTGCGATAGTTTGAACATTCTTTGGCACTGCCTTTCTTTGGAATTGGAATGTAAACTGATCTTTTCCAATCCTGTGGCCATTGTTGAGTTTTCCAAATTTGCTGGCAAATTGAGTGTAGCACTTTTACTGCATTGTCTTTTAAGATTTTGAATAGCTCAGCTGGAATACTGTCACTTCCACTAGCTTTGTTGTTGCTCAGCTTTTCTAAGGCCCACTTCACTTCACATTCTAGGATGTCTGGCTCGAGGTCAGTGACCACTTCATTGTGATTATCAGGGACGTTAAGCTCATTCTTGTATAGTTCTTCTGTGTAATTTTGCCACCTCTTCTTAATCTCTTCTGCCTCTGTTAGGTCCCTGCCATTTTGGTCCTTTATCATGCCCATTTTTGCATTAAACGTTCCCTTCATTTCTCCAATTTTCTTGAAAAGATCTCTGGTCCTCCCTATTCTATTATTTTCTTCTATTTCTTTGCACTGTTCATTTAAGAAGGCATTCTTATCTCTTCTAGCTATTCTCTGGAATTCTGCATTCAATTGGGTGTATCTTTCTTTTTCTCCCTTGCCTTTCGCTTCCCTCCTTTCCTCAGCTATTTGCAAAGCTTCCTCAGACAGCCATTTTGCTTTCTTGCATTTCTTTTTCTTTGGGATGGTTTTGGTTGCTACCTGTTGTACAATGTCGCGAACCTCTGTCCATAGTTCTTCAGGCACTCTGTCTATCAGATCTAATTCCTTAAATCTATTTGTCACCTCTACTGTATATTCAACAGGGATATGATTTAATTCATACCTGAGTGGCCTAGTGCTTTTCCCTACTTTCTTCAGTTTAAGCCTAAACTTTGCAAGGAGAAGCTCATGGTCTGAGCCACAGTCAGCTCCTGGTCTTGTTTTTACTGACTGTATAGAGCTTCTCCATCTTTGGCTGCAGAGCATATAGTCAATCTGATTTCTGTGTTGACCATCTGGTGATGTCCATGTGTAGAGCCGTCTCTTGGGTTGTTGGAAAAGAGTGTTTGCTATGACCATCATATTCTCTTGACAGAATTCTATCAGCCTGTGCCCTGCTTCATTTTGCACTCCAAGGCCAAACTTGCCTGTTATTCCGGTTATCTTTTGGCTTCCTACTTTAGCATTCCAATCCCCCATGATGATAAGAACATCATTTTTTGGTGTTAGTTCTATAAGGTGCTGTAGTGCTTCATAGAACTGGTCAATTTCATCCTCTTCAGCACTGGTGGTTGGGGCATAGACCTGGACTACTGTGATATTGAATGGTTTGCCTTGGATTCGAACTGAGATCATTCTGTCATTTTGAGGATTGTATCCCAGTATTGCTTTTCCTACTCTTTTATTGACTATGAAGGCTACTCCATTTCTTCTGAAGGATTCTTGCCCACAGTAGTATACCTGATGGTCATCTGAATTAAATTCACCCATTCCTGTCCATTTTAGTTCGCTGATACCTAAGATGTCGATGTTCAGTCTTGTCATCTCTTGTTTGACCACGTCCAGTTTTCCTTGATTCATGGATCTTACATTCCAGGTTCCTATGGAGAAAAAATCTTTACAGCATCGGACTTTCCTTTCACCACCAGACATATCCACAGCTGAGCGTCCTTTCGGCTTTGGCCCAGTCGCTTCATTCTTTCTGGCACTACTAGTACTAGCCCTCTGCTCTTCCCCAGTAGCATATTGGACACCTTCCGACCTGAGGGGCTCATCTTCCAGCGTCATATCGTTTTGCCTTTTGGTACTGTCCATAGGGTTTTCATGGCAAAGATACTGGAGTGGTTTGCCATTTCCTTCTCCAGTGGATCACGTTTTGTCAGAACTCTCTGCTATGACCTGTCCGTCTTGGGTGGCCCTGCACGGCATAGCTCATAGCTTCATTGAATTACGCAAGCCCCTTCGCCACGACAAGGCAGTAATCCATGAAGGGGATATATATATATATATATATATATATACACATATACGTGTACATGTATATGTACATATACATATATACATATACATATATATATATGTTTGTGTGTGTGTGTGTATACACACACACACACACACACACACACAGGCTTAAAAGCTGCCATTAGAGGGATTTAAATGAGAGCATTGAATGTTATGGATTAAAAAGAAAACAGCCTTCAGGGCTGCTGACTTTTGCATCTTAGGATGCCGAGAAGACTAGACTTGTAGGAATCCTAGACATTCTGTAATAACTAGAATAATTGCATGAACTGTGTAGCTTCTTCATGTGAAAAAAAAATGTCTTACAGGCTCCAGAATTGGCTGGCATCATTACGAACCTTGTTAAGTTGGGTGCTGGAGTTTTCCTAAGAAAACATGGGAGAGAATGCTTAATACAGTCTATCTCGGCTTGGCAACTTTTAAGACACGTGGACTTCAGTACCCCAGGTTCCCCAGCCAGCATGCCTAGTATTCTACTGAATCCTATATTAGTGTTGGATCTTTTCAGAGATTATGAAGCCAAAGGGAGGGGCCACCCAAATGGCTTCTTCTCAAATCGTGGAGCTCTTCAATTTGCTTGCTTCAAGAACTTCCCCCCGGCTGGGAAGCCTATTTTAGGCTGCAGCTGTCTCTAAAATGGGATAGCGGAAATGATTAATAACGTGCCACCAGATGCACAGATAGAGGAGAAAGTGAAAGCCGTGGCTTGTGATTTGGTGGAAGCTGGCAGAAGCAGAGAACTGGCTTTGAATGTGCAGCTAATACTAGATTTGGATCTTGGCTTAGCCTGTTAAAAGAGAGAGAGATCCTAGCTCAGGGGTCCCCAACCCCTGGTCTGTGGACTGGTACCGGGCTGTGGCATGCCAGCAACCGGTCTGCACAAACAAGCATGTGGTCCTCAATGGAACCGCATCTACATGGAGGGAAGTATGTAGTGGAGTGCCCCAGGGCTCTGTCCTGGGCCCAGCGCTCTTCAACATCCTCATCAACGATTTGGATGAGGGGATAGATGGGGAACTCATCATATTTGCAGACGACACCAAGCTGGCAGGAATAGCCAACACTCCAGAAGACAGGATTAAGATACAGGAGGATCTGGACAGACTTGAACACTGGGCGCTATCTAACAAAATGAAATTCAGTGATGAAAAAAGGAAGGTTTTGCATTTAGGCAAGAAAAACCGAATGCCCAGGTATAGTATAGGTGGTACCTTGCTCAAAAGTAGCAACTGTGAGAGGGATGTCGGAGTCCTAGTGGACAATCACTTAAATAGGAGCCAGCCTTGTGCTGCAGCTGCCAAAAAAGCCAACACGGTGCTAGGCTGCATTAGAGGGACAGAATCAAGATCACGTGAAATATTAATACCACTTCACAAAGCCTTGGTAAGGCCACACTTGCAATACGGCATCCAGTTTTGGTCACCACAATGTAAAAAAAAAAGATGTTGGGACTCTGGAAAGAGGGCAGAGAAGAGCAACAAAGATGATCAGGGGACTGGAGGCTAAAACATGAAGGACGTTTGCTGGAATTGGGCATGTCTAGTTTAATGAAGAGAAGGACGAGGGGGGACATGATAGCTGCGTTCCATTATCTCAGGGGCTGCTCCAAAGAAGAGGCAGTCAAGCTATTCTCCAAAGCGCCTGAAGGCAGGAGAAGAAGCAACGGATGGAAACTTGTCAAGGAGAGAAGCAACCTGGAACTAAGGAGAAACTTCCTGACAAGTTACAACAATTAACCAGTGGAACTCCTTGCCTCCAGAAGCGGTGAATGCTCCAACAATGGAAGTTTTTAAGAAGAGATTGGACAGCCATTTGTTTGAAATGGTATAGGGTTCCCTGCCTGAGCAGGGGGTTGGACTAGATGACCTCCAAGGTCCCTTCCAACTTTATTATTATTAAGCAAAGCCCTATCCGCGGGATGCAGGCAGCACACAAAACGACGCCCCCTCCAGTCCGCAGAAAAACCTCTCCCCACGGAACTGGTCCCTGGTGCCCAAAAGGTTGGGGACCTCTGCCCTAGCTGGTGATCAAGGGAATTCAATTTGAAATCAGGACAGGTAGTCCTCAACCTATGACCGCGATTGAGCCCAGAATTTATGTTGCTAAGTGAGCATTTTTTAAAGTGAGCTTTGCCCCATTTTACGACCTTTCTTGCCACATTCGTTAAGCGAATCACTGCAGTGGTTAAGAAGTTTACAAAAGGGGATCACGCGACCCCAGGGCACTGCAACCATCGTAAATGCGAGTCAGCTGTCAAGCACACAAATGTAAATTGCGTGACCATGGGGATGCTGCAACGGTCATAAGAATGGTCATAAGTCATTTCAGTGGCGTTGTAACTTGGAATGGTCATTAAATACAAAAACAGAACTTGTTCAGAATTTATCTCCTTGAAAAAGACTGGAATGAACACATGCAGTCCTTGACTTATGACCAGAACTGTGCCCCAAATCTCCACTTCTAAGCAAGACAATTGTTAAGTGAGTTTTGCCCCATTTTACGACCTTCCTTGCCACAGTTGTTAAGTGAATCACTGCAGTTGTTAGTAATAGTTAATGGAATCTGGCTTCCCTATTGACTAGGCGTGTCAGAAGGTCACAAAAGGGGATCACACGACCCCTGGACGCTGCGACCATCATAAATATGAGTCAGTTGCCACTGATCACATGACCACGGGGATGCTGCAACGGTCGTAAGGCTGAAAAACAGCCACAAGTCACTATGCAGGAAATACAGGTCTCCTTCGGGAGAATTTAATCCTTTATTTTATGTTCTATTAATACCAACCTGATGCCTGATTTTAATATTGCTAATCAAGTTGATACCTGATTTTACCTAATGGAATAATATTAACATCAACTTCAATATGTAGGGGTGTGGGTCTATACCAGGGGTAGGCAACCTTGGCTCTTTTATGACTGGTAACTCCCAGAATTCCTGAGCCAGCCAGGCTGACGGGGAAAGGGAGAGTTTCCAAGCTGAGCCATGCTGGCTCAGGAATTCTGGGAGTTGAAGTCCACGAGTCACGAAGGGGCCATAGTTCCCCCATGCTGGCTCAGGAATTCTGGGAGTTGAAGTCCCCGAGTCATGAAGGGACCATAGTTCCCCCATGCTGGCTCAGGAATTCTGGGAGTTGAAGTCCACGAGTCACGCAGGGGCCATAGTTCCCTCATGCTGGCTCAGGAATTCTGGGAGTTGAAGTCCACGAGTCATGAAGGGGCCAAAGTTTCCCCCATGCTGGCTGAGGAATTCTGGGAGTTGAAGTCCACGAGTCATAAAAGAGCCAAGGTTGCCTACCCCTGGTATAGATAGTCCTTGACTTACAGCCATTCATTTAGCAGCTGTTCTATCAGGCTCCAAAAATCACACATGGTGCTGAAAAACAGTATCTTTAGACTCTTTCCAGTCGCCACCGTCATAGCATCCCTGCAGTCAGGTGATCAGAATTTGGGCTCTTGGCAACCAGGATGTATCTAGGATGGCTGCAGCATCCCAAAGTCACATTTGCAAGATTCTCAGCTGGCTTCCAACCAGAGTCAACGGGAGGTGGCGGGGGTGGGGTGTGGAACCAGATTTACTTAACGGACGTGCGATTCACTCAACATCTGCAGTGATTCGCTTAACATCCGTGGCCCAAAAGGTCGTAAAGTAGTGCACTTAACGGCCACCTTGCTTAGCAAATGGAAAGCCAGGTAGGTCTCGGTTGCGGATGTAAGCTGAGGGCAACCTGTGTTGCAATCTTACCTGCATTTCTTAGGGAAGGAAGGTCACAGCAAGGCCTATTTATTTATTCTTCTAATAAGGAAATTCAAGCCGGCTAATTCTTTTGCCACACTTAAATGAGTTGCTATCCTTATTAGCAAGAGGCTGAATTCTTGTGAGTGTGTTGTTAATATTTGGACAGAAAAGCCCGCATGGATGCCAGTGGAGCATTCTTTTAAACAGGCGCTGGGATTTTGTTGCTGGGTAAACAGATCGTTACGTTGAACCACAGGTAAGAGATTTAGGATCTGCCGGATCTTATTGGGATGGTCTAAAGCCAATCTTCTCCCATTGCTGTTTCTAGCAGAATCTTAATTGGCTTTTAACTCAAAACGTTCTGTGCCCAGTATGGAAATTTCCCAACTGATGGAAAGCTACGGGTAGTCCTTGATTACAATTGAGCCCAAAATTTCCATTGCTGAGCAAGACAGTTAAACGGCTGTGGCCCCATTTTATGATCTTTCTGCCATAAGTGCCAAGTGAATCATAGAACGTAGAATCCACCCTCGAGACGATAGTTTATCCAAACTTGTTCAATTTGGAAAATAGCATCTCGTACAAAGATAGTACGAACGATGTGGGAGAATTGAAATCCAGACAGGAACTAGAACAACAAGGCATAAAATTGGAATGGTGGGCTTACTTACAGATACAAACGCGATACGGGAAAGATAAGAAAGAGTGGGGGATAAACATTCAAGAGACTGCATTGGATAAAATCTTATTGGGGCCAGATGAGAAACAAATAAGGAAATTGTATAGTCTTCTTGTAAGTCGAGGACTACCTGTACTTCATCACTTTTTTCCTTTTTTTGGTCATCACGTTTTTGACACCTTGCTAGGCGACTGGTGGTACTCGGATGTTGCTGTATCCTAAAAGCGGTACAGTGGGTGAAAAAGTTGAAAAGTCCTGACCTATGTCAGGGGTCTTCAAACTTGGCCCTTTTATGACTTGTGGACTTCAACTCCCAGAATTCCTCAGCCAGCATGCCTGGCTGAGGAATTCTGGGAGTTGAAGTCCACAAGTCATAAAAGGGCCAAGTTTGAAGACCCCTGACCTATGTCACTTCACTTATTCAATTAGCAGCGTGGTGGTTCAGACAATCTGGCTTCCCCATCGACTTTGCTTTTGAGAGAGTCGCAAAAGAACATCATTTATGCAACCGGCATAAATCTGAGCCAGTTGCAAGCATCCAAATTTTGATCGCGTGACCCTGGGGACGCTGCAACCTCGTCAGCTTGAAGAGTAGACATAAGTCCCTTTTTTTGCAATGACGTAACTTCAAATGGTCACTAAATGAATGTCTTGTAAGTCGAGGACTACCTGTACCCTTCTGCTTCTTTTTGATTGTCTACTGCTTTTTCAGTGGTTTTTGGAAATTTGAGGCAAAACCACCGTTTTAAAGCGCTGTCAGATTGGTGGGCGCAGTCTACTTTCCCTGAAGTTCTCAGAGAAGAGAGAGAGGAGTATTATTTCATGCCTTCCATTATTTCATGATTTCCGCGTTTAAACTACATCATTGCTGACTTGATAGAAAAGCAGAAAATTTGGGATTATGGATCTTTGCGCAGATTAATCTATGCACAGCTCGTCAATCCCAAATTTTCTGGGTTTGTTCTTTTTTTTTTTTTTTGGAAGAAATGTTGAAGAGTAGAACAGTATTTCTTTCTGTTGGAAACGCACGTTGTTCTGGGATCGAATTGAACCCCCTCCTTCTGCCATCCCAGACAGAAACGCACGAATCTCGAGTTATTTAGATTTGATCCTACATTCCCCCCCCCTGGATAAAGCCTCAGAGGTAAAATGCATTTTCTCCTCCTCCTCCTCTGCTCCAGGCAGTTCTGGCGTGAAGCGCTTCATTTTTTTTACTTCCACTGGATGGAACTGCCCGGGATTCAGAGCATCACTGGGTTTACTTCATCCAATTCATGTGCAAATGATACACTGAGTCATGTTCAGCTCCGCCAAATTTCACGATTTAAACAGGAAAGGACGTTCTTTTATTCAAGGCTGATGTCAGTTGAGTTGCTTTGATTTAGAAGGTCAGCCGCGAAACGGGGTAGGCAGCAAATAAATGCAATTAATAAATAAAACGAAAGCATGCTGGCTTCGAAACACGTATTTCTCAATTTCCACCCACTGATCAATGGCTGGCAGTCCCCGGATCCCACCGCTGGCTGACCTCTCTGTGGCAAAGGTCAGCCTTCTCACTGCGCCCTGGCATTTTCCGATTCCATTGCCTTTCCAAAGTGACCTGCCGGGAGCTGCAAAGATCAGCTGGCGATCCATAGGAGACTTTATTACACCTGCTTGTGCTTGAGCAGTTGCACACAAATCAAAAGCCGCAAGGTTTGTTACGCAATATAAATTGCGCTCCCGCTGATCGGCTATCAGCCATGTTTGACAGAGACATGAAAGCGTGAGCTTGCAGCTTTGCAAATCGTCGGGGTTTTCACCGAAAGTATTTGGCAAAGCGAATCATAGCACGTCTAATAAAGGCTTTCTGAGATCAGCAAAGTATGATCACAGATTCTGGCTTGTTCTGGGCTTTTATTGACTGTAATCAAAGCGACTTCCTAGGCTTCTGGAAAGTCTGAAATTTGAATTTAATTGTTCGTTATTAAACTGATTGCTAACATGGGGTTATTGGGGAATTGCAGACTGTTTTGGGATGCATTTTGTGCTTCCTTCTGCTTGCCCAGTTGTGCAATAGTGTTAGCCCGTGAGGGATAAAGTGCTGGACTGTTCTGTATCAGTCTTTCCTTAGGCAAGAAAGCTGGTTGGGTGACTTTTCGGTCTGTCATTCTCTCTCGGCCCAACCCACCTCGTAGGGTTGTTGTTGGGTGGAATATAAGAAGTGACACCATTTATTGACTTGTACGAAATAGAGGTGGACTACAGTTAACCCTTGATGTAGGACCACAATTCAGCCCCAAATCTCTGTTCTTAAGCAGGGTGAAGTCATGCTTCATTTTGCGACCTTTTACCATGTTAAGGAAATTGCTACAGTTGTTAAGTGAACCATGCGGTCGTTAAGTGAACATGGCTTCCCTAATTGACTTTTGTTTATCTCAAGGCTAGGCAACCTTGGCTCTTTTATGACTCGTGGACTTCAACTCCCAGAATTCCTGAGCCAGCATGGGGGAACTATGGCCCCTTCATGACTCGTGGACTTCAACTCCCAGAATTCCTGAGCCAGCCATGCTGAGGTTAAAGGGAGAGGTTTCCAAGCTGAGCCATGCTGGCTGAGGAATTCTGGGAGTTGAAGTCCCTGAGTCATGAAGGGGCCATAGTTCCTCCATGCTGGCTGATGGATAAAATAAAGGAAAAGTCCAGTGTGGAAGAGTCAATGGAGACAAACCTTGCAATAACTCCAGAGGTTTTCAGGCAGCCTCTGCTGATGCATAGCTAGGGAAGCTGGGTTGAGTCAGGCCTGGCTCCCACTCACTCTTGCAAGCCGTGGAATAACAACGGGAGCTGATTTGGGGCTTAAGTGGTTTGCTTGCTTGATTGTACGTGGCCGAGTTACTAGATGGCATGACTTTCTCTGGGGTGCTATCCGAGCTGGGCAGTTTTCTTGCAGGCGTTTCATTGCCAGACTAGGTAACATCATCAATGTTAGAAGGATGTTGGGTTTGCTCGCTGTTTACCTCACTTCCTTCTAGCACTTGATGGTGTTACCTGGTTTGCTAATGAAAGGTCTGCAAGAAAACAACCCAGCTCAGAGAGCATCAAGGGCCCTAGAGTCCCTCCTCCTCCTCCTCCTCCTCCTCCTCCTCCTCCTCCTCCTCATGATCTTACCTAGTTGGGGCATAGGGCATCTGCAAGAAAACCATCAACTTAGAGAGTACCAAGGACTCCATTCTCCTCCTCCTCCTCCTCCCAAACCTATCCCCTCCTATTTTCTAGTTGGGTAACGTCTGCAAGAAAACCACCAAGCTCAGAGAGCACCAAGGACCCCACATTCTCCTTTTCCTTTTTCTCCTCCTCCCCTGTCCTCCTTTACCTTCTCTCTCTCATCTCTCCTTCCCTTTCCCCTTCCCATCTTTCTCGTCCCCCTTCCCATCCTCCTCCTCTTCCTCCTCCTCCTCCTCCTCCTCCTCTCTGCAAGCCCTACTCCCTTCTAGCACTGATGATGTTCCCTAGCTGGGTCATGAAACGTCTGCAAGAAAACAGCCCAGCTCAGAGAGCACCGAGGACCCCGCAATTTAAACTTGAGCTAGAGGATATTTTCTTCTCGGACCGTCTCTCCCAGATGGCGTGATTTCCTTTACCAGATCCTTAGCCCTCCAGGAGCACACGCGTCCCAATTTTCCTAGCACGCAAAGTCTGACCCTGCTACTTCTTTCCTTCCTAGAATCCCAAAACCAAAGAGCAGATTGAAAGCCTGTTACGAAATGGGAAGAATAAGGAGCTACGGGATCGTCTGTGCCGCAGACTGACTTTTGGGACCGCCGGCCTGCGCTCCGCCATGGGGGCCGGCTTCTGCTACATCAATGATCTTACCGTGATCCAGTCGACCCAGGTGAGTTTCAGAGCCACTGTGAAAAGCTGTGTATGTCCCCTCCCCGCCGTCCTCTCCCCCCTCATAGGACCTCAGAGGCATTGTCCATTGCCCCACAGGGTGTGAAAGCCATCACTTGGATTGGAAAAGCAAACAAACAAAAAAAAGGACCCTTTGTTTAATATCCCGTGTGCCTCTGATACATCCTCGGTGTCCACGCTGCTAACATCGGATGTTCGGATGTTCTTGCTTTGACAACAGATGGAGATGCAGCCATCTTCCTTCTTCTGTTTTACTCTTAGAGTTAGATGATGCTGGAGGGGAGGAATGTGCATGAGGAGATTAGCTAGACAGAACAATGCTGAACCTAGTGTGAGAACCAAGGTCATTGAAATAAGAGATGATAAGAAATGGCGGGTTGGATTGCTGGAGGGAAAGCCCCGCACTTCAAACTAATCGGAGAATGTGATTTATGACTGTTAATTGGAGGAGGGAATTGTGCTTTGATACTACGTGCTCAGGGGAGGGGAATTCAGATTTTGGCTTCACCTGTGTACCTGCCGATGCTATGCTACTCGAATAAAGAGTCTTTAAGGTAAACAATGCCTCGAAGTTCTTTGAAGAGTTTCATCTGTCGGAACCAGGACAATTGATGCATCTAAAGCAGCGTTTCTCAACCTCGGCAACTTGAAGCTGTGCGGACTTCAAATCCCAGAATTCAACTTGAAGCTGTGCGGACTTATAAACTCCCAGAATTCAGCTTTAGATAGGAGAACTTCAACTCTCAGAATTCAACTTTTCAGATGTTGTGGACTTCAACTCCCAGAATTCCCCAGCCAGCCATGCTGGGACTTGAAGTCCACATGTCTTGAAAAGTTGCTACTGTTGAGAAATACCGATCTAAAGAGTTTCTGTCCTACTCTTCAACTGAAAATACTCGGACGTAGCTGACAGCAGATCAAAACAAGTTGTGTTTACCCCTCCCTGCTGCCAAACTTCCTTTTGAAAGACATAGCAGAGAAGGGGGAAATGGAAAGGCAAGGAAAGATAAATGGAGAAGCAGTATTCTGCTGATTTTCTGCCATTTCTGATATAATAATGATGATGGAAGGGACCTTGGAGGTCATCTAGTCCAGACATATCAAACACAAGGCCCGGGGGGGCGGATCTGGCCCACGAAGTGGTTCTATGTGGCTCACAAAGCCATCCTGGAAACAGTGAGGGAATGGCCCCCACTGCCTTGGCCCTGGCCCAGAGACCCTCCTTCTGCCAGAGACCCCCAGATCTGTCCCACTCCTGCCTGGGCCCCCATAGGCACCCTTGATGCGAACGATGGAGAGCTGGCCACGCCCACCCAGTAGGCCATACGCACTCTAGCCATGCCCACCCAGTAGGCCACGCCCACCCTGGCCATACCCACCCGGCCCCTTGAGGGCAACCACAATGCCCTCAATGAAATTGAGTTTTGATCTAGTCCAACCCCCTGCTCAGGTAGGAAACCCTATACCATTTCGGACAAATGGCTGTCCAGTCTCTTCTTAAAGACTTCCAGCGTTGGAGCCTTCACAGCTTCTGGAGGCAAGGAGTTCCACTGGTTAATTGTTCTCACTGTCAGGAAATTCCTCCTTAATTCTGGGTTGCTTCTCTCTTTGGTTAGTTTCCATCCGTCGCTTCTTCTCCTGCCTTCAGGCGCTCTGGAGAATAGCTTGACTGCCTCTTCTTTGGGGCAGCCCCTGAGATACTGGAAGACTGCTATCATGTCACCCCTCACCCTTCTCTTCGTTAAACTAGACATCCCCAATTCCAGCAGCCGTTCCTTATATGTTTCAGCCTCCAGTCCCCTGATCATCTCCGTTGCTCTTCTCTGCCCTTTTTCTAGAGTCTCAACATCTTTTTTTTTTTGCTGTTGCTGCTCTGTCCCTTTAACACTGGGTTGCAGTCAGGTTTTCACTAGCCTAGAGGAAGGGAAGCTCATCTGAGGGAGGATGCAAGAGCTGGCATTGCTTTGGAAACGTTGGCATTGTGGAGAATGTCAACAACCTCCTCGGAGCGTTCAGCGGAACAGATTTGCCCAGTCTTGTTAAGTAATTCTCAAATAAATAATAATAATAATGCTCGGGGTTACCAGTGAACTTGGCTTAACCTCTCTTGCAGGATAAAACAATAAAAGTGGAACAAGGGTTGCTCTTCTGAGCTTCCTGGAGGAATATTAAAATAGAGAGGATTTGTTTGTTTTTTTACTGAGACTGCTAGAATGTTAAGTGGTGGTTTGGGTTTTTTTTAAAAAAAAAAGATTTAAGTGGAGTAAACCCTGAGGAAATGCATTTAGAAATGAACTCAAATGATTTCTGGTGGCAAGGAGTTCCACTGGCTGATTGTCCTCACGGTCAGGAAGTTTCTCCTTAATTCCAGGTTGCTTCTCTCCTTGTTCAGTTTCCAACCATTGTTTCTTGTCCTTCCCTCTGGTGTTTTGGAGAATAACCTGACCCCCTCCTCTTTGTAGCAGCCCCTCAGATACTGGAACACGGCTATCACGTCTCCCCTATTTCTTCTTTTCTCTATAGACCATAAGCCAAACCCAAGTCCCGTAGACTTTCATTCTCCTCTTTTCTCTGAATTGCCCCTGCGTGGACTTATTAAAACTCTTAGTTCTGAGTATTTGAAATAACGAAGAGGTTGTGCTTGTGAGCGCAGGACTGAAAAGCTGGGGAAACGTCCCTCGCCGGACTCGCTGTGCAGTAATATAAACACGAATCAATAGAAGCAAGAACGGAGCAGGTCAAGGGACCGTGGGTCACCGTGGAAGCATGCAAACAATTCTGGGCTTCCTTCTCCTTGGCGCCGAGCTGGTCATGCTCTGAAAGGCTGCTCTGCACGTGCTGAGTTTGTGTTTTGGTGCGCTGGGAAGAATGCGCCTCCCTTTGAGATCGGCTGATAAATCTGGGAGGAAGTTCAAGTTCAGACAGCAGGGCTGTGTTCTGTTTTGTCGGGGACGTTCTGCGCTGCTCAATGTTTGCTTCCCTAACTCTTCTGGGGTTGCGTGGGTGGGCATTCTCCGCCGTGGCCGTTCTTTTGATCTAGCCAAGTTGCTGCGGTTATTTGGTTACGAACCAATCCTCCTTATGTACGCAGGCATGTGTGTATATACAGTAGTGGCCCAAATTGCGGAAACCTTGTGGGAAAAGCGTGCAGTGGAAAATGCCACCTTTGGTTAAGTTCCCACCCATTTTTCTCCTAGTTTCTTTGTCACTGTAGCCTCGTTCACTTAATAATACGGATTTACATCGCTTTCAGGGACGCGGTGGCTCAGTGGGTTAGGACGCTGAGCTCGTCGATCAGAAGGTTGGCAGTTTGGTGGGTTGAATCCCGAGTGTTGCGTAGCAGAGTGAGCGCCCGTTACTCGTCCCAGCTTCTGCCAACCTAGCAGTTCGAAAGCACGTAAAAATGCAAGTAGAAAAATAGGGACCATCACGGTGGGAAGGTAACAGCGTTCCGTGCGCCTTTGGCGGCTAGTCATGCCGGCCACATGACCACGGAGACGTCCTCGGACAAGCGCTGGCTGTTCGGCTTTGAAACGGAGATGAGCACCGGCCCCTAGAGTCGGAAACGACTAGCACGCGTGTGCGGGGGAACCTTTACCTTTTTACCTTTACATTTACATTGCTTTCTGGGTGACCAGTCAACTCTTTGCACCATTGCTTTAATTTTATTACGTTTATCACTTGACATCGATCACACAACACGCTGACAAATGTCCTCCTCTCCGCTTCAATACACGACATCGATAACCTCCTCTCCGCTTCAATACACGACATCGATAACCGGATCCTACTGCGATCTGATTGGCTCATTGCCAAAGCAAGAGGACACCCAATTGGCTCTCTAAACGCCCGTGCTCATTGGCTACCATCAGATGAAGGAAAGCTACCTGACATAAACCTGAGCGAGTTGCGCTTCCTTTTTCTGGTTATTTGGCTATAACGTTTCATGGAATACAGCACAGATAATTGAACAAGCTTTCTTGCGTTGCATTCTCAGTTAAAATATGTTTCCATTGATACATCATTTTATGGTACTACTCCCCCCAAAAAGTGGTGTTATTAGCCATCAAACCTCAAAAATACACTTTTCCCAAAAGGTTTCCACAATTTTGGGCACTACTGTGTGTGTATGTGTGTATATATATATATATATATATATATATATATATATATATATATATATATATATATATATATATATATATATATATGTGTGTGTGTGTGTGTGTGTGTGTGTGTGTGTGTGTGTGTGTGTGTACGTACACACACACACACACACACACTATTTTTATACATAGCGAGAGAGAGGGAGGGAGGGAAAGAGGGAGAGTGCACACGTGCCAACACCAGACTAGAAACCAGGGGACAGTGAGTTAGTAGTAGTAGTAGTAGTAGTAGTAGTAGTAGTAGACGACTTTATTCTCATTTCAACAATGTACAATACAGTACACAGTGAAACGAAACGACGTTTCCCCAGGACCAAGGTGCTACATCAGACAACACGAATCGGGGGGAAAAAAAGAACAGAACGCAAACTACACATAACTCTAAACTAAAAGCTTTTTTTGGAAAAAAAAAACTACAAATGCAAGTATTTATAGTTCCAGTTTCTTCGTGTTGAGAATTCTAACGGCTTGTAGGAAGAAACTGTTACACAATCTGGATGTTAAGATAACCTTCATTGCCGATTTTTACTGTGGGCATACTGGCGCCCCTTAAAAGTGAAATTCTGCTGCCTGCTCTCAAAAGCGTGCACATACATGACACACTTATAATCATGCTCTATACAGCATGGTCCCGCCTTAAGCAAGGAGTGGTCCAATCAGCAGGAGAGGACGACTTATAGTCCCACCTTAGGCGTGAAAGCCGGATCTCCCTCAGCGCCACTCACCGGCAGGCATGTCAAACTGCCAGCCAGCGGGCCGGATGGGTCACACCGAAACCGCGCCCGCCCCATTGCCGGCAATGGGGGGAAAAGTCCCGCTACCTCGCGCGACGTCACACGACATGTCGTGAATTTGACCCGCCTGCCTTACAGGGTGGTTGTTATGGGGAAAATAGGAGGAGGAAGGAAAGAGTATTGGGTACGCTCCCCGCCTTGAGTGGTTTACGAAAAAAATAAAAGTAAAAAATAAAGGCGGGATATAAATGCCTCCTTAAGTAACACCAGCTGCCTGCAATTAGTGCAGGTTCGAGTCCCACCAGGCTCCAGGTTGACTCAGCCTTCCATCCTTCCCAGGTAGGTAAAATGAGGACCCAGATTGTTGGGGGCAATAAGCTGACTTTGTAATAATGCCGCTTGGGGTGAGTGTGAAAGCCCTAACAAGCAGGCATATACATAGAATGAAGGCTACTGCTAAGCACATTGGTTTGTGCTTAAATTGTAAGCCGCCCTGAGTCTTCGGAGAAGGGCGGGATATAAATGGAATTTAAAAAAAATAATAATAATTGAATCTCGTAATTAAATGTCTTCACCATGAGGTGACGGCCGGAAAATAATTTGCAGAGGCAGCGGCTATCGGTGCTGGCTTTCTCTCTCTCTTTCTCTCTCACTCTTAACCGGAAGAGAGAGAAACTATGCCCAAATCTAACTTTGCCCCATTGGTTAGCTGCAACGGGCAGTTGAGGAATTACGGTCTCCAGATCTGCTACTGGAAAGAATTAAAGCATGCCATTTTTTGAAAAACAACAACAACAACGTCTGCCTTTTCCACACGGTGAGCAAGGTCAAACTTGCTTTTAAGTGCCCGTGTCGCCCATGCTGTGTGTACTTGTGAAGTAACTCTCATTCAGCCCACTTTTAAGACGGGTGTGCTTGCAGCTCCCAGAATTCCCCAGCCACCGATGCTGTCTGAAGAGTGGAAGCCTGCCCACCTGCCAAGGTTGAAAAACACTTTATTTCAGACACTTACAACAGAAGGACGCCAGTATTCCTCTTAACCTTCAACCTGACTCAAGGGGCTGAAGTGGAAGGTTTTTTCCTCCATTCGCGGAAGCTTTTGCCCATCCCAGCTCAAACTTGTGAAAACCACAATTTTTTAAAAAAATATTTTGTTCCTTTAAGTGCAGTCGACTTGCTTAACTCTGTCTAAGGTTACAGCTTGTTCCTGCGGGCGTAAGGAATTAATGCCTGCCACAAGAGACCTAGAATAATGCTGACGTCTCTCAATTTGTAGTCCTCGCCCCAGGACACTTAGTGAGCACTTTTTTTTGGGGGGGGAGGGTTTAATAAAGGTGTTTTTTTTCTCTTGATCTTGTCCTAACTGCCGGCCAAGTGTGCCTATTTTGATTGAGGAAGATCGGCCAGCTGCCTTATTCGTCCCGCGATATATCTTGGGTAAGTTGCTAGTTGCGCTTAGCAGTAGCTGCTCTTTATGTGCTAACTGGACTTGCACCTCTACTAGCATTTAGTAGGCTGGTTGTAGATGGGGAAGGAGTTGCTTTTGGTCCTTTGCGCGCGCGCGTCCGTGCACACCCCCCCACCCACCCAATTCCCTCTATCGGCCTGGTATTGCCCCATTAATATAAGCCCCATTAAGGTGGGGTTTATATCGGAAGTCAATCCAAATAAAGCTATAGAATTTGGGTTAACCTCTGACTTCCACATCTGGGATCCTTCCTTCAAATACAGTGTTTCTCAGCCTTGCTGACTTTACAATGTGAGGACCGCTGGGCCACTTTTAGCCGTGCGGACTTAAGTTCCCAGAAACCTTCGCAGCAACCATCCTGGCTGAGGAATTCTGGGAGTTGAAGTCCGCACGCCTTAAAATGGGCCAGGGGGAGTGTTGTGATTCAGGGTCAGCCTGTGGGTTCGGCAGTTGGGTCGGACGACTCAGAGGAGGAGGAGGAGGAGGGGGGTGTTGAAGACCTTGCTGAGGGGGTTGAAGATCTTGCTGATGAGAGCCCTCAGCCAGGCCCCTCCCACTTGGTCACCACAGAGACCCAGCTGTGTGAGCCTGACAGCGTGGATGAAGATGATTCACAGCTGGCCCTGTTCAAGGACGCCCGACGCAGGAGGCAGTCAATTAGGAGTAAACAGAGGAAGGCAATGGGGCACCTCGGAAGGAGGCAGAGAGAAGCCACGCCCTGAACTCTATATAAGGGGAATGTGTGGGGAGGGCTGGTTTGCTGAAGGCAACCGCTTGGATAGTTCATGTTTCTTAAAGCTCCTGTTTCTTGGTTTGTCTTGTTCTGTTTGTTTTTGTGGTAATAAATTTGGCAGGCGTAATTCCAGCCTCTTGCCTTCTTGTAAAAGGGGTTGTCCCTGCCTTTTCTGCAGGGCCGGTAGCAGGCTGGTACAGAACAGGGAGAAACGCGGTTCTCATAAGCGAATGGAAGCCAGCAGTCTTTGAAATGAGCCACTTGACCCACCCACCTCCATCTATGCAGGCAGTCCTTGACCAAAGACCACGACGGAGCCCAGACTGTCCGTTGCTGAGCAATACAGTTAAGGGAGCTTTGCCCCACTGTACGACCTTCCTTGCCACCGTTCTTAACTGAATCGCTGTAGTCCTTAAGTTCGTGCCCACGGTTGAGTAAATTCCGGCTTCCCTGTTGACTTTGCTTGTCAGAAAGTCGCAAAAAGGGGGATCGCAAACGTGAGTCAGTTGGCCAAGGTTTGAATGTTGACCACAGGGTCATGGAGATGCTGCAACGGTCGTATGAGAAACTTTGGTCACTAAACAAATGGCTATAAGCCGAGGACTGCCTGTACATTTTACCTATGCACTTTTTCATCCTTTCTCAAGTTTTTTCCCCCCGGTTTAATCCACGTTGCAGCCAGTTCCAAGAAAAGGGACTATGCGCTGCCGACTTATTGAGCAATCAGCTAAGTGTGGTAAAGACCCAGGCACCAGGTCCCCTGGGTGGAATTTGTGCTGACCGGAAGTACCAGTATGTTGAAGATAGACTAAGATCTCTCCCTCTGGAAAATTACAAGTTGGAATGTGAAGTCTTTGCTTGCCTGACTTTAGAGTCCCCAAGTACACAATTGCGTACATCGTAAGCGCTTCAGTCTTTTGTTCTGGAGTAGCGCAGCTACTCTTTTGCGTGCTCTTTGGCACGCAAGGCATTGTAAGATTTACGCCTGTCATGCAGTCATAGCTCAGTTTAATGAGCCGTGGTAAGTTTGAGTGTTTGGCCCATGTGATGGATCTTCGTATCCCTTCCTTTCTTCATATCCCTCCCTCTCCTTCTTCCCTCCCTCCCCATTTCCTTAAAACTTTGCTTATCCGGAAAACAAGCTGAAAGCAAGTTCAAATAGTTTGGAACCTGGCGATGGCCCACATACCAAAGGATAATAAGTGGGAAGCTGTTTGGCATTGCTGTAGATACCTGGTATGGAGAAAGAGGCCTCTGATACAGTGATCAACTCAACTTAAATAGAATTATCTGAATTAGTATATGCCGTGTTCAGCCTGGCACATAGCGTGTTTGTTTTGGAAATCTGTATTGTGTGGGGATATAATGAACTGTTTTACCTAGGATAAATTATTTACTGCTCAGCAAACAACGGTCCCTTCTGAAGTTCGCCTTAGCAGTTATCTCCACCTATTGGCACTTGGCAAAAGTGACCGAGAGTATCTCTTGTTTGTTTTTCTTGCAAAGTGATCCAGGGATCAGTAGCTTCAGATAGCAGCTGATCCACCAGCCTGGCCGCCGTAGGAGACCTTGGGCCGTGCCAGACACATCCTGTAAATAAGAACCGTTCCTTATCGTTGAAAAGAAAAAACATTTTATGTTTTCACTGTGTAGGCTGCCCAGAGTCTCCCGTGTGAGATAGGTTCATATACATTGGAGAAATAACAATGAAAAAACCAAACCCACGTGGACAGAAGTTGTTTCCCTTCTCGACAAACTGGGCACAGATAGCAAATTTTCCATAGAAAGATAGATGGCTGATGAACACAACAACACAATGGAGCAAAGGGCAGGTTCATCCTTCGATCCGTCGTTCTGGCTGAGGAAATTCAGCATGGAGGAATCAAATATTTTACTAAACTACTGATTCATCTACAGTATATAGCAATATGTCTCAGTTTGGTCAGAATTCTGGGAGTTGAAGTCCGCACATCTTAAAACTGTCAAAGCTGAGAAATACTGATCGGCAGAGAAGGGTGTAAAAATAAATATTTTTTAAAAAATAATTGCATAGGATTTCCTTTTTTTTTTTTTTTAAAGTGAATCCTAAAATTATTTGTTTAAGCATTACGCAAGTAAACATGTAAGGCCTATCCAGGGGTAGGCAACCTTGGCTCTTTTATGACTCGTGGACTTCAACTCCCAGAATTCCTGAGCCAACATGGGGGATGTTTGGTCCGCGGACTTCAACTCCCAGAATTCCTGAGCCAGCATGCGGGAAACCATGGCCCCTTCATGTCTTGCGGACTTCAACTCCCAGAATTCCTGAGCCAACATGGGGGAAGTTTGGTCCCTTCATGACTCGTGGACTTCAACTCCCAGAATTCCTGAGTCAGCATGGGGGAAACTATGGCCCCCTTCATGACTTGTGGACTTCAACTCCCAGAATTCCTGAGTCAGCATGGGGGAAACTATGGCCCCTTCATGACTCGCAGACTTCAACTCCCAGAATTCCTCAGCCAGCATGGGGGAAACTATGGCCCCTTCATGACTTGTGGACTTCAACTCCCAGAATTCCTGAGCTAGCATGGCTCAGCTTGGAAACCTCTCCCTTTCCCCTCAGCATGGCTGGCTTAGGAATTCTGGGAGTTGAAGTCCACCAGTCATAAAAGAGCCAAGGTGGCCTACCCCTGGCCTATACGTATTGCCAAATGGAACCACCACTTCCTTGGACTGTATGTGAGAGGGATGCCTTCTGGTCTAAGCAATAGGCCATGATCTCAATAAACCTAACTTTTAAGTTTCCTGCCCAGGCAAACGATATTGTATTCTCCTTCTCTCTTCCTTTTCCTGCAGGGGATGTACAAATACCTTGAGCAATGTTTTTCCGACTTCAAGCAACGTGGTTTTGTGGTAGGGTATGACACCCGAGGCCAGGCGACCAGCATGTGCAGTAGCTTCAGGTATGCACTTGGTCCAGGTTTAAAAGTCAAGAATGCCTCTGTTTCTCTCGTACAGGCCAGTATTCATTGTTTGAAGGGGAGAGCGCAAATCTGGGAAAAAAACCAGAAACCTCTTTTTCTGCAAATAAGCATCAGCAACAACAGTTAATTAATACATAGTCCTGACTGGATTTAGATCTTCATTCTCTCTCAAGGGGCCAGAGAAATTTCAACAGTTGCGGGTGCAATGGAATAGAAGCTGTAGATCTAGATCTAAATCCTTTTTTTTTTTTTGGCAGGCAAACATTTAAGCAGAATTGAACGATAAATATTAGCCTTTCACCCCGGGGTGCAGTTATCATACGTTCTCTCCTGCAGACTTTGCTGTTGATCCTGTTGGATAAATCCAGAATCCAAATGATGCACAGGGCCTAAAAATGCTTTTTAAATCATTTTGTAATATGGAAGAAGCATTTTGATTCGGGCACGAAGCTGACTCAAAAAGAGAAATTTGGACAACGGGCCTGTGTTTCTGTGCTTGCTATATCCATCAGCACTTTAGGGTTCCAGCACAAACATGTGCCTTAGTCAGCACTTTGTAGTAATTTGTGCTGTTGAGAAAGATGGCACTTTTTAAATGCCTTCAACTCATTTTTTTTTAACTCCTAGAGAGTGCCTAGATTAGGCAAGATTTCAGGATTGGCTTGCCATTGCCGCCTTTCTAGGGGTGAGAAAGAGGGGCTGGCCCAGGGTCACCTAGATGGCTTCATGCCTAAAGTAGGACTAGAACTCACAGTCTCCTCATGACTGAAGTCACCCAACCAGATTTCGTGCCTAAGGTGGGACTAGAACTCACCATCTCCTGGTGATTGGCCCAAAGTCCTGCAGCCGGCTTTCATGCCTAAGGCAGGACTAGAACTCACTGTCTCCTGGTGATTGGCCCATAGTCACCCAGATGGATTTCATGCCTAAGGCGGGACTAGAACTCTGTCTCCTGGTGATTGGCCCAAAGTCACCCAGCGGGCTTTCATGCCTAAGGCGGGACTAGAACTCACCATCCCCTGGCGATTGGCTCAAAGTCACCCAGCTGGCTTTCATGCCTAAGGCGAGACTAGAACTCACCGTCTCCTGGTGATTGGCCCAAAGTCACCCAGCCGGCTTTCATGCCTAAGGCGGGACTACAACTCATGATCTCTCAGTTTCTAGACTGAGGTCTCAACTGCCACACCAAAACTGGTTTTCAGGACAAAATTAGGAAAACCTAATGCAGTGCAAGAGAAACGGCTGAGCCGTTTCGCAGCCCCCACGGATCGCGCGTCGTCAGTCTTGCCCACGGCTGAGTTTTTCTTTCTGAGAAGCTCATTTATTCCCGGTATTTTAATTTCTTCTTTTCCACAGACTTGCCAGACTGACAGCAGCCGTCCTGCTTGCAAAGGGAGTTCCTGTGTACTTGTTCTCAAGATACGTCCCCACGCCTTTTGTGGTAAGTGGCTACTTTTTTTAAAAAAAAATGCTGCCAGAGCTTCATAGAGTGGATTAGTAGTACTTCTGCTGTGAAACGCTCCTGAATCTGGCGGCACTCCGGTTTGAGTCAAGCTGTCCACCTCAGCCCCCCTATCTAGAAGTGAAACTGGTTTAGTGCCGGGCGCCACCTGGGACAGATGAAGATTCCCCTTCATCTACAAGCAATAACATCATCATCATCATCATCAAGTTGGAAGAGACCTTGGAGGTCATCTAGTCCAACCCCCTGCTCAGGCGGGAAACCCTATACCATTGATGGCGAACCTTTTAGAGTCCGAGTGCCCAAACTGCAACCCAAAATCCACTTATGTATCGTTGGGTGCCGGGTGGGCGTGGCCCCTTGGGTGGGCGTGGCCTGTCAATTTTCTCACTGTCAGGAAGTTTCTCCTTAGTTCCAGGTTGCTTCTCTCCTTCATAGGTTTCCATCCGTTGCTTCTTCTCCTGCCTTCTTCTAGTGCTTTGGATAATAATAATAATAATAATAATAATAATAATAATAATAATAATAATAATAATAATAATAATAATAATAATAATAATAATAATAATAATAATAAGAAGAAGAAGACGTGTCAACATATTAGTGCCAGTCAGTTTGAGTGTTCAGTTGACTGAGTTTCATGTTTTATGAAAAGTTTAATAATAATAGTAATAATAATGATGATGATGATGATGATGATGATGTTGGAAGGGACCTTGGAGGTCATCTAGTCCAACCCCCTGCTCAGGCAGGAAACCCTATACCATTTCAGGCAAATGGCTGTGTAGTCTCTTCTTAAAAACTTCCAGTGTTGGAGCATTCACCACTTCTGGAGGCAGGTGGTTCCACTGGTTAATTGTCCTCACTGTCAGGAAGTTTCTCCTTGGTTCCAGGTTGCTTCTCTCGTTGATGAGTTTCTACCTGTTGCTTCTTCTCCTGCCCTCAGGCGCTCTGGAGAACAGCTTGACTCCCTCTTGTTTGGGGGCAGCCCTGAGATGCTGGAAGGCTGCTAAGCTGTCCCCCCTTGCCTTCTCTTCATTAAACTGGACATACCCAATTCCAGCAACTGTTCCTTATGTGTTTTAGGCCCCTGATCATCTTTGTTGCTCTTCTCTGCCCTCTTTCCAGAGGCTCAACATCTCTTCATCCATCCTTAAAGTCTCAGTCGGGGTCCTAACAACCATAACTGAGCCCAGAATGCTGGTTGCGTGTCGTGTCCGTCGCTAAACAGGTCCCCGCGTGACCGCACCCGATTTTTACAAGATTTTTTGCAGCAGTCGTTAAGCGTTGTTAAACGAAACCTACGATTTCGTTAAACGAATGCCACCCTCGTTAAGCGAACTCATTTGTTTCCTGCCAAGGACGTTTGTAAAATCTCAGTCGGGTGACTGCGGGGTGTCGCAAACCGTCGTAAATGCGGGCTGGTTGCCGGGCCCCCCAAAATGCGATGGCAGCTGTCAGAATTTTGAAACCGGGTCCTAAGTAGCTCCCGGGAGGTCAGCCGTAACTTGCAATATTAAGTATAAAGAAATAAATACACTTTGCTTTGCAGCCCTACGCGGTCCAGCAGCTCAGAGCGGTCGCAGGGGTGATGATTACGGCTTCCCACAACCGTAAAGAAGACAACGGCTACAAGGTAGGTCAGCCAATTTCGTAGCTGCCTAATTTGACTAATTGGTTTGCAACTCCCCCCCCCCGGCTCTCTCTCGGTCAGTGAAGGTGAACCTTTGGGGCTTGGTGTGTCAGAGGTTTGGAAAATGAGGGGTTAGGTCATGGGGAAGAGGAGGAGGAGGAGGAGGAGGAGGAGGAGGAGGAGGAGGAAGAGGAGGAGGAGGAGGAAGAGGAGGAGGAGGAGGAGGAAGAGGAAGAGGAAGAGGAGGAGGAGGAGGAGGAAAACTCTGGTGTCCTTGGTGCTCTCTGAGCTTGGCAGTTTTCTTGCAGATGATTCATGACCCAACTAGGGAACATCATCAGTGCTAGAAGCAGGGAGGAGGAGGAGGAGGAAGGAAGGAAGGAAGGAAGGAAGGAAGGAAGGAAGGAAGGAAGGAAGGAAGGAAGGAAGGAAGGAAGGAAGGAAGGAAGGATTGTGGGGTCCTTGGTTCTCTCTGAGCTGGGTGGTTTTCTTGCAGACCTTTCATTGCCGAATTAGGTAACATCATCAGTGCTGGAAGTGGGTGGGGTTTTCTCTCTCAACAGCCTAATCAAGGAACCACCAACACTAAGAGGGCAAGCCACTTGTATATGAACAAAGAGCAATCCCCACTCTCTTCTAGCACTGATGATGGTACCTAGTTTGGTAATGAAACATCTGCAAGAACACAACCAGGCTCAGAGAGCACCCAGGACCCCACAATCCTCCTCCTCCTCCTCCACAAACCCCATCACCTTCTAGCACTGAAGATGTTAGCTAGTTCAGTAATGAAACATCTGCAATCAAACCACCAAGCTCAGAGAGCACCAAGGACCCCTCATTTCAACCCTGAGCTACAAATATTCCCCTTTATTAGTTTGCAACATGTCTAACTTGACTCTGCTGGCCCTTGACACCCTCCCCAGCAGAACAGAAACAGTTCTCTTATCTTTTTCCTCCTACTGCCAATCACGAAGGCAGCATTTGGCAGCTACGCTAAGGCCGGGCTCGAAAGGGAGGCCCGGGCCTTGACTTTCAGCCCTCGCGCCACTACTGCCACTGAAAAAAGCTGCCTTCTGCCATTTCCCAGGGCGCAATTGCCTCTGTGGCCCCAGCCCTCCCTAGGATCTGCCACAGGCCGCTGACCTTCGGGTGGTGTTCTCAGGTTGATACGCTCCTGCAGCTTACTTTGAGACTGCTCCGGGTCGCACGTGGCCTTCATTCAAAGCAGATTTGCAGGACACTCTTCCGTGGCCTCTGCGGCCTCTGGAAATTGCACAAAAGCGCACCCCCATCCTCGCATAATTTCTGGAGGCTCGGGTTGATCACACAAGTGCAGGGCCTGCTCACGTGACCTCCGGAGGATCTTCTTGTGATTCCATACCAGCCTGTGATCCCGGCAGTTGAGTCTGGGGAATCAGGAGGAGGAGGAGAAGGAGAAGGAGGAGGGGCCTGGGGAGCCATCAGAGTCAGAGGGAGGCTCTGATGAGTTGCAGGACTTACAATCTGATGCAGAGCTTGGCCCCTCCACTCGTGCTCAGGCGGACACCCAGCTGAGTCGGTCTCAGAGGATGCACAGCTGGAAGACCTCAGAGACGCTCACCAGCGCTGACAGGCTACACGAGTAGGACAGAGGGAGGCAATGGGGCGGCTCCAAGGGAGAAAGAGAAAGCAGCGAGAAGGGGGCCGCGTAACAAAAAGGGAAGGTGTGGGCAGGGCTGGTTGCTGGAGGCAACCATTTGCAAAGGACTTTGGTGTCAAGGGATCATGTTTTGTTTGCTTTGTGAACAATTCCTTGCTTGACTCGTGCTTTTGTTTTTGCTTTTGAATATTCTTCCATCGGAAACGTGTTCTGTTGCTTTGGGGACAATGATGAGGTCTGTAACTCAAATAAAAAGGGTTTGTTTTTCCAGCCTACGGTTAAAAGAGGGGTTGTCTTTGTGAAGTAACAAGGACGTGCGTAGGCTGGGACAGAACAGATCTGGAGGCTGTGTGGTAGAGCACGGCTTCCGCGGCCTCCCAAAATTACACAAGAACAGGGCTTGCTTTCGAGAACAGCTGTCTTTAGACGTCATAGGTCTGAGGACTACCCCTGTCCCTCGGCCCACGGCTTGACTGTTGAACGAACCCTTCCCTTCCCCAAACTCCTAATGCAGGTCTACTGGGAAAACGGCGCTCAGATCACCTCCCCGCACGACAAGGAGATCCTGAAATGCATCGAGGAGTGCGTCGAGCCGTGGAACGACTCCTGGAACGAAAACCTGGTGGACTGCAGCCCCCTGACTCAAGATCCTCTGCAGAAAATCTGTGCGAGCTACATGGAGGATCTGGAAAAGATCTGCTACCACCGGTAAGAAAGTGGATCCTGCTGGCGGGTGCTGCCGCCGGCACAATTCCCGCGTTTTGAAGAGGAGAAACACAATCTTCGGAGAAGGAAGGTGCATTTACCTGCAGTCGCAGGTGCCAAGATCAAATAATATTTTAGGTCATGGATAAAACTGCCTGGTGCTGTTTTTGCAAACACCGTCTCGTCAGCGCTGCAAACATGGGATGTTTTTGCTCCGACGATATAAGAGGCAGCCTTTTCCCTTTCAGCTGTTTTGCTTTTGAATGAAATGAAGCTGGGGGGAGGAGAATGCTACCCCCGGTTGTTGTTTTTTTTAATAAGAGAAGGAATGGCGCGAAATAGAACGGAAGCGAAGCTTTGCGTGTTAAACTAATTGGAGAGTGTGATTTAGGACGTTTAAATTAAGGGAGGGAATTGTGTTTGATACGATGGGTTCAGGGCAGGGAGAATTCAGATTCTGGCATCCTTCCATGCCGTGCCGACGTCTTGTTCTCATTATTATAGACTTTTTAGAATAAACAATGCCTGAAGGATCATTTGAAGTGTTTCACTAGTCGGAACCATGACACCCTCACTGCATGGTTTGATGTCACTTCCCATCAGGAGATAACTGATGTGTCAACGCTGCTAATATCGGATGTTCTCGCTTTGACAACATATGGAGATGCCGCCATTTTCCTTCTTCTGTTTTACTTTTAGAATTAGAGTTAGAATTAGATGATGCTGAGGGGAGGAAGGTGCGTGAGACTTTAGCTAGACATAACAAGGCTGAACCTAGCGTGAGAACCAAGGTTATCGAAATAAGAGATGATAAAGAATTGGCGGGCTGGAGAACTGGAGGGGAAGCCTGCCTTTCAAACTAATTGGGGCATGTGATTTATGACTGCTAATTGGAGGAGGGAATTATGCTTTGTTAGTTTGTGCTCGGGGAGGGGAATTCAGATTTTGGCTTCCACTGTGTTAGTGCCGATGTTATGCTACTCAAATAAAGATCCTTTAAGGCAGGGCTTTTCAACCTTGTCACCCATTGTACCACTTTTGGGATATGGCAACATCCAAGTACCACCAGTCGCCTAGCAAAGTGTCAAAAACTTCATGACCCCCCAAAAAGTAAGTTTTTATCCCATCACCCCCTCTGCTGGGTGGTTGCAGCAGGTTTTGGTCACTTCACATGACCCTGGGACACTGTGACCATCATAAATAGGAATCAGTTGCCAAGCATCTGAATGTAAATCACAAGACCCTGGAGATGCTGCAACATTCCAGCTGATCGGCGTTTCTTCCGGGCTCAGCAGACACGCCAGGATCAGTGTTGAGCTCCAGCTGGATCCTGGTGCTTCCGCTGAGCCCCGACAGCCCTGCAGCTCCAGCCGTCTCTCGCTCAGGCTTGTGCGGTGCTACCTCATTCCCCTCCCCTGCTACCACTTTTCTAGGATGGTCACCTACCACCTACCAGGTGCTGATGTACCACAGGTGGTACCTGTACCACTGGTTGAAAAGCCCTGCTTTAAGGCAACGCCTCAAAGTTCTTTGAAGAGTTTCATCTGTTGGAAATGACATATTTCTGTTTTCCCTGAACTTCAACTGTAACGTGTGTCACGCCAGGGCTGTTGCTTGGGAACCGCCTTCCTCTTTATTTTGTTGATTACATGTTTAACCCGCCTTTATTAATTTTATGAATAACTTTAAGTGTTGAACATACCCAATACTCCTTCCTCCTCCTATTTTCCCCACAACAGCAACCCTATGAGGTAGGTTGTGCTGAGAGAGAGAGAGAGACTGGTTGACCATGGGGAGGCTGCAGCGGTCGTAAGCGTGAAAAAAAAGAAGTCATGCGTCATTTTTTTCAATGCTGTTGTAACTTTGAAGAGTCATGAAACGAATGGTTGTAAGTCGAGGACCAACTGTAGGTAGCAGTGAAGGAGAATATTTGTGGCTCAGGGTTGAAATGAGGGGTCCTTGGTGCTCTCTGAGCTTGCTTGTTTTCTTGCAGACGTTTCATGACCCAACTAGGGAACATCATCAGGGCTAGAAAGGAGGAGGAGAGGAAGGAAGGAAGGAAGGAAGGAAGGAAGGAAGGAAGGAAGGAAGGAAGGAAGGAAGGAAGGAAGGAAGGAAGGAAGGACTGTGGGGTCCTTGGTGCTCTCTGAGCTTGCTCGTTTTCTTGCAGATGTTTCATGACCCAACTAGGGAACATCATCAGTGCTAGAAGGGAGAGGGGCTTGCAGAGTGGAGGAGGAGGATAAAGGGGTGAGGAGGAGGAGGAGGAGGAGGAGGTGGTGGGTCCTTGGTGCTCTCTGAGGTTGCTGGTTTTCTTGCAGATGTTTCATGACCCAACTAGGGAACATCATCAGTGCAAGGAGGGAGAAGGAAGAGGAAGGAAGGAAGGAAGGAAGGAAGGAAGGAAGGAAGGAAGGAAGGAAGGAAGGAAGGAAGGAAGGAAGGAAGGAAGGAAGGAAGAAATGAGGGGTCCTTGGTGCTCTCTGAGCTTGCTCGTTTTCTTGCAGATGTTTCATGACCCCACTAGGGAACCTCATCAGTGCTAGATGGGAGAGGGGCTTGCAGAGTGGAGGAGGAGGATAAAGGGGTGAGGAGGAGGAGGAGGAGGAAGAGGAGGTGGTGGGTCCTTGGTGCTCTCTGAGCTGGGTGGTTTTCTTGCAGACATTTCATGACCCTAACTAGGTAACCTCATCAGTGCTAGTAAGGAGTGCTGTTTGCTGTCAGTTTACATTCGGTGGTGTCTTGCCTATCTGGGCGGGAGGGGGCCGGTCTTAGGGATTCTTTGGTTGGGCTGTTAACTGATGGCTCTTTGGCATTTTCTTGATTGGGATCCTGCTTGCTTGATGGTTAGTCTGAAGTTGGCCTTGGAGTTAGTCGATGGTGCTCTGAGTGCTGGAGTCTTTTTTTCCTCTTTTGGGCTGGTGGACTGTCCCTTTTGCATAGTCTGTAGATGTTGTTAAGGTCTACGTGTCTGTCGATGGCTGATTTGTCCGAGTGCCAGGCTTCTAGAAATTCCCCGGCGTTTTTTTTTTTTTTGATTGGACAGGGACCAACTGCAGGTTAGTCCCGGTGAAGCGGAGAGCCTGGTTGCATTCGACTTGCAGCCTACATTTCTGCAGCCCAGCCTGGAGGAAGTCGGCTCCTCTGCTGCTCTTTTCGTGCAAATTCTCCCCTCCCCAGTTGGCCTCTCAGGCTTTCTTCCTGCCGTTTTTTCCATTGTAGGGAGCTGAACCCAAAGACCCCCTTGAAGTTTGTGCACACCTCTTTCCACGGGGTGGGACACGACTACGTGCAGCTGGCTTTCCAGGCCTTTGGCTTCCAGCCCCCCATTCCGGTCCCCGAACAAAAAGATCCGGATCCAGATTTTTCCACGGTCAAATGTCCCAATCCCGAAGAAGGGGAATCGGTGTTGGTAGGTTTTGCCTTCGCAGGGCTCTGGGCTACAGGAATTAGGGGGCGGCGGGGGCCTGTTTGCCTTCTCCAATGAGATCAGCTGGGGTCAACACTCTGATATGGCTCTTTTGCATGGCGACTCTTCCAGGAACTGTCTTTGCGGCTGGCAGAGAAAGAGGGAGCGCGAGTGGTTGTGGCTACGGATCCTGATGCGGACAGGCTAGCGGTGGCCGAACAACAGGAAACGTGAGTGGCTAAGGAGGTGCCCGTGGCTTGACCACCGGTGGTCTGGTTAAACCTTTTTACCTTGTCCCCTTTCTTCCTCAGTGGCCGCTGGAAAGTCTTCACCGGGAACGAGCTGGCCGCTTTGTTTGGCTGGTGGATGTTTACTTGTTGGAAAGAAAATTGTCCCAAGGAAGCCGACGTGAAGAACGTTTACATGTTGGCCACCACCGTCTCCTCCAAAATCCTCCAGGCCATCGCTCTCAAGGAAGGATTTCATTTTGAAGTGAGTGGTGGTGGGGGTCCGGCGTCTCCTCTTTGGCGCCGTGCTCCTGAGTGGCCTCGGGGCATCCGAGAGGGAAACCTTGAGATGTTTGGAGGAGGGTCATTCAATCCTGATCACCGGTCACCCTGGTTACTGGCACGACAGTCACGTTTGTAGCACCGGAACGCTGTTCGGTAGAAAGGCTTTTTTCTGTCCCAGCCCACGTGAGTCCTGGTTATGTTCACAAGGAGAAACCCCTCTTCCAAGAAACAGGCAGGAAACAACCAAAACCCCTTTTATTCTCACAGACCTGAGTCAGTGTCCAAGGCAAACAAACCCAGTTCACAGAAACTCCATCCTCAACACGAACGGCGGTCTTCGGCAACCAGCACTTCCCACACCTTCCCTTTTATAATTCAGCCCAGGCCTGGCTTCCTAAGGCCTTCTCCTTTGCCTTTGGAGCCACCCCATTGCATCCCTCTGTCCTGCTCACTTCTCTTGCCGGCACTTTCGTGCATCCTGGATTTGTCCCAGCTGTGCTTTGTCGCTGTCCAACTCAGACTCCCAGCACAGTTGCGTTTCAGCCTGAGGGCGAGTAGAGGGGCCGGGCTCTTCGTCCGACTGTACGTCTTGGAGCTCCTCAGAGCCTTCCTCTGATTCTACTGTCACTCCAGGAGCCTCCTCCTCATCTGATTGCTCAGACTTAGCTGCCGGATCCACAGGCTGGCGAGGAATCACAACAGGCTTGAACAGCGACATCACCGTTGCCTGGGGAAGCCTCATTGGGGGCTCCTTTCACGTTCCCATTAAGTCACCTACCGAAGTGGCTCTTTTCACGTCCCCATTAAGTCGCCCACCTACCTACTCACGGTTGCCTGTTTCTGAACTGTTGGGTCGGCAGGACCCGGAGTGTGTGACGGCAGCTCACCTTGTCCATGGCAGCAACCAGGTCTCAAACAGGTGCCTGCTAATCGTCAGCCCAACATCCTAACCACATGAGCCCCCGAGATCCTCAGTCGTGCTTATAAAACACAGGTTCCTCCTACAGTTTGGTCCCAAACCGAGTCCCCCCCCCACAAGACTTGGTGATGGTGCGTGATTTTTGTACGTGTGTGTGTGTTTGGGGAATACCTGCCTTGTGAGCAACCACTGGCCACATCTGCTGTGAGCAGGAATCCTCAGAACTGCCATGGATCGTGGCCCTCAACCCCAGCAGTTTCCTGCACATGCAGGTAGCCCTCAGCTTACAGCCATTCGTTTAGTGACCATTCAAAGTTATAGTGGCATTGAGAAAAAAGCGACTTAGGACCAGTTTTCACAGTGGGAGCATCCCCGCGGTCACGGGATCAGAGTTTATTTTTATTTTTTTATTTTAATCCCATTTATATCCCGCCCTTCTCCGAAGACTCAGGGCGGCTTACAATCTAAGAAGCACAAATCAAACGTGCTTAGCAATAGCCTTCATTCTATGTATATGCCTGCTTATTAGGGCTTTCGCCCCCCCCAAGCAGCATTATTACAAAGTCAGCTTATTGCCCCCCAACAATCTGGGTCCTCCTTTTACCTACCTCGGAAGGATGGAAGGCTGAGTCAACCTTGAGCCTGGTGGGACTCGAACCTGCACTAATTGCAGGCAGCTGGTTGTCACGTGATCTCCTTTTGTGACCTTCTAACAAGCTAACTCAACGGGGAAGCCAGATCCACTTAACAACTGGGTCCTAATAGCTGCAGTGATTCGCTTAACAACCGTGGCAAGAAAGGTCATAAAACTGAGCAAAACTCACTCAACAGCTGTCTCTCTCTTAGCAGTGGAAATTTTGGGCTCAAGTCTGGTCAGAATACTGCATCCAGTTTTGGTCACCACGATGTAAAAAAGATGTCGAGACTCTAGAAAGGGTACAGAGAAGAGCAACAAAGATGATTAGGGGGCTGGAGGCTAAAACATATAGGGAACGGTTGCTGGAATTGGGTATGTGTAGTTTAATGAAGAGAAGGGTGAGGGGTGACATGATAGCAGTGTTCCAATATCTCAGGGGCTGCCCCAAAGAGGAGGGAGTCAAGCTATTCTCCAAAGCAGCCGAAGGCAGGACAAGAAGCAACGGATGGAAACTAGTCAAGGAGAGAAGCAACCTAGAACTAAGGAGAAACTTCCTGACAGTTAGAACAATTAACCAGTGGAACCACCTGCCTCCAGAGGTGGTGAATGCTCCAACACTGGAGGTTTTTAAGAAGAGACTGGACAGCCATTTGCCTGAAATGGTATAGGGTTTCCTGCCTGAGCAGGGGGTTGGACTAGATGACCTCCAAGGTCCCTTCCAACTTTATATTATTATTATTATTATTATTATTATTATTATTATTATTATTATTATTATTATTATTATTATTATTATTATTATTATTATTATTATTATTATTATTATTAGTCAAGGACCCTCTGTATTTGTTAGGAGGCCTGGCTGAACTCAATGGGGTTTACTCTCAAGTCAACGTAACACGCCCAGAGGTTTAAGGTTGCCTGTGCTGTGCCAGGCCTGGTGGACTGAATCCCTCGGTTAAGCCAGCTCGCCGCGGCGTGTGAGCCACCCCTGTACGGTCTTCTGAAAGATGCATCTCCCTGTCTCATTTCAGGAGACCCTCCCCGGCTTCAAATGGATCGGCAGCAGGGTTAAGGATCTCGTGGACAGCGGCAAAGAAGTCCTTTTTGCCTTCGAAGAATCCATTGGTAAGAGCTGGACTGTTGTGGCGTCCTCCTCCTCCTCCTCCTCCTATTCCAGAGCAAATACTTAACGAGATTTCTCCCAGCATTTTTAATCCCAAAGTAGAACTTTTTGGAAGTAGCTGTTTTGTTTTGTTTTTTGGTTCCCTCAGGTTTGTAAGTCTCACTTTATCTACACAGCTGTTCTCTATTGTTAAAAGTTTTGAAGGTCACAAGTCAAGATTAGTTTTTTGCCCCCAGATTTTACCATGACTGTCATACTCCTCATCCACCAGTAGGTGTCAGCACTGGTTCATTTTTCAGATTTTATTCCTCCATGAAAGGTTCAATTCTCCACTTCTCTTAGCAAAGGGTGGGGCAAAAAAACCCCTCCTTCTCTCTCAAAGGGTTTTTTTGCTTCTTGGGAATTTCTCCCCTTCAGGAAAGTTAATAGGTAGGATAGAGAAAATCAATGTTCTTACCCAGATTCAAGCACGTTGTTTACGATCAGCTTAAAATAGTGCTTTTGACTTCGGTTACTCACGGCTTGGGCTAGTCCAGGGCTAGGCAACCTTGGCTCTTTTATGACTTGTGGACTTCAACTCCCAGAATTCCTGAGCCAGCCATGCTGAGGGGAAAGGGAGAGGTTTCCAAGCTGAGCCATGCTGGCTCAGGAATTCTGGGAGTTGAAGTCCGTAAGACATAAAGAGGCCATAGTTTCCCCATGCTGGCTCAGCAATTCTGGGAGTTGAAGTTCCCAAGTCATGATGGGCCATAGTTTCCCCCATGCTGGCTGAGGAATTCTGGGAGTTGAAGTCCACCAGTCATAAAAGTGCCAAGGTTGCCTACCCTGGGCTAGACTCTGGAGTTAGGCTAGCCTTTCTCCTGTTGTTTCTGGAAGGCTTCTCCTGGACCGATCAGGTCGACCCCCGTCTCTCCAAGTTCCCTGGGACTTCCTTCCTTCATTGCCACATCTCCCGGGTGGCTTCTGGCCCATTTAGGGTCCCCTAACAGGAAGAAACTCAGCTGGAGGGCACGGAGTCCCCAAACCCCTCAACTGCTGCGCTGTGCGCAGGACCGGAAGTCCTTTTGGAAGTAGCTGTTAGTAGCGTTTCCTTCTTCACTGAAGTTGGTCTAATTTTAATATCCTGCACTTTTCCTGTTTTGGTCGTTGTGTGCTGTCAGGAAAGTCTGGCAGCAGACATCCCCTCTTGAGAAATTTGTCTTTGTATTTTGCCATTAGATTATCGGGTGGGGTTGGTAGTTATTTCATTCATTCATTCATTCATTCATTCATTCAATCACTCACATTTGATTTCTACACTGCCTGTCTCATCTAAATGTCTCTGGGAGGTCGGTTTACAGCAACATTAAAAAAAAACTACATAAATACATGAATAAAAGCGTAGCTTAAAAAAGAGAGTTAAAATGCAAGTTAAAACTTACCAAGTACAAATAAATCAGATTAAAATTCGAAGGCTGGGAAGTTAACATGGCAGCAGGGCTGCATCATACTTTTAGATCCCCATGAGGCCTTTGAACTCTGGTGCTGGAGAAGACTCCTGCAAGTCCCTTGGACTGCAAGGCGATCAAACCGGTCAGTCCTAGAGGAGATCAACCCTGACTGCTCTTTAGAAGGCCAGATCCTGAAGTTGAAACTCAAATCCTTTGGCCACCTAATGAGAAGGAAGGACTCACTGGAGAAGAGCCTAATGCTGGGAAAGGTTGAGGGCAATAGAAGAAGGGGACGACAGAGAAGGAGGTGGCTGGATGGAGTCACTGAAGCAGTAGGTGTGAGCTTAAATGGACTCCAGAAGATGGTAGAGGACAGGAAGGCCTGGAGGAACATTGTCCATAGGGTCGCGAGGGGTCGGAAACGACTTTGCAACTAACAACATCAACAACAAAGAAACCCAGACGTTCGGGGGGGGAGCCTCCCCTCGCCTCTCGGTGTAGGATGTTCCATAATTTGGGGATAGCAGCTGAGAAGGCCTCCTAGATCCTGCCAGTCAAAACTCCCTGACTGATAGGATGTGCAGCATGTTGTCCCTGCTTGCGGTGAGAGCGTTCTCCAGATATCCTGAATTAAGAGCTAATCTGTGCTTACTCAGCCCCGTTACTTGAGTCAAGCATGGTTGACCCAGGGACCTCACACAGGAATGCTCTATGGAATGAAACTGTGGCTGAATCTGGATGTTCTGCTGCGGATACCACGAAGCCCCCTCTTCCCGGAAGGGAACAAGGAAAACAGGTCGTGAAGAGGGTGTGTAGTGTCCCAGACAATCTTACGGACCCTGCTCAAGCAACGCTTCTGTGCCACGTCCTGGATGGAGGGGAGGGAACTGCCAAGGATCTGTTCTTACTGTCCTCAACACTTGTTCTGTTCCAGCCTACTACCGGCCCTGCAGAAAAGGCAGGGACAACCCCTTTACAAAGGCAAAAGGCTGGAACTAAGCCTGCCAAATTTATTGACACAAAACAGAGCAAACTGAACAAAACACGAACCACAAAACAGGAGCTATTCATACGGTTGCCTTCAGCAAACCAGCCCTCCCACACATTCCCCTTTTAAACAGTTCAAGGCGTGGCTTCTCTCTGCCTCCTTCCGAGGTGCCCCATTGCCTTCCTCTGTTTACTCCTGATTGACTGCCTCCTGCGTCGGGCGTCCTTGAACAGGGCCAGCTGTGGGTCATCTTCATCCACGCTGTCAGGCTCACACAGCTGGGTCTGCGTAGTAACCAAATGAGAGGGGCCTGGCTGAGAGCTCTGCGAAGCCTCAGAACTGTCCTCTGCAGGTTCTTCAAAACCCCCCTCCTCCTCCTCCTCTGAATCGTCTGACCCAACTGCCGAACCCACAGGCTGACCCTGAATCACAACACCACTCTCTGCACCGCCTTCCTGTCCGAAGCAGGGATGCTTCCAAACCAGACTGTGGTGCTGTATGACAGGATGCTCTCGATCGTCCCTCTGTAGAAAGTGGTCAGGACAGGGGAAGGAAGATGTGCTTTTCTCATGCGACGCAGAAAATGCAGGCGCTTCTGTGCCATGTCCTGGATGGAGGGGAGGGAACTGCCAAGGATCTTTTCTGCCGTCCTCACCACTCTGCACCGCCTTCCTGTTTGAAGCAGGGATGCTTCCAAACCGGACTATGATGCCATATGACAGGATGCTCTCGATCTTCTCCCCCTGTAGAAAGTGGTCAGGACAGGGGAAGAAGCCGGTGCTTGGAAATTGTTTCTGAAAAAAGGTCCCTTGGAAAAATTGAGGGCGCTAACATTGCCCATCTCTGCAGTGCTTTAAAGCAGCTGCATCTTTCCCTGGGTTCACACGGCAGCCGTAGAGGGGCAGCTAGGCAAAATTGAGGCTGCTTAGATTGGCTGAAAAAATGGGCCCGCCCTTATCGGTTGTAAAGGAGCTTTTCCAGATTATTTCTGAAGCCCTGCACAGTTCTGCCCGCTAAGCAGGCAGCAATTTTTAGGCTGGGATGTGCACAGTTTGTGGCGGCTGTCAGCACTGAACGTAATTGTTACACCGAATGTATAGTTTTCCAAGTCACCAGGAGTCACCTACGTATGAGTTGAGCTGATGTATACATTTGTTTAATGATCAGCAAATAAATACATTCTCAGGAACGCTCAGTGACTCCTCCGGATGTCTTTTGGTTAAAATTATTTCATCTTGGCAGAATCCTTGGGAAAGTCTGTCTCTTTTCACCTTGTCCCTGGTTTGGGATGGCATACTCAGCCAGTAAGCATGAAAATACAGGCTTATCATTGATTGATTTACTTATTTATTCCATTTCTATTGCCTCCCATCTCAACGAACGACTCTGGGCTTCTCAGTAAAATCAATAAAAATAAAAGCTATGAAAATGATACCAGAATTTTGCCGACGCGGTCGCCACGGACGTTTGGAAGGTGAGCTCTGTCTTCCACGTCCAATTTTGCACCGCTGGGGGACCCTGGAAAGCGACTTCCAGTTTGCCAAAAATGATCCCAGAATTCTGCTATTCCTCTGTTGTTGTTTTTTAGCCGTTGTTCATTTACGGGGTTTGATTTTTCAAGCTTGAGGGCTGCTATAATCGACAAACTGCTGTCCTTTGAACTGGATGTGTTTGGTTTTCAGGCTTCATGTGCGGCACCTCCGTGCTGGACAAAGATGGCGTCAGCGCGGCTGTGGTCATAGCAGAAATGGCCACCTGGCTGGACACCAAGGGCCAAACACTGGCCCACCAGCTAACGGAGATCTATAAAACGTAAGTCCTTGGCTGTCCTGGATTCAGGACGTGCAAACGGCAGCAGAGGAAACTTTTTTATTGCATAACTGGAACACACGTTCACATAGGCACGCTGCTTGTTCTTTGGTAGCTGCTAAGAGATTCTGCCTAGAGACATGGCCTGCTCAGAAAAAAATCCAAAGTAGACCAGCTTGGAATAGATCTAAATGGATCCAAAGTCCCAAAGGTGTTCCCCCCCAAGCAAAAAAAAAAAAAAGGTAACGACTTGCTTGGATGCTTGGGAAAAAAATCCAAGGAAAAATCAAGAAAGTTCCAGTTGCCTTTTAAAAAAAAGCACCTTTGGGACAATTGTGACCCGGATGATTGAGACTCTCCATAGACAATAGATAGAATAACAGAGTTGGAAGGGACCTCGGAGGTCTTCTAGTCCAACCCCTTGCTCAGGCAGGAAACCTTATCCCTTTTCAGACAAAGGGCTGTCCAGTCTCTTCTTGAAAACCCTCCCTTGATGGAGCACCCACAACTGATCAGGGAGAGATTTAGCCTGGAAATAAGGAGAAATTTCCTGACAGGGAGGACAATCAACCAGTGGAACAGAAATTGCCTTTAGATGCTGTGGGTGCTTCATCACTACAGGTTTTTAAGAAGAGACTGGACAGCCATTTGTCAGAAATGATGTAGGGACTCCTGCTTGGGCAAGGGGCTGGACTAGATGACCTACAAGGTCCCTTCCAACTATTCTAGTCTAGTCTAATCTAGTCTAATTTCCATTTCTATTCTATTCTATTCCTATTCTATTCTGTAATTCTGTTCTATTCTGTAATTTTATTCTATTCTGTAATTTTATTCTCTATTCTGTAATACTAGTCTATTCTGTTCATATTCTATTCTGTTCATGTTCTGTTCTATTGTATTCTGTAATTTTATTCTGCAATTCTATTCTGTAATTCTGTTCTATTCTATTCCATATTTATTCTATTCTATTCTATTCTATTCTATTCTATTCTATTCTATTCTATTCTATTCTATTCTATTCTATTCTATTCTATTCGTTATTCTGTAATACTAGTCTAGTCTAATCTGTTCATATACTATTCTATTCTATTCTTATTCTATTCTATTCTATTCTTATTCTATTCTATTCTATTCTATTCTATTCTATTCTATTCTATTCTATTCTATTCTATTCTATTCTATTCTATTCTTATTCTATTCTGTATTTCTATTCTATTGTAGTCTAGTCTAGTCTAGTCTAGTCTGTATTTTCTATTCTATTCTGTTCTTCTATTATTGGCATAGGCTCGCCTGCTCGAGCTGGGGGCTGGACTAGAAGACCTCCAAGGTCCCTTCCAACTTCTATTCTATTCTATTCTATTCTATTCTATTCTATTCTATTCTATTCTATTCTATTCTATTCTATTCTATTCTATTCTATTCTATTCTATTCTATTCTATTCTATTCTATTCTGTCCTTTCCCTTGATTAATTGTTCTCACTGCCATTTCTGTCCTGCCTTCTGATAGGTACGGCTACCACATTTCGAAAACCTCCTACTTCCTGTGTTACGATCCCCCTACAATCAAAAGGATATTTGAAAGGCTCCGAAACTTTGATATGCCTGATTCGTACCCGACCTCTTGCGGGACCTATAGTATTCTCCATGTCCGGGATGTCACCACCGGCTACGACAGCAGCCAGTTAAAGAAAAAATCGGTAAGTTGGTTTCCGTCTTTTGGCGCCAAGTGACCGAAGCTTTAGGTTTGGCTAGTTCTGGAAAGGTTTAATTTCTTCTTTGAAACGAGCTCTTTTACAACTTCATTCCCTTTTTACGTATGCTCTAGGGCAGAGCCCCCCAACCTTTGGGGCACCAGGGACCGCTTCCGTGGGGAGAGGTTTTTCCACAGACTGGAGGGTGCGTGGTTTTGTGTGCTGCCTGCATCCACCGGACCGGGCTTTGCTTGTTTGTGTGGACCGGTTGCTGGCATGCCGCGGCCCGGTACCATCCACGGACCGGGGGTTGGTGACTAGAGAAGTGCCTTCTGTTTAAAATTAGAGTGCTTGTAAATATTTCCTCTCTTTTTCCCCTTAATATGTACTGCCTCTTATTTAAGTTAACACAATTTTTTATTCTAACTATCAAATCAAAACAACTTTCTTACATTTATCAATAGTTTTTAATTTGTGTGTATCTTAATTGTTTTAAGACTCAATCTATTAGACAATCGATAACCTAGTAACTTTTTCCCCAATTTTAATTCCGTTAATACTCAAATTTAACGTTTGGTATTTATCATTTCCCAATTTTAAATGACCCCAATTCTCTGTATCACAACTCCTCACAAAGTCTGGTGTTCAGGGCACGCGTCCTGTCTTATTTACAATCTTACCATCTACACCAACGAATTGATAATACAGTGTGAATTTCTTGTTTTCTAATAATTTCCAAATACCTTAAATTTAGTAACCGACATTTTTTTTTTCATTTCAAGGTTTCAGCGTGTATTAGTTTGAGATTTGTACTAATGATATTTGCATGAAATTGAATTATTGTTACCCAGCCGCCACATTGCTTTTCAAATATGTAATTGTAAGATTAGAAAACCAATAAATCTTTTTGTAAAAAAATAAAATAAAATTAGGGTGCTCGTCAGTCCGCAAGTATTTGCAACCGTTGCAGCATCCCGGGATCACGTGATGATCACCCTTTGTGGCCTTCCCAGCCCGCTTCTGGCAACGGGAGAAGCTGGATTTGCTTAATGACTGTGCAGCCCACTTAAACAACTGCTTAACCATGGGGGCGAAAAAGGTTGTAACAATTGGCTGCGACTCATCTAACAGCTGCCTTTGCTTAGCAGCGGGAATCGTCCTAGTTGCGTTCGTAAGTCGAGGTCTCCTGCACTGCAGATCAGGGGAATGCACGCGCCTCGGCTTATATCCTGCTCTGTAATGCACAAATTAGGTTATCAGGCTGCTGCCCGAATTACATGCAAATCCCAGATTCCTTTGGCGAAATTCCAGATCTGTTCTGTTTCCGCAGAAACCGGCGCCAATTTCCTCTAATCAAAACGCAGTTAGTCTTTGTGTTAGGACCGTAACGGAGCATGCCAGTTACGGTTGTAAGTCACAATGGTCGTAAAGTGGATTTTATGACCTTTTTTTGTGTGTGGCGGGCGTTAAGCGAATGCCACGGCCGTTAAGTGACCCCACCATTTACTCTGTGCCGCCTTTTGCTGAAAACTGAAAGTAAACGCCAGATTCCCGGAAAACCGTTGTAAAATGCAGCACCGTGGCCACGGGATGCAGCAAAAGGCTGTCAACGCAGGCTGGCTGCCAAAGCACCTCAAGCGCGGTCACATGGCCACAGGGGAAGCTTCACCGTTGGAAGTTCAAATCTGGGCCACGCGTACCTGCACCTAGGTCTGTTGTAACTTTGAAAGTCGTTTAATGCTTGGTCTTAAGCCGAGGACTACCTGTAAACCTTCTTAGCCGGTGTTAAGCCTCTGAAGTTCGCTAGAATAGGATGTAATGCAGAGTATAGTAACTGATTTTTACTTCCTTATTCACCTTGCATTTTAAATACACAAAGCATCCAACTGAAATGGACAGCCTGTTTGTTCTAGTGATTAAATCCCCAGCCTAAAGACCAGGCGACAGTGAGTTCTAGTCCCATCTTAGCCATGAAAGCCAGCTGGGTGACCTTGGGCCAATCACCAGGAGACGGTGAATTCTAGTCCTGCCTTAGGCACAAAAGCCAACTGGGTGACTTTAAGCCAATCACTAGGAGACGGTGAGTTCTAGTTACGCCTTAGGCATAAAAGCCAGCTGGGTGACTTTGGGCCAATCACTAGGAGATGGTAAATTCTAATCCTGCCTTAGGCACAAAAGCCAACTGGGTGACTTTAGGCCAGTCACTAGGAGACGGTGAGTTCTAGTCCCGCCTCAGGCATGAAAGCCGGCTAGGTGACTTTGGGCCAATCACCAGGGGACGGTGAGTTCTAGTCCCGCCTCAGGCACGAAACCCGGCTAGGTGACTTTGAGCCAATCACTAGGAGATGGTGAGTTCTAGTCCCACCTTAGGCACAAAAGCCAGCTGGGTCCAACCCTGGCTCCAGCTCACCTCATTGACTGGTTGTCGTGGGGGAAATAAGAGGAGGGAGGCGTCTTGGATACGTTCCCCGCCTTGTAAAAGGTAACACAGGTGGGATAAAAGTATAGACATACGTCTCCCCCACCTCCCCCGTCCCCCGAAACCCTTTCTGTTCCGATTTCAGGCATCCGTGCGGGCCAAGATGGGGTCCGATATTTTTTGGGAGAGGAGTTGTGATTCCCGGTGTCTTTTCCTCCCTCGCCAGGTGTTGCCCGTCAGCAAAAGCAGCCAGATGATCACCTTCACCTTTCAAAACGGCTGCGTGGCCACCCTTCGGACCAGCGGGACCGAACCCAAGATTAAATACTACGCCGAGATGTGTGCGCCGCCAGGCCAGAGGTGGGGAAGCTCCTTCCTGTCAGCCGAGCCTGATTCCTGGAAGGCTTTCGCCAAGCTGCCTTCGTGTGTGTGTGTGTGTGTGTGTGTGTGTGTTTTAGATGTAGGCCTTGAAGGACAGGAGGAAGTTCCTCCCGCCCCCCCCCCCCCAAATGCAGCAGTCCGATAAATGGGGCTTGAGGCTTGGCTTGGAAAGTAACGTGAACAAGACAAGCCTCTTCCTGCTTCATAGGAAAGGAAGGCGAGGGGAGTGGGGAAGCCCACTCGGACGTGCCGGATGCTGTTGCTACAGCTTTACAATCAAAGTAGTCCTGACCTCTGCGGTTTTGTAGCCTCGCCTTCCTTGTAGGGCGATGAATTTTATTTCTGACTTCGGAAGGACCTTCCTCCTTTGATGCACAGGGCAGCTTACATTGGCTTTCCCCTCTCTAGCGTCCCAGGATCTCAACAACAAGGTAGTGGAAGGGGGTGGGTGGGCTATTGGTGACTAGAGCCGGTTGTTGTTGTTGTTGTTGTTGTTGTTGTTGTTGTTGTTGTTGTTGTTGTTGTTCTTCTTCTTCTTCTTCTTCTTCTTCTTCTTCTTCTTCTTCTTCTTCTTCTTCTTCTTCTTCTTCTTCTTCTTCTTCTTCTCCTTCTCCTTCTCCTCCTCCTCCTCCTCTTCCTCCTCCTCCTCCACAAACCCCCCAGCCTTCTAGCCCTGATGATGTTCCCTAGTTGGGTCATGAAACGTCTGCAAGAAAACCACCCAGCTCAGAGAGCACCAAGGATCCCACAGTCCTTCCTTCCTTCCTTCCTTCCTTCCTTCCTTCCTTCTTTCCTTCCTTCCTTCCTTCCTTCCTTCCTTCCTTCCTTCCTTCCTTCCTCCCTCCCTCCCTCCCTCCCTCCCTCCCTCCTTCTGCCTTCTAGCACTGACAATGTTCCCTAGTTTTATCTACATGAAAACCACCCAGCTCAGAGAACAGCAAGGACCCCACAGTTCTCCTCCTCCTCCTCCTCCTCTTCCTCCTCCTCCTCCTCCTCCTCCTCCTCCTCCTCCTCCTCCTCCTCCTCCTCCTCCTCCTCCTCTCTGCAAACCCCTTTCCCTTCTAGCCCTGACGATGTTCCCTAGTTGGGTCATGAAACATCTGCAAGAAAACAAGCAAGCTCAGAGGCCACCAAGGACCCCCACAGTTCTCGTTTTCCTCCTTCTCCTTCATCTCCATTTGCACACCTTTCTCCCTTCTGGAACTGATAATGTTCCGTAGTTGGGTCATGAAATGTCTGCAAGGAATCCAACCAATTCAGAGGGCACCAAAGAACCCACAGTCCTCCTCCTCCTCCTCCTCCTCCTCCTCCTCCTCCTCCTCCTCCTCCTCCTCCTCCCGCAAACCCCACTCCCTTCTAGTGCTGATGAGCTTACCCACGGTAGTTGGGTAATAAAATTTCTGCAAGGAAACAGCCAGGGATTGCCCAGCACCCCGCAGTTCAACCTCTGAGCTACAGATATTGTCCCCTACTCTTTCCTGTTGCCCAGCTGACAGCCCTGTCCTTCTCCCTCCCCCCCCCCCCCCGCCCCCAACTTTATAGCCAGGACTTTGGGCGTGAGGAGCAGCACGTGGGCTACCCTGAAACTTTCCAACTTTTGCCTTCCCTGCTTTTTAGCGATGTCGCCTTGCTGGAAGAGGACCTCACGAAGCTGATCGGAGCCCTCGTGGAGCAGTTTCTGCAGCCCAGCAAGAACCAACTCACCTGGCGCTGTGTGTAGCCACCCCTTCAAACCACCCCCCCACCCCACCCCCGGGCCTTGGCTGTTGTCGGCGTTCTTCCTCGCGCTGTGTCCTTGCGGCATTCGGGAAGCAGGAGCAGAAGCCTCCTCTCCTTGCCTTCATTTCACGGGTGTCCGTGAGTGTGCTTGCTGCGTGGGGGTGTCTGCCTCCCTTAGCCAGCATCCCGAAGCGGTCCCCTTTTGTCAGCTTAGTGTAACCAAGTAGTATCCTGCTTTTGCATCTGGCCGGAGACGCGTGCGCCAGACAGACGGATCCGGTGGGAGGAGGGGGGGGATTGTCCTCTGGCGTCAGCTCCCGATGTTGTTCCTTCTCTCCCCCCCCCCAACCTCCCTAACAGCAAAGATCGGCTGTCTAAATCCTTTGCTCTGCAAAGATCCTTCCGGAGCTGGGGAAACGGCTAGATTGCAAAAGAATAATTGTGTTAAGTCTGGAAGAAGAAGAAAAAAAAAGGTTCTGCTTCTATCTACATCGTTAGCTAGAGTATCGGTATTATCTTTACTGTGTTATCAAGTCTTAATTTTTCGCTGGGTTTTTTATTTTTCCCCCTAGCTCAATACTGTAGTATTCAGTAGTCCTAGGGCAGGGCTGGGGAACCTTGGCTCTTTTAGGACTGGTGGACTTCAACTCCCAGATTTCCTCAGCCAGCATGAAACTATGGCCCAATCATGCCTTTTGGACTTCAACTCCCAGAATTCCTGAGCCAGCATGGGGGAACTGGGACCCCTTCATGACTGGTGGACTTCAAATCCCAGAATTCCTCAGCCAGCATGAGGGAACTATGGCCGCTTCATGACTTCTGGACTTCAACTCCCAGAATTCCTCAGCCAGCATGAAACTATGGCCCCTTCACGACTCGTGGACTTCAACCCCCAGAATTCCTGAGCCAGCATGGCTCAGCTTGGAAACTTCTCCCTTTCCCCTCAGCATGGTTGTCACAGGAATTCTGGGAGTTGAAGTCCACGAGTCATGAAGGGGCCATAGTTCCCCCATGCTGGCTCAGGAATTCTGGGAGTTGAAGTCCCCGAGTCATTGTAATTGCTTGTCAGAACCCAGGAGCAGAGGTTTATCGATGCTGCGATGAAGGTTACCTCTCTCCCTAGCTATTTATGTTAACGAGTGCTGGCTTGTGTGGTTGAATTTCAGAGAGTAAACCTTGTAGACAAGTGTTGCTCAACCTGGGCCGCTTGAAGACGGGTGGACTTCAATTCCCAGAATTCCCCAGCCAGCAAAGCTGGCTGGGGAATTCTGGGAGGTGAAGTCCACCCGTCTCCAAGCGGCCCAGGTTGAGAATCACAGTTGCAGATGAGCGTGATGTTCAGAAGTTAACATTTCTTTCAAGGAAAGGGATCTCCTTGGAATATTTTGCTTTGGCTTAAGACGGCCCAGGAAAATGTCACCGAGTGGAAAAAATTTTCACCCAACTGTGTATTTGGCCTTCCTCTTCCCACTTTCCAAATGCCGCGTTGGCTAGGTGGCCCGGAAATCGAAGCCCCAGCTTCTCTCCAAGACAAACCTAAGTGAGGAAGAGGCGTCAGGTAAGATCGTGGAATTTGGCGCATTTTTTTCCCCAGCCGCTCTGCTAAGCTGTAGCCCTTGAGTCACAGGTTGAAAGTTGGACGAGAAAATCCGGCGGATTTTCTCGGCCTCCCCTCAGAGGACAATCTCGGATCGTGGACCCTCGGCGGAAGCCCTGATGGAGGACCAGCCAGAAAGCCACTTGATCGCGCAACGTGTGGGATGTAGACCTGGATTTAGGTCGTTTTAGGAAAAATGGAAGAATTGGGTCTAGTTCAGGGGTAGGCCACCTGAGTCAGCCAGGAATTCTGGGAGTTGAAGTCCACAAGTCGTAAAACAGGCAAGGTTGCCTACCCCTGGTCTAGACCGGGGGGGGGTCTTCAAACTTGGCCGCTTTTAAGACTTGTGGACTTCGACTCCCAGAATTCCTCAACCAGAGGAATTCTGGGAGTCGAAGTCCGCAAGTCTTAAAAGCGGCCAGGTTTGAAGACCACCCCCACCCCCCCCCCGGTCTAGCTGATGTCCTAGGGAACTGCCGTTTAACTGCATGAAAGTTCGCTGCAGCCACAGGAAGGAAGCAAAAGCATTTTTTGCACACGGAAAGCCCGTTAACAGGGATCCTGAAGAACTACCTGTAGAGATTTAAGCTTCCCTTCAGGACAACCTAGAGCCAGATTTTTTTACCGCCTTTCTGAGATAAAATGATTTATTCTTTGAAAGTTGGAAGGGTTTTTAACTCTGGGCCCTTCGCTCCGCAGCCTTGACAAGAGGTGTTTCCAAAGTGGCGTCCGGAGCTGTGCAATAGATCCTCTTTGATATATATTTCGTCTTCAATTTACATGCAATATTTATTTATTTATTTATTTCGCTTTTATTTAAAGCTTTAAGGACCCTTCCGGGTTTTCTATATACTTGCGAGCGACCGATACGGAATGCTATTATTATTATTATTGTTGTTGTTGTTGTGTTGTTGTTTTTTTTAAAAAAATACACTGTTGTTTTTCTTTTCTGTATATTTTGCAAGCGCTCCTATTCTAGTGAAGAAAACCTAATTTATATGGTGGGAGCCTTCCCGGAAACTGTGGGTAAAATATGCTTGTTTGAAATCTACCGCCTGATTTAAAACCCCATCAGAAAACAAAAGAGGAAGGAGAGAACACAATACTTTGAGATTTATTTATTTTTTTTGTTTAACTGCACTTTGTTCTGATTTTGGCAAAGAACAACCCCTCTTTGGAACAAACAAAAGACGAAAGAACAAAACAGTCTCTTCTTTTTGGTTGGCGTGCCGTCTTTAGAAGCGTCTCCCTAGGGTCAGGAGAAGGATCAAAACTTTCCCAGTTCATTTAATGGAGAATTTAAGATGAGAAATCACGAATAATTGGAGCACGCTAGAACGGGCCGCGTGATCCCCTTTTGGTGGCTGAGCAAGAGTGGTGTGTGTGGTGGATGCTCTTAAGGGATGCACCCCACCAAAAAAGCGCAATGTGCTGCATCTTTCGTTTCTCAAAATGCTTGAAAATCAGTCGGCTTCTCTTGGGAAAAGAGAATTCTCGTGTTCGTACAACGAGAATTGACCGTTGGATGTCTTCCTTTTTTAAAAAAGTTTTGCAACCGTTTGGCTTACCTTTGTGTTTTTCCTTTTGCTTTTGCGCCCTTAAGGGAACGTTTTAGCTCAGGGCTGTCCAACCTTGGCAACTTCCAAGGCTTGTGGACTTCAGCTCCCACCAGGGTCAGTTGGCTGTGGGGAACTATGGGAGTTGAAGTCCACGCGTCTTGAAGCTGCCAAGGTTAGACACCCCTGCTGTAGCTCACAAAATTCTCTTGCGTGCTTTCTGTTGATCTCCCCGGGATGAAGGTACAGCCTTTTAAACACACACACAGCTGGAGGGGATTGGGGCCAGGACGTAGCAACCGGCAGCTTGTCCATCAGGGTGAGGGTGTTCCCATGGTTTCAGGAGGCAGCGTTGCTGACCGATAAAGCAAAAGAGAAGCTCTTTGAGGTAGATCATTCACCCCCAAGATGGATGTTGGGTAGACCCTTGGCCAAGGGATCCCACTTTTGAAGGATCAAGTCGGTCTTGTTGAGAGCCTTCCTCTTGGAAAATAAGATCCTGCTCTCCAGGCCTTGTGACTAGATTCAAGGTGACCCCCTGTGTGTGACTAGCATTGAAACCTGAGTAGACCTCTTGAGAACAAAGCCTTCCTTTGGTCAACCTTAAGAGGAGGAGGAGAAGTCCTTCAAGAGGCCTTTACTGACCATTCGTAGGAGTTGGGTCTTCCTCCATCCGCTTCCTTCAGAAACTGGTGGACATTTTGACCCCAAAGGGTCTTCATGAGAAGTAGCAAGGGAGGAGTATCCTGGTCTGGCCCCAGCCCTTGCTTCCTGACACAAAGACCAAAGTGATGACCACGTTCTTCAGGAAGAGAAGCTCTTTTCTCCCCAGGGATGGGCCCGCCCGCCAGGGCTGTGGCCCAGAGTCAAGATCTTCCCCCACTCCCACCTTGAGGTGGAACCTAGTACCTTGAACCCAGCTTCTGAGTAGCGTAAATTAGACCCCTGCAACTTTCCGCGGCTTAGTAGGTTCCCTTGGAAAATGTGACGCGTCCCCAAAGAAAAGTAGAGCCAGGGGGTCTTCCCACTTGGCCCTCTGATGACTCGCGGACTTCAACTCCCAGAATTCCATGCCTGGCTGAGGAATTCTGGGAGCTGAAGTCCACAAGTCATCAAAGGGCCAAGTGGGAAGACCCCCGAAGCAGACGCAGCATTTCCACGCAAGAGCAGAAATGGCCCAGAGTAGACACGCACACATACACATGCACGCATGCACGCACGCAGCAACTCCGCCGAACAAATGAGACTTCTTCCATTCGTATCAGTATCTTCATTTATTTGAACCTGGGGGGAGAAAAAAGCGGGGCTAAGTTGCATTTCATGCCTTTCGCCGCCCGACGGGGCCCGTAATTCTCGCGGCCCCTGCTTAGTTGGTCTTATTCAGGGGCAGCTATATAGCTTTGTTTGGGGGGGTCCTAAGCCCCCCCACTCCTTCCTGCTCCTCCGCTGAATCGTGAACGTAGCACCCGAGAAGCTTTTATGCAAGTCCTTCGATTTCAAATCTGCTTTCTTACCTAAGAGGTGACAATTACGCTCTATCTATCAATGTCGACTTGAGACTTTGCACTTTTTTTCCCCTCCCCTCCCTGTTGGAAGTATTTTGTGTCCGGATTTCGATGTTGATTTGGTTAAACGTGTTCGGTTAATAAAATGTTACGTTGATAGAGGCGTGCGTTGGGGGTCTCTCTCTTTTTTTTTTTCCGACAAGGGGCTTGTACCCCGAGAGGTCTAGCGAAAGGGGAAATGAAAAATAAATAAATCAATAAATAAATACAAACACAGAAAGTTGGGCCTTTCTGATCTGACTAGCTGAAAGCGGGGTGGCTAATTGCTCCTTTTTGTTAAAAAAAATCCAATTTGGGGTGTATCGATCGGTCTACGCGGGTAAAATCCACCGAAGCAAAACGTCCGATGGAAAAAGTGCAGCTCGGCCCTCTGACCGGCAGCTCCTCACGGCATCCACCAGGGGGGGCTGCGACCTCAGTCGAGGCTCTTCCTCTGGCAAAAGCAGCTGCATCCTCCGCCTTTCGTCTTCCAGATGTGACGGATCGGAGCATCCATCGTCCCCCGCCGCCCCCATTGAGCAGGCAGGCACGCGGCAGGCAAGCAAGCAAGCAACGAGAATGGTAGGATTCCTTCTCTGCCTGGGAGGAAAACTTACCCAGGTTAATAATGGGGCTGAATCCCGCATCCAGAGCCCTTCGGTCCTCGCTTTACAGCCATTCGTTTAGTGACCAAAGAGCAGCGCTGAAAAAAGTGATTTATTTTTTAAAAATTGTTTTTCACGCTTACCACCATTGCGGCATCCCCAGGGTCATGGGACTGAATAGCCGCTGCTTTTGGGGATCGATGACTCCACCAATCGGCCTTTTGCTGGCCGGGGGGAATTCTGGGAGGTGCCCCCCTCCCCCCGGTCTTGAGTTTGCTGAGGTTGAGAAGCCGTGGCCCAGATCCTGCGTTTGGCTGCTTAATTTATTCTGGGCTGCAGACGCCCTTAGAAGTCTAAAGGTGTAATAAGGCGACTGATGAACTCCTGCTTAGTAAATCCAGTGGGTTCCACATCAAGAGTTGATCAGGAGGTGACCCCGGTGAGATGAAGGGGGGGGATCGATGGTCCATTAATGTCTAAAGTAAGAACATCTTGCAGAGGCGTGAAAAATGGGGCCGTTTTTTGCTCAGCAGCTTCTGGAAGGGAAGTTATTGTGCAAGGATCCTTCCCTCCCTCCCTCCCTCCCTTCATTTTTCCCTCCCTTCCTTCCATCCATCTTTCCATCCTCTTCTTCCTCCCTCCCTCCCTTCTCCTTCCTTCCTTCCTTCCATCTTCCCTTCCTTTCTTTTTTCCTTCCTCCCTCTCTCTTTTTCCTCCCTCCCTTCATTTTTCCCTTCCTTCCTTCCATCCATCTTTCCATCCTCTTCTTCCTCCCTCCCTCCCTTCTCCTTCCTTCCATCCATCTTCCCTTCCTTTCTTTTTTCCTTCCTCCCTCTCTCTTTTTCCTCCCTCCCTTCATTTTTCCCTTCCTTCCTTCCATCCATCTTTCCATCCTCTTCTTCCTCCCTCCCTCCCTTCTCCTTCCTTCCATCCATCTTCCCTTCCTTTCTTTTTTCCTTCCTCCCTCTCTCTTTTTCCTCCCTCCCTTCATTTTTTCCTTCCTTCCATCTTCCCTTCCTTTCTTTTTTCCTCCCTCCCTTCTCCTTCCTTCCTTCCATCCATCTTCCCTTCCTTTCTTTTTTCATTCCTCCCTGTCTTTTTCCTCCCTTTCATTTTTTCCTTCCTTTCATCCATCTTTCCATCCTCTTCTTCCTTCCTTCCTTCCATCTTCCTTTCTTTTTTCCTTCCTGCCTCTCTTTTTCCTCCCTCCCTTCATTTTTCCTTTCATCCATCCATCTTTCCTCCTTCTCTTTCCTCCCTTCCCCTTCCTTCCTCCCTCCCTCCCTCTTTTTCCTCCCTCTTCATTTTTTCCTTCCTTCCATCCATCCATCTTTCCTCCCTCTTTTTCCTCCCTCTTCATTTTTTCCTTCCTTCCTTCCATCCATCTTCCCTTTCTTTTTTCCTCCCTTCTTCCCTCCTTCCCTCCTTTCTCCCTCCCTTTTTCCTCTCTCCCTTCATTTTTTCTTTTCATCCATCCATCTTTCTTCCTTTTTCCTTCCTTCCTTCCTCCCTCTTTTCCCTCCCTCCCTCCCTCCCTCCCTGTCTTTGTCCTGACATTCCAGCAAGACGTCTTGCAAAGGAAAAAGAAAAAATAGTCGATTTCCGATAACATTTCCAATAACCATCGGAAATACATCCCAGCTCTACCTTCTCTGCCCTTGTGTTTCACCTCCGCGGAGGCAGGGACCCTCTGCTCCTCGCTGTCACGCTTAATCTCCAAGGGGGATAAAACTAGGCTCAAAAATTCAGACTCATTCTTACGGGACTCCGCAACCCATACGAAGAGAGGCACTTTGCATTCGCCTTCCAAATGGGAATATTTAAATTACTTTCAGCACCTAAAGATGTGACCTGCTCAAGGCTATCCTGAAACGGGCAGAATTTAGAGAGTGAAATCTTTCGGGTCCAGAAGATACAAACTCATTTGCCAACCCATCTGGGTTTAAATGACCGAAACCAGCACACACACAAGCCACAAATTTGTGTCGTCAAGCTGGCCCTTATTAAACTACCAGGAATTCCAGCTCGGAAAGAGGTGACCTAAGGACCAGGCCAATTAACAAGGTGTTGTGGCTTCTTGCCAACTCTTATTAGAGATAAGAAAGTAATTTGTGCAACCAGAGCAGATCTCTTGACTACCTCTGGGGGGGGGAAAGGGGGGTGTTTCAGACCAAGGATATTTTCCTGGATCGAGTGGGAGACTTGAGCAACTTGAAAAGGGGACATCTGCTGGCACACACGCTCCTTTCGTTCTGCCTGCAAGAACAACGCAAGGCACCGGTCCTCATGAAGTCCCTTTGGCCAGGAAACCAGCTTTCCTATGCATCTCAATCCCGAAGAGACCAAGGAATGGTGACCAAGCCAATTTCTGGAGATGGAATTCTTCCAAATTCCAGAACTGATGGATACTTGAATTGCCCGTTTCACTTCTGCAGCAAAGGTTTCCCCGTAATTAATTAATTAAGTTGGAAGGGACCTTGGAGGTCATCTAGTCCAACCCCCTGCTCAGGCAGGAAACCCTATACCATTTCGGACCAATGGCTGTCCAGTCTCTTCTTAAAAACTTCCATTGTTGGAGCAGGAAGTCCTCAACGACCACAATGGTGACAAGGATTTCCGTGGGGAAAAGCAAAGCGGTCGCTCAACTTTTGCCCAATTATATGAGCGTTTTTGCCATGGTTATTAAGCCGATCAATGCAGTTAAGTGAATTACGTGGTCATTAAATGAATCCAGCTTTCCCCCCCCCCCCCCGCCCCATTGACTTTGCTTGAGGGAAGCCAGCTGGGAACGTTGCAAACGAGGGTCACATGCACTCCGGGATGTTGCAAGGGCCCTATGTGCATGCTGGCTGCCAAACATCTGGTTTTTGATCACGTGACCATGAGGAGGCTGCAGTGGTTGTAAGTGCAAGGACCGACTAAGTCTCTCACACACAAAAATACACACACACACAAACATGTACACATCCCAGTCTGGGATCAAAAGAGGTGAGTTTGCTTCTTCTGGTGAAGTTCTCACATCTTTGATGTTATCTAGCTGGGTAATGAAACGTCTGCAATAAAACCACCAAACTCAGACAGCATCAAGGACCCCATATTTTTCTTCCTCTTCCTCCTCCTCCCCCCCCCTCTTCTACAAACCCCACTCTCTCCTAGCACTGATGATTTTACCTAGCTGGGTCAGGAAATGTCTGCAAGAAAACCGCCAAGATCAGAGAGCACCAAAGGCCCCATATTTTTCCTCCTCCTTTTATAGCACTGAAGATGTTGCCTCATCGGGTAATGAAACATCTGCAAGAAAACCACCCAGCTCAGAGAGCACCAAGGACCCCATTGTCATCTCCTCCTCCTCCTCCTCCTCCTCATCCTCCTCCTCCTCCTCCTCCTCCTCCCTTCTAGAACTGATGATGTTCTCTGGTTGGGTCATGAAACGTCTGCAAGAAAAGCACCCAGCTCAGAGAGCACCCGGGACCCCACAGTCCTTCCTTCCTTCCTTCCTTCCTTCCTTCCTTCCTTCCTTCCTTCCTTCCTTCCTTCCTTCCTTCCTTCCTTCCTTCCTTCCTTCCTCCTCCTCCCTTCTAGCACTGATGATGTTCCTTAGCTGGGTCATGAAACGTCTGCAAGAAAACTGCCAAGCTCAAAAGCACCCGGGACCCCATAGTCCTTCCTTCCTTCCTTCCTTCCTTCCTTCCTTCCTTCCTTCCTTCCTTCCTTCCTTCCTTCCTTCCTTCCTTCCTTCCTTCCTTCCTTCCTTCCTTCCTTCCTTCCTTCCTTCCTTCCTTCCTTCCTCTTCCTCCTTGCACTGATGATGTTCCCTACTTCGGTCATGAAACGTCTGCAAGAAAACCACCCAACTCAGAGAGCACCAAGGACCCCACAGTCCTCCTCTTCCTCCTCCTCCTCCTCCTCCCTACAACCCCTCCCTCCCTTCTAGCGCTCACGGTATCATCTAGTTGGGCAATGAAACATCTGCAAGAAAAACAACTCAGTTGAGAGACCACCGAGGGGGGGGGAAAAGGAAAAAAAACAGCACCGCCAAACAAGAATTGCTGGCCCCTGGTCCTCCTTTCCTGCCCAATCCAGATCGATTGCTCAAATAATTTAGGCTCAATCTTCCATCTGCTAAAAGAATGAAAAAAAAAGGACTTTCTCCCCATTTCTGAAAGTTAATTAGCTGGGGAATTCTGGGAGGTGAAGTCCACACATCTTACAAGTGGCCCCCCAGGATGGGAAAGGCTGGTCTGTCCCCTATTCAAAACCTCTCACCAGCCTTCTTGCCTGCATTAATTAATTCCCCTTAATTAATTAATTAATTAATTAAGTTGGAAGGGACCTTGGAGGTCATCTAGTCCAACCCCCTGCTCAGGCAGGAAACCCTATACCATACCCTATACAGTTTTCAACTGACCCGATTTGGTGTGTTGGCTAAAACACAACCTGCATGTTTTCTGCATAGGATTCAGAACGTCCTCTCTGAATATCACCTCCATCCTTACAAGTATCAGCGCCGGATTGTAGAATTGGCTCTTTCGAGAGATTTATCCCCCCCAAAAAAATATTTTGAATTTTACTTTTGACATTCTCTATTTTGGGTTAAACGAGAACGCCAACTTGTCTGAATATATATATATATATATATATATTAAAAAGATACCAAAAAAAGATGCTATCCAGGGTGGTATAAGGATTCCCGCCTTGGGCAAGGGGTTGGACTAGAAGACCTCCAAGGTCCCTTCAGCCCTCCCATTCTATGAATCCTTTTGCCATATTTTTCTTTCCTTCCCGGTCATTTGCAAGGGCCTCTGTTTCTTTGCACACTTGCTTGGCCGAGGCTGATCTGTCCGACTGACCAGGATGTCTGGAATTAGGCACAGATTTAGCCAGAGTCTGACATTTCTCTCTCTCTCTCCCCCCCCCCCCCCCCCGCTAATTGGTAGCTTCGGAAAACTGGCACGGATTCAGACAGAATAAGCTCTGCTCCTTTTGCGGATAAAGTCAAGGAGAGCCTCAGAAGCCAGGGAAGGCTGGAGATGAATGTTAGTTTGGCTCCTTCCTCCCTTTTTATGTTTGGTACCAACTGCAGCTGGCAAGCTTGGCAGGCAGCCCAGGGACGGAAAAAGACCTGATGCAGACCAAAAGGGGAGAAATTGCTCTCGGGCCCCATGATGGAGCAACGGTGTCCCGAATCTACTCTTTCTAGCTTTTTAAGGAGGTGTCCGATTTGGCAACGCCACGGAAAGGGGCGAAGTCCACTCCATCTGGCTGCGAAGTGAAGAAAGTGGGGTTACAAAAGATGCATAAAAGAGCCAAATTTTTCAGACTGCTCCTGCCGGATTATGCCAGGCGAAAGCTTCAAGGGCCTGGCGGCCAAAGCAGAGAGTTCACAGGGTGGGCAATACACACACACACACATACACACACACACACACACACACACACACATTCTTTGGAGGGAAAGGAGGAAAGAAAGAAAAGAAAGGGGAGAAGGAAAGAGGAGACGAGAGAGAGAGAGAGAGAAGGAAAGGAACAAACAAATGAAGGAGAGAGGGAAAGAAGGAAGGGGAAGGAGGGAAGGAGAAGAAAGGACAAGGATGAAGTGGAAAAGAGGGAAGGTAGAAGAAGAAGGAAGGAAGGAAGGAAGGAAGGAAGGAAGGAAGGAAGGAAGGAAGGAAGGAAGGAAGGAGGTTTTTGGAAATGTTATCAGAAATTGACTATTTTTTTTCTTTGGCAAGTTTTTCTTGCTGGAATATCAGGAACTGGGTATGTCTAATCTAGAGAAAACTGTAGGGGTGACATGAGTCTTCCAGTATCTCAGGGGCTGCCTTAAAGAAGAGGCAGTCAAGCTATTCTCCAAAGCGCCTGTAGAAGGCCGGACAAGAAGCAATGGATGGAAACTAACCAAGGAGAGAAGCAACCTGGAACTAGGGAGAAACTTCCTGACAGTTAGAACAATGAACCAGTGGAACAGCTTTGCCTCCAGAAGTTGTGGGTGCTCCATCACTGGAGGCTTTTAAGAAGAGGCTGGACAGCCATTTGCTTGAGCAGGCGGATGGACTAGATGACCTCCAAGAGCCCTTCCAGCTCTCTTCTGATTGAAAAGACAGGTTAAAGAGAATGGAAAGGGGAGGAAGGGAGAGAAAGAAAGGAGAGTAAGAAACACATGAATGAAGGAGAGAGGGAAGAAGGAAGGAAGGAAGGAAGGTAGGAAGGAAGGGAAGGAAGGAAGGAAGGAAGGAAGGTAGGAAGGAAGGAAGGGAAGGAAGGAAGGAAGGAAGGAAGGAAGGAAGGAAGGAAGGCAGGGAAGGAAGGAAGGAAGGAAGGAAGGAAGGAAGGAAGGAAGGAAAAAAAGGGAGGGAGGAAGGAGGAAGGAAGGAAGGAAGGAAGGAAGGAAGGAAGGAAGGAAGGAAGGAAGGAAGGAAGGATAATTATTTTTGAGACAATGAGAAGGATATAGCAGAGGTCTGGATCTTCAAGAGAAGAAGTGATGAAATCATGCAGGCCTAATGAAGATTTAATCACGCAGGGAGAGGTTAAAGATAAGCCAAAAAACATGATTTAGTGCCATCTACGTCTGTTTGAAGTACCATTTGAAAACACTATTTGAATTCCGCCGTGCAGTTCTCAGGCTTTTGAAAATGTATATTGTATTAGTCTGCCCACAATGCATTTATTGTATACGTGCACAGAATGTATAAAATTAGAAAATGCTGGAAAATTGCTGGCAAAAACGTGAATAATAAACACCCCGCAGATAAAACTCTCCTGAATTAAGCTAATCCTGCATGGGAAAACATTGGGATTTTGCTACTGCCTTTCAATCTTACATTTGGCAGATCTGACTTTTTTTTTTTGAGGTTTGTTAAAAATCGCTGTCTTCGTTCTGAAAAGGGCACTCTCTATCTGAGGAAAGTTGAAATAATTTCCTTTGAAGAATGAAAAAAAATATCTCTCAAGCAGGGGGATGGACTAGATGATCTTTAACGTCTCTTCCACCTTCATGGTCTAAAGCGGTGTTTGTCAACCTGGGTTACTTTAAGACCTGCGGACTTCAACTCCCAGAATTCCCCAGCCATCATTTCTAGTGGAGAAGGATTCCTGGGAAATCAGAAAATCATCCGTTTGTAGCACCCCCAGGAGGTCTTCTAGTCCTCAAGGATTATCCTGACGTCCTTCAGAGCCAGCTCTAGCCGAGCCTGCGGTTCGAATCTCCCACCCGTTCCCCAAATCTCCGACCCACCTTCGGATGAATTCGGTCCCCCGCAGCAAATTCGAACGGACGTCTCCCAGAAAACATCCTTTCCCATTTTTCTTTCTTCGCCTTCTGTTTTATTTCATTTCCCCGCTTCTCCAAGGGTATCCCGTTCAGAACAAGCGGAAGAGGGGAAGGTTGCATAATGTTTCACAGCTGTTAGCAGAAGGGATTTTTTCAGCTGGGAGCAGCCCAGGGTTAATTGCGCCTTGGCATTTTATTTTTTTTAAAAAAGGACATTTGCAATTTGGAGTCCCCCCCCCCAAAAAAAAGACTTAAACGGGGGAAAAAATCTGTTGCATTTTTGTGAGGTCTTTTGCTCACACCGACCTCCTCCTCCTCACTAACCGAACCCTGGAGACCTTTTCTTCAAAAAATAAAATAAAATAAAATAAAATAATAAAAATCAGAACACACAAGCACGCACATAGGTACAGATCTGTTGTGATTCAGGGTCAGCCTGTGGGTTTGGCAGTTGGGTCGGACGACTCAGAGGAGGAGGAGGAGGGGGATGTTGAAGAGCTTGCTGAGGGGATTGGACAGCTTGATGAGAGCCCCCAGCCAGGCCCCTCCCACCTGGTCACGACGGAGACCCAGCTGTGTGAGCCTGACAGCGTGGATGAAGATGACCCACAGCTGGCCCTGTTCAAGGACGCCCGACGCAGGAGGCAGTCAATCAGGAGTAAACAGAGGAAGGCAATGGGGCACCTCGGAAGGAGGCAGAGAGAAGCCACGCCCTGAACTGTATTTAAGGGGAATGTGTGGGAGGGCTGGTTTGCTGAAGGCAACCGTTTGAATAGCTCCTGTTTCTTGGTTCGTGTCTTGTTTTGCTCCGTTTTATGTTAATACATTTGGCAGGCTTTATTCCAGCCTCTTGCCATTTGTAAAGGGGTTGTCCCTGCTTTTGCTGCAGGGCCGGTAGCAGGCTGGTACAGAACAAGATCCATGCCTGCATATCAGCTCCCCGTGGCGATTTCAACGGATGCGGCGCAATAACGCTTAATCAACAGAAACAGGATTGGGTGAAAACAACGGAGCTAGACTGTTTTGCTGCCTGGAATTCAAAGGGCCCCCCCCACACACACACACCCCCTCCCACCTGGATTAGCTACCTTCCACCCGGCGCTAGTTTTACCTGCCTGATTCAAAAGTGCAGGAAAGTTGAATGCCCAGGTGGTGCCCTTTCCTGGCCAGGCGTGAAGCTATTTTAACAGGCCATTCTCTCTTTCTTTTCACCCCTTCTTTTTTTTCTTCCCTTTCTTCCCTTTATTTTTCTTTCTTGTCCTTCTACCTTCCTTTTCCTTCCTTCCCTTCCCTTTTTCTTTCTTCCCTTCCCTCTTTCCTCCTTCCTTTCTTCCCTTTATTTTCTCTCCTTTCTTTTGCTTTTTCTTCCTCTTTCCTTTCTTTTTCTCTTTTTCTTCCTTCCTTTCTTTCTTTTTCTCTTTCTTGTTCTTTCTTTTCCTTCCTTCCCTTTTCTTTCTTCCTTCCTTTTTTCCCCTTTATTTTCTCCTTTATTTTGTTCGTTTCTTCCTTGCCTCCTTACTCTTTCCTTTATTTTTCTCTTTCTTTTCCTCCTTCCTTCCCTTTATTTTCTTTCTTTCTTTCCCTTCCTTCCCTCCTTCCTTCTTTCTCTTTCTTTCCTTTCTTTTTGTCTTTCTTTCTTTCCCTTCTTCCTTCCTTCCTTCCTTCCTTCCTTCCTTCCTTCTCTTCCTCCTCCCTTCTAGCACTGATGATGTTACCTAGTTGGGTCATGAAACGTCTGCAGGAAAACAACCAAGCTCAGAGAGCACCAAGGACCCCACAGTCCTTCCTTCCTTCCTTCCTTCCTTCCTTCCTTCCTTCCTTCCTTCCTTCCTTCCTTCCTTCCTTCCTTCCTTCCTTCCTTCCATCCCAGTATCCAAAGTTAAATCTAAAACCACCACACCGTTTGCAAAAGCATCACACGCTGCCGGCTCCTGCAGAGTCCAGAAACCTGAAAACATCCAGGGCCTATCTGCATTCTCTTGTGCCTGGAAAAGTGGAAGCGGATTCAGGCCATCCCACGCATTTTCTCCAATGGGTAAAAAGAAAAAGAAAAAAAAGGGGGGGGCTGGATGGTGCTCCATTGGAGACCCTCCACTGCAGAGTTTCTCAACGTTGGCCCCTTGAAGACGTGTGGGACTTCAACTCCCAGGATTCCTCAGCCGGGAAGTTGACGGAACTAAACGACCACAGATCTGAAAAGTTCTATCCATCTTTGACTTACATTCGTTTAGTGACCATTCGGAGTTACAACGGCACTAAAAAAAAAGGTGACCTAGAACCGGTCCTCGCATTTACAACCATCACCATACTCCCCACTGTCAGGCGATCAAAATTTGGGCATTTGGCAACTGACTCGTGTTTATGACGGTTGCAGCATCCCGGGGTCACGTTTTCCCCTTTTGTGACCTTTTGACAAGCAAGGTCAATGGGGGAAGCCAAAGTCATGGCAAAAAAAAAGGTAAAAAAACCCTCAACTGCCTTGCAACAGAAAGTTTGGTTTCAATTGTGGGCATAAGTCTTTGCTGCCCATCCCAGAGAATAGAATAGAATAGAATAGAATAGAATAGAATAGAATAGAATAGAATAGAATAGAATAGAATAGAATAGAATAGAATAGAATAGAATAGAATAGAATAGAAAATATGGAATGGAATGGAATGGAATAGAATAGAATAGAATAGAATAGAATAGAATAGAATAGAATAGAATAGAATAGAATAGAATAGAATAGAATAGAATAGAATAGAATAGAAAATATGGAATAGAATAGAATAGAATAGAATAGAATAGAATAGAATAGAATAGAATAGAATAGAATAGAATAGAATAGAAAATATGGAATAGAATAGAAATATAGAATAGAATTTGGATAGAAGAATAGAATAGAATAGAATAGAATAGAATAGAATAGAATAGAATAGAATAGAATAGAATAGAATAGAATAGAATAGAATAGAATAGAATAGAAATATATGATAGGATAGGAATATAGATTATAATGAAAATACGGAATGGAATGGAATGGAATGGAATGGAATAGAATAGAATAGAATAGAATAGAATAGAATAGAATAGAATAGAATAGAATAGAATAGAATAGAATAGAATAGCAAATATGGAATAGAATAGAATAGAATAGAATAGAATAGAATAGAATAGAATAGAATAGAATAGAATAGAATAGAAAGAATAGAATAGAATAGAATAGAAATATATGATAGGATAGGAATATAGATTATAATGAAAATACAGAATAGAATAGAATAGAATAGAATAGAATAGAATAGAATAGAATAGAATAGAATAGAATAGAATAGAATAGAATAGAATAGAATAGAATAGAATAGAATAGAATAGAATAGCAAATATGGAATAGAATAGAATAGAATAGAATAGAATAGAATAGAATAGAATAGAATAGAATAGAATAGAATAGAATAGAATAGAATAGAATAGAATAGAATAGAATAGAATAGAATAGAAATATATGATAGGATAGGAATATAGATTATAATGAAAATACAGAGTAGAATGGAATGGAATAGAATAGAATAGAATAGAATAGAATAGAATAGAATAGAATAGAATAGAATAGAATAGAATAGAATAGAATAGAATAGAGCTGGATGGTACCTTGGAGGTCATCTAGTCCAACCCTCTGCTCAGGCAGCAAAGCCTAGACGATTTCAGACAAATGGCTGTCCAGGCTCTTCTTAAAAACTTCCAGTGTTGGAGCGTTCACAGCTTCAGGTGGCAGGTAGTTCCACTGGTTAATTGCCCTCCCTGTCAGGAAGTTTCTCCTTCAATTCCAGGTTTGCTTCTCTCCTTGATAACTTCCACCGTTTCTTCTTGTCCTGCCCTCTGATGCTGGTATTTATTTATAAAGACTGCTTTAATGAGTTCAGCCTGCACTGAGCAGGAGTTTGACTAGATGACCTCTAAAGCAAGGTCGCTCCCAACGGCTAGGATTCTATGAGAAACGTCCCTTCTCTCCTGGCCCACAATCTTCCTCCAATGTTTTAAGGTCACCTGCAGAGGGAGGGAGAGAGGGGGGAAGTTGGGGGCGGTGGTAAAGGCGATTTAGGCCTTCATGCAATAAAAAAAAACCAGCACGTAGATTTCCAGCGAATTCCAGCGTGGATAAAAGCAGCAGCCTTGAGCCAAGAATTTCGGCTTCCTCGGAAGAAAAACTAAGTTTATTAAGATTTCAATTTGTTCCCTGATGCCTTTTGTTTCCCCTGAGCATTCCAACGGTGACTTGCCCAGCCCTCCTTCAACAGTGAGGGTGGGGGGAAAATGAGAATTAATACAGAACAGCGGTAAATATAGGAATGCCTTGGCTATACTTCCTACCTGATCGTTGAGTAATAATGCTGCAAAGGTAAAGATAAGAATTAAAGGAGCGTCTGCAGCCGGCAGCGTTGGAGATTCAGGCTTCGCTTCCGGACATTTCCCCCCTTTAGGGATGACAACATGTGTGTGTGTGTTTCTGAAATCATCTGCAACACACGGAGTGGGGGGGGTTGTTTTTTCTTTTAAAAAACTGTTCAAATATTGCAATATTCCCTGAAGCTCAAAAGTCTGCGGGAATTGGGTCTGAAATAATTCAAAATTAATGGTCCGGCCCGAAGGTTTCTGACTCCTAAACCCATGCTGCTGGGGAATGGAGGGGGAAGGGCTGTGCTGACTAAGGGCAGAAGAAGATGGGGAACCACCACCACCCCACTCCTCGTAGCTGGCACGGATCCATTGGAATTGGGAGGGGGGGAAAGACATCCACAGACGGGAAGGGGGGAAAAATACCTTTCTCCGATAATATTTCTCCTAAGGGGAGGCAAACCTCTAATGCAAAGACAGCGGAAGCCCCTTCCTCACAATTCCTGACGCCCCGTTTGTTGAACTGGCGACCCCACATCGGGACTCTTGGCATTCGTTCATTCGCAGGAATCAAATCCCCCAATTCCTTTGGGAAAGTCAGCCATTGAACCCTCCATATCCAAATTATTGCCAGGAACTTTCCCCAGCTGCCTTGGCAGAATATATTCGCTCAGTTCATGACATTTTCTGGGTATCCGACACCCCTGAGTGATAACAGGGTGGGGAGGAACTAGCTCTGACCCAAGTGCAAAGTTGAAAAGTTGGGGGGACGACAGCCCAGGCTGGGTGGGTGGGGGGGCCTCTCAGAGGAAGGCAGCCCCGGTATTGCACAAAGTCGCTTTCCAGGAAAATCTGCGTCAGGCTGCAGTGGAGGAATTCGCACAACCGTCCCCCCGTTGAAGCGGGCAGAGAGGAACCTCGGCAGAAATCCAGAGTTCAATTCCTGGGTTCGAGAGTGGAGCATCCGTAGGGCTGAATAAACCAAGCTGCATTTAAGCGGATTTCAGTCCTCGGAGATTAAATTTGTATCCGTGGAAATCTTACGGATTCCAGCATGGCTGTTGAATTCCCCCCTTTCCTCCCCCCCCCCGCTCCCCGGCAGTTTTTCACAACCCCAGGATCTTCCCGCTTGTCTCTCATCTAATTTACTAGCCGTAGTCCAACCTGGTTTAGGCTTTCCAGATTAGCCATGGTTAACGTCGGGGCTAGTTATCTAGACAGGTTTTAAGGCACAGTCTCAGTTCAGCCAGTCCTGGAGCCAACAGCCTCTTCTTCCGAGATCGGGGCGGATTTCTCTCTCCCCCCCCTTTCTAGGGTCCAGTTCTCCCCTCCAAACCACGACCAGCTCGGACCCTGCTTAGCTGCCAGATTGTCACCTGCTAGGCATCTCAGGAAAAGGGGCAGCTGGCGAGGGCATGGCAAGCCTGGGTCCCAACCCAGGACCACTAATGGCTCAGACCCTCGGGGGTCCAACCTTTTTTTGGGTGTGTGTGGGGGGGCAAGGAGATCAGAAGACGCTGCCCCAGAGAGAAAGCTCGGGATGCCAAGCTCCCCAAGCTGGCCAAGACTGGCGAGGTCAAGAGGCAGGTTGTTCTCCGCCTGCCCGGCCCCCTTCCCTGCCCGCTCTCAGAGACCCCCCGGGCTGGCCCTGCGGGGGTCGCTGTCCTGCTCGTACCGGTACTGGTATCCCTCCATCTGGTCCCGGCAGGCCTCCCGGAGGTTGTTCGGCCACCGCTTGATGCCCCGTCGGTTCAGGTAGAGCACCATCAGGAAGACCAGCCCGATCAGCGCCAGGACCAGGCCAAGACTGGCGAGGTCAAGAGGCAGGTTGTTCTCCACCTGCCCGGCCCCCTCCCTGCCCGCTCTCAGAGACCCCCCGGGCTGGCCCTGCGGGGGTCGCTGTCCTGCTCGTACCGGTACTGGTATCCCTCCATCTGGTCCCGGCAGGCCTCTCGGAGGTTGTTCAGCCACCGCTTGATGCCCCGTCGGTTCAGGTAGAGCACCATCAGGAAGACCAGCCCGATCAGCGCCAGGACCAGGCCCAGGAAGACGTAGGACACCGTCTCCAGCTCTTTCGGCTCGGCACCCTCGACGGGCTCCAGCAGCCCCCAGGCCGCCCCTTCCTCCAGGCACTGGAGCTGGCGGGGCCGGAGGCGCAAAAGCAGCGCGTCCCGCAAGGCCGGCGGGCCGGCGCAGCGCAGCTCCCGCCGATCCGGCGCCCGCCAGGTGGCGTTGGCCAGCCAGAGCAGCAGCGGTCGCAGAGCGGGGCAGTCGCAAGTCAGAGGATTGCCCGCCAGCTGCAGGCGCAGCAGCGGCGCCGCCGACGCCAGCCCGTCGGGTCGCGGTGCCCGCAGCGAGTTGTTGCGCGCGTCCAGCTCTTGCAGGGAGGCCGGCAGCGCCCAGCCGGCCGGCAGCGCCCGCAGCCCGTTGCCGGCCACTTCCAGCCGGGCCAGGCTGAGGTTGCTCAGCGCCCAGCCCAGCAGCTCCTCCGCCGGACGGCCGGACGGCAGCGCCCCGTTCAGGCCGAGCCGCTGCAAGCGGGCGCAGAAGAGGAAGGCGCCGGGCGAGACGCGGCGCAGCGGGTTGTGGCTTAAATCCAAGGCGGCCAAGGACGGCAGCCCGGCGAAAGCCGCCTCCTCCAGCGCTTCGACGCGGCTCCGGAGCAACGCCAGCGACGTTAAGTGGAGCAACGGGCGCCGAGCCGAGCCGTCCGGCCCTGAGCCGCCCGCGAAAGCCGCCCGGCCCAGGACGGTCAAGTTCCCGCCGGCCACGCTCAGGTTGCGCACGGCGGACGGCAGCTCGGCCGGCGGCTCCTGCAGCTGCACGAAGCGGCACTGCACCGTGTCCGGCGTGGCGAACCAGAAGCAGGGCGAGCAGCCCCGGCCCTGCAGCGGAGGCGGCGGCAGCAGGAGCAGGAGAAGGAGCAGCAGGAGCGGAGGGGCCGGAGCGAGGCCGGCCGGGCGCCGGGTCATGCTAGCCCCGTGCCGGCATCCCCGCCAGCGCGGCCCGGGAGGGCTGCCGACCGGCTTGCAGCTGCTCCGCCGACGGGCCGGGCCGGGCGAGTGGGCGGTGGCGGTTTCGACGGCAGCCGGAGGGAAGTGGCCCCGGCTCTGCGGTGAGGCTGCTCCGGACCGGGCTGGTGGGAGGCGGGCAGCGCGGAGGAGGCTGCCCCGGCTCGGCTCCGGGGGGGGGGAGGGATGTGGGGGGGGGGCGCTTGGCTCTCCGCCGCCGGTTGCTGATGGGGACACCCTCCGGCTCTCTGCACGTTCTCACGGGCTGTTTCTTGCCTGGTTTGGGGAGTGGGCAGAAGGGACGCCTGGCACACTCCGGCTCTCTGCACGTTCTCAGAGGTGGTGTCTCTTGCCTGGCTCTTGTTTGTTTGGGGGCGTCGGACGGTGGATGGGCAGTAGAGAGCCCCGACTTTGGCGCCTGGAACCCTCCGGCGCTCTGCACGTTCTCAGAGGTGCTGTCTCTGTCCCTTTCGCGCACTCCGGCTCTTTGCACGTTCTCAGAGGCGCTGTCTCTCTCTTCCTGCCTTTTCTTTCGGGACGACTTACGACGGAGTGAGCAGAAGGGAACCTCAACTTTGGCGCCCGGCACTCTTCGGCTCTTTGCACGTTCTCAGAGGCGCTGTCTCTGTCCCTTTCGGGCACTCCGGCTCTCTGCACGTTCTCAGAGGCGCTGTCTCTGTGCCTACCACTTGTTTGGGAGACGTCGGGCGGTGGGTAGGCAGAAGAGAGCCCCGGGCTTTGGCGCCTGGCACCCTCCGGCGCTCTGCACGTTCTCAGAGGCGCTGTCTCTGTCCCTCTCGGGCACTCTGGCTCTCTGCACGTTCTCCGAGGCGCTGTCTCTCTCTTCCTGCCTTTTCTTTCGGGACGTCTTACGACGGAGTGAGTAGAAGGGAGCCTCGACTTTGGCGCCCGGCACTCTTCGGCTCTTTGCACGTTCTCAGAGGCGCTGTCTCTGTGCCTGCCTCTTGTTTGGGAGACGTCGGGCGGTGGGTGGGCAGAAGGGAGCCTCGACTTTGGCGCCTGGAACCCTCCGGCGCTCTGCACGTTCTCAGAGGCGCTGTCTCTGTCCCTCTCGGGCACTCCGGCTCTTTGCACGTTCTCAGAGGCGCTGTCTCTTGTTTGGGAGAGGTCGGGCGGTGGGTGGGCAGAAGAGAGCCCCGGGCTTTGGCGCCCCCGGCACCCTCCGGCGCTCTGCACGTTCTCAGAGGGTTTCTCTGCCTGCCTCTCTTTTGGGGGTGGCGGACGGCGGGGCGGACGGAGCGGCTCTTCTCCCCACACTGTCGGAGCAGCGAGTCCGGGGGAATCTCGGCGGGGCTGGCTCGGTGGACGGGAGAGGCGAGGCAAGGCAGAAGCCGCCTGGCTGCGCCCGGAGCGGTGCGGCGGTGCGTGTGTGTGTGTGTGTGTGTGTCGGAGGCTGATGTTGGAAGGAGACCTGTGAAGGACGCAGGAAGACGGTGCCCGGGACGTCTCGACGTTTTTCTCTGGAGATGCAGCTCGTAAGGACAGAACCTCCAAGGTCTTCCAATTCCGTTATCATGCTATACTTTGCTCCGCCTACCTCGCAGGGTTGTTGCTGCGCAATTTAAAGGAAGGGGAATTTGCACACAAGCCACCTTGGTCCCTGAAGCACTTATGACCATTATAGCATCCCTCTCATGTAATCACAATTCAGATGCTTGGCAATAGAATAGAATAGAATAGAATAGAATAGAATAGAATAGAATAGAATAGAATAGAATAGAATAGAATAGAATAGAATAGAATAGAATAGAATAGAATAGAATAGAATAGAGTAGAGTAGAATAGAATAGAATAGAATAGAATAGAATAGAATAGAATAGAATAGAATAGAATAGAATAGAGTAGAATAGAATAGAATAGAATAGAATAGAATAGAATAGAATAGAATAGAAAATATAGAATAGAATAGATAATATGGAATAGAAACAGAATAGAAAAAGAAATAGGAATAGAATAGAATAGAATAGAATAGAATAGAATAGAATAGAATAGAATAGTACAGAATAGAATAGAATAGAATAGAATAGAATAGAATAGAATAGAATAGAATAGAATAGAATAGAAATACAGAATAGAATAGAAATACAGAATAGAATAGAAATAGAGAATAGGATAGGGTAGAATAGAATAGAACAGAACAGAATGGAATAGAATATAGAATGTCATGAGAATAGAATAGAATAGAATAGAATAGAATATGGAATAGAATAGAATAGAAAATATGGAATGGAATGGAATGGAATAGAATAGAATAGAATAGAATAGAATAGAAATACAAAATAGAATAGAAATACAGAATAGAATAGAATAGAATAGAATAGAATAGAATAGAATAGAATAGAATAGAATAGAATAGAATAGAATAGAATAGAATAGAATAGAAATACAAAATAGAATAGAAATACAGAATAGAATAGAACAGAACAGAACAGAACAGAATAAAAGGACTTGGAAGGGACCTTGGAGGTCCTCTAGTCCAACCCCCTGCTCATGCAAGAGACCCTGTACTATTTCAGACAAATATATTTATATTTATTAAATGGTTGTCCAAGTGTTTTCTATTGATGACTCTTGCAGTGTCCCGGGGTCATGTGATCCCCTTTTTTGAACTCCTGACGGCCAATCACAATGGGGACACCAGACTTGCTGAACAACTATTGTTTTGTTACCTTTCTCGCCACAGTTGTTAAACGAATCACTGCAGCTGTTCAATTAGCAACACGGTCGTTAAGTGAATCTGGCTTCCCCATTGGCTGCTTGTCTGAAAGTGATCACACGACCCCTGGGACGTGGCGACCGTCATAAGTATGAGACAGTTGCCAAGCGTCTGAATTTTGACCAGGTGGACCGTGGGAAGGCTGCAAAGGTCGTGATTGTGAAAACCGGTCAGGTCACATTTTTCAACAGTTGCAAGTTGAGGCCTCCCTGCATTTTGTCGAATGTTTATAGCGAAAAAAGCTCCAAAGAGAGAGTCTGTTAGTGAATCACGCAAAGACAATTCTTGGTTTTTTGGCCATTGCCCTGTTTTATGGTCTCCTTTGCCATCTGAGAGCCCCTTTGGAATGGAGACGTTCTGTTTTCAGCTCCGCTTCGACTCCATTTCTCTCCCTCTCATTTTGGGCTTAAAAATGATTTGAAAAAAGACTTTAAAGAAAATTAAATTGCTGCCTTTTGGACTTCTGTTGAAATAGAAACGGATGAAACCAGAGGAGAGGAGAAATTGGACGGAAGGCCGTTAAATGGGCTTAGGGCCCTCCTGGAAAAGAGTCTCTTGTGGATCTTTTGGGGGCAGCTTGGTTTAAAAAGAAAAAAAAATACCTCACCGGATCTGCCTGGTATTGTTTCAAACACCTGCTTTTTCCAAAGAGAGTATCTAACTTCTTTTGCTCCAACGCTGGAGGTTTTTAAGAAGAGGCTGGACAGCCATTGGCCTGAAATGGTACAGGGTTTCCTGCCTGAGCAGGGGGTTGGACTAGATGACCTCCAAGGTCCCTTCCAATTTCTTCTTCTTCTTCTTCTTCTTCTTCTTCTTCTTCTTCTTCTTCTTCTTCTTCTTCTTCTTCTTCTTCTTCTTCTTCTTCTTCTTCTTCTTCTTCTTCTTATTATTATTATTATTATTATTATTATTATTATTATTATTATTATTATTATTATTATTATTATTATTATTATTATTATTATTATTATTATTATTATTTGCCTTTCATTTTCAATGTGAGCCTATCCATTTCCACACAGTCCCAAATTTTCCTGGAAGCTTTTAAGAAGAGGCTGGACAGCTATTTGTCTGAAATGGTACAGGGTTTCCTGCCTGAGCAGGGGGTTGGACTAGATGACCTCCAAGGTCCCTTCCAATTTCTTCTTCTTCTTCTTCTTCTTCTTCTTCTTCTTCTTCTTCTTCTTCTTCTTCTTCTTCTTCTTCTTCTTCTTCTTCTTCTTCTTCTTCTTCTTCTTCTTCTTCCTCCTTCTTCTTCTTCTTCTTCTTCTTCTTCTTCTTCTTCTTCTTCTTCTTCTTCTTCTTCTTCTTCTTCTTCTTCTTCTTGTTATTATTGTCTTTTATAAAGCGTTTTTTATAAAAAAAATTTTACAAAGAATATAAGAAGCATCCCAAACTAGGATGGATGGATCGATGGATGGATGGGTGGGTAGAGGGAGGGAGGGAGGGAGGAAGGAAGGAAGGAAAAAAAGAGGAAGAGGAAGGGAAGGAGAAGGAAGGAAGGAAAGAGAAAGTGACAAAGAAAGAGAGAGAAAGAAAGAAAGAAAGAGAGAGAGAGAGAAGGAAGAAAGGAATGAAAAAAGAGGGAGAGGAAGGAAAGAAGAAAGGAAGGAAAGAAGGAAAGAGAAAAAGGAGAGAGAGGAAGAAAGGAAGAAGGAAAGAATGGAAGAGAGGGAGAGAAAAAGAAAGAAAGAAGGAAAGAGGAAGGAGAGAGAGACAAGAAAGGAAGGGTGGGAGGGAGGGAGGAAGGAAGGAAAGAAAAAAGAGGAAGAGGAAGGAAAGAATGAAAGGAAGGAAGGAAGGAAAGAAAGAAAGAAGCAAAACGATGGAAGGAGAAAATAATAGGAGAGAGAGGAAAAAAACTCACTTTTGAATTAATTGCATTTTAACCTGCCCTTAATTGCATTTGAATTGTGTTGTATTCTTTCAGACTTTGGCAACCCTTTTGCCAGTTGGGGAGGTGTTTTAATTTTGCATTTTAAGTGACATTGCAAGAACCACCAACAGTCAAAGAAGGGAACAAACCTGGTGATTTTTTCCCCCTATTACTCAGTTTTTCCCCCCTCCCAATCCTCAAAAACCACAAATCCTAAGTACATTTTTTTTCCTCCATTTGATGCACACACAAAAAAAGGTCTACAGTTGGTTGGTTCCCCCCCCCACTTCTGGTCCTCATTTCCCCCTTTTTGCAGTTTGCAAACTCAGCGGGGGAAGACTGCGAAAGAGCTCTGGAGCTGAGCCAACGCTGGCTGGGCCGTCTCTAATTTTCGAATCGCTTTGGGGTGTCCTTCTCTGGCAGATCCCAGCCTCCAGACGCCGCAGAGACTGCAGATGAAGCAGTTTCCAAAATATCTCCTGGACTTTACGTGGCTTCTGAATAGCTTGGCCTCACCTTTTTAGCTTATGTGATCCTTGTTGCTACGATATAAAAAAAGGATGTTGGGAAGAGTGCAGAGAAGAGCAACCAAGAGGATCAGGGGACTGGAGGCTGAAACATATAAGGAACGGCTGCTGGAATTGGGTCTGTCCAGTTTAATGAAGAGAAGGACGAGGGGAGACATGATAGCAGCGTTCCAGTATCTCAGGGGCTGCCCCAAAGAAGAAGGAGTCAAGCTATTGTCCAAAGCGCCCGAAGGCAGGACAAGAAGCCACGGATGGAAACTCATCAAGGAGAGAAGCAACCTGGAACTAAGGAGAAACTTCCTGACAGTGAGAACAATTAACCAGGGGAACTACCTGCCTCCAGAAGTTGTGGGTGCTCCATCACTGGAGGTTTTTAAGAAGAGACTGGCCAGCCATTTGTCTGAAATGGTACAGGGTTTCATGCCTGACCAGGGCTTTGGCTGTCCAGTCTCTTCTTAAAAACCTACAGTGATGAAGCACCCACAACTTCTGGAGACAAGTTGTTCCACTGGTTAATTGTTCCAACTGTCAGGAAGTTTCTCCTTAGTTCCAGGTTGCTTCTCTCTTTGTTTAGTTTCCATCCGTTGCTTCTTGTCCTGCCTTCAGGCGCTTTGGAGAATAGCTTGACTGCCTCTTCTTTGGGGCAGCCCCTGAGATGCTGGAAGGCTGCTATCATGTCCCCCCTCGTCCTTCTCTTCATTAAAGTAGACAGACCCAATTCCAGCAACCGTTCCTTGTATGTTTTAGCCTCCAGTCCCCTGATCTTCTTCGTTGCTCTTCTCTGCACTCTTTCCAGAGTCCCAACATCTTTTTTTTTTACATCGTGGTGGCCAAAACTGGATGCCGTATTCCAAGTGTGGCCTTACAATTCTCACAAGGGAGTTTCTGCGGGGCTGGAAAAGGCAATACAAGCCAGTTTGGAAACTGAACTCTTTGTTTAATTAAACCTGTCTCCCAGCTGTGTGGCCCTTTGCTGTCCCTATGAGGCATTCATTGTATCTTCTAGCACGTTGAGATGACTGAGGCTGGCTGGGGATGAAAGGGATTGTAGTCCAAGGGGACCGGCGTGACATCTTGGCAAGGAAAGAGAAGTAAAGAAAGGGGAGAGGTGAGATACGAAACGCGCATCGTTCGGGCCGTGATTTCCCCTAAGTGCTGCGCCAGTAAAGGAGAGGATGCAGACGGCAATCGATCCAACCCTCAGAAGGGTTTGTGGGCAAATGCAGAACGACAACTTAACCTTAAAAAAAAAAAGTACAGTAATGGGATTTTTCAGGCTGGGAAACTCTTCTTGAAAGGACATTGTCACGGAGTGAGGTTTTAATAGCCAGAATAACAGAATAACAAGAGTTGGAAGGGACCTTGGAGGTCATCTAGTCCAACCCCCTGCTCAGGCAGGAAACCCTATACCATTTCAGGCAAATGGCTGTCCAGTCTCTTCTTAAAAACCTCCACTGTTGGAGCATTCACAGCTTCTAGTGGCAAGTTGTTCCACTGGTTAATTGTTCTAACTGTCAGGAAGTTTCTCCTTAGTTCTAGGTTGCTTCTCTCCTTGACTAGTTTCCATCCGTTGCTTCTTGTCCTGCTTTCAGGTGCTCTTGAGAATAGCTTGACTCCCTCTTTTTTGGGGCAGCCCCTGAGATACTGGAAGGCTGCTATCATGTCACCCCCGCCTCCATTACTTCTATTCATGAAACTACACTTACCCAATTCCAGCAACCGTTCCCTATATGTTTTAGCCTCCAGTCCCCCGATCCTCTTTGTTGCTCTTCTCTGCACTCTTTCTAGAGTCTCGACATCTTTTTCACATCGTGGTGACCAAAACTGGATGCAACATTCCAAGTGTGGCCTTACCAAGGCCTTGTAAAGTGGTATTAACCCTTCACGTGTAAGCCGCCCTGAGTCTTCGGAGAAGGGCGGGATATAAATGGGATTAAAATAAATAAATAAATAAATCTTGATTCTGTCCCTCTGTTAATGCAATTTAGGATTGTGTTGGCTTTTTTGGCATCAGACTGCGCTGGCATCAGCCTGAGCCTCGGAAATCAAGGGGCTGAGCAACAGAATAACAAGAGTTGGAAGGGACCTTGGAGGTCTTCTAGTCCAGCCCCCTGCTTAATCAGGAGACCCTGTACCATTCCAGTCAAGTGGCTGTCCAGTCTCTTCTTAAAAGCCTCCAATGATGGAGAAGGAAGGAAGGAAGGAAGGAAGGAAGGAAGGAAGGAAGAATAAATAACAGAATAACAGAATAACTGAGTTGGAAGGGACCTTGGAGGTCTTCTAGTCCAGCCCCCTGCTTAATCAGGAGACCCTGTACCATTCCAGTCAAGTGGCTGTCCAGTCTCTTCTTAAAAGCCTCCAATGATGGAGAAGGAAGGAAGGAAGGAAGGAAGGAAGAATAAATAACAGAATAACAGAATAACTGAGTTGGAAGGGACCTTGGAGGTCATCTAGTCCAGCCCCCTGCTCAAGCAGGAGACCCTCTACCATTCCAGACAAGTGGCTGTCCAGTGATGGAGAAGGAAGGAAGGAAGGAAGGAAGGAAGGAAGGAAGGAAGGAAGGAAGGAAGGAAGGAAGGATAACAGAGTAACAGAGTTGGAAGGGACCTTGGAGGTCATCTAGTCCAACCCCCTGCTCAGGCAGGAGACCCTCTACCATTCCAGACAAGTGGCTGTCCAGTGATGGAGAAGGAAGGAAGGAAGGAAGGAAGGAAGGAAGGAAGGCAGAGTAACAGAATAACATAATAACAGAGTTGGAAGGGACCTCGGAGGTCATCTAGTCCAACCCCCTGCTCAGGCAGGAGACCCTGTACCAGGGGTATACAATCTTGGAACTTCTAAATCTCATATTCCGGAAGAGGTAATTTGCCGGCTGTTCTTCTGAGCCGTGCTGCCAATTTCGCCCTTTCTTTTGTGATTCCTCTGAAATCTGCAGGGCTTCGCACTCCCCTCCTCACAACACCGGGCGCCCACCTTCCCCTGATGTCTCTTTCTGACAACCATCATCACCGCAAGGAGAGAGGAAGGAGCTCACGAGCCAGCATAATCTCTTTCGGTTCCCCGCTCAACTTCGAGTGGGCTGATAATGGAAGCCAGATCAATGTTCTATTTTTACTCCGCACAGAGCAATCTTTTCTTTTTTCTTCCCAACCTTGGCAGTTTTAAGATGAGTGGACTTCGACTCCCAGAATTCCCCTGGGCAGCGTGGATCGACTTTCAAGTCTCGAAATTCCCCAAGGTGGCATGAATGGACGGCTATTCCCAGAATTCCCCAGCCAGCCTGCTTTAAAGATGGGTGGACTTCACCTCCCAGAATTCCCCAGCCAGGATGCTTTAAAATGGGGGGGGGGGAATTTCAGCAGAGAAGTCTAAATTGACTGTTTTGATAAAAAGAAAAGAATATAAATACTTTTGTTTCTACTGGACTTTGTGCCTGAGGTGGAAAAAAAACAACGATGCTATGATTTTGGATTTTACTGATTGGATTGATTTGTTGATCTGGAATTGGCTAGTTCCTACCACTATGGAAATGTAAAAAATTGAGCTTCGGTGGAGTTCAACTCCCAGAATTCCCCAGCCAGTGTGCATTGAGATGGGAGGGCCTCTATTCCCAGAATCCCCCAGCCTGCATGCTTTAAGATGGGAGGACTTCAACTCCCAGAATCCCCCAGGCGTCATACTTCAATATGGGGGGGGGTAAACTTCAACTCCCAGAATCTCACAGACGGCATTGGAGGACTTCAACTCCCAGAGTTCCCCAGCCAGCCAGTCATGGGCAATTCTGAGAGCTGAAGTCCGCAGATCTTGCCAAGCTTTGAAAAAACACTGTGCTAGAGGAATTCTCTGAGCTGCTGACAATAAGGAGGAGAAGCAGAAGCCTCTTGTGGGCGTAACACAACTGCGACATTCCAGGCTGTTGTGTGGTGCCCCACGGATGAACAGCAGAGGAAAGTCCTGCAGGAACAGGCAACCCAAGCCAGCATTCCTTAGCTCTCCCACGGGGAACCCCAAAGCAAGAAACATCTTGAAGAGTTCTGCAATTGGAACAAAAAGAAATTGTTTAGCCAGGGTTAGGCAACCTTGGCCCCTTCATGACTGGTGGACTTCAACTCCCAGAATTCCTCAGCCAACATGGGGGAACTATGGCCCTCTCATGACTTGCGGACTTCAATTCCCAGAATTCCTCAGCCAGCATGGGGGAACTATGGCCCCTTCATGACTTGTGGACTTCAACTCCCAGTATTCCTGAGTCAGCATGGGGGAATTTTGGCCCCTTCATGACTCGTGGACTTCAACTCCCAGAATTCCTGAGCCATCATGGGGAACTATGGCCCCTCTGTGGACTGAGCCAGCATGGGGGAAACTATGGCCCCTTCATGACTTGCAGACTTCAACTCCCAGAATTCTTCAGCCAACATGGGGGAACTATGGCCCTCTCATGACTTGTGGACTTCAACTCCCAGAATTCTTCAGCCAACATGGGGGAACTATGGCCCCTTCATGACTTGTGGACTTCAACTCCCAGAATTCCTGAGTCATCATGGGGGAACTATGGCCCCTTCATAACTTGTGGACTTCAACTCCCAGAATTCCTGAGCCAGCATAGTAAACGGAAGAGGGTAAAAGGTGTCCAATCTTGAGAGTTTTAAGCCTCATGGACTTCAAACTGTCAGAATTTTGGGAGTTGAGGGCCACCAGTCTTAGAAGTTCCCAGGTTGGATACCCCTGGATACCTGCATGAGGAGGGGTGGTGGTGGTGGACTAGATGTCCTCTGAGGTTCCCTTCCAACTCTCTTCTTCTGGTTGCCAAGAGAGATGAAGAGAAGAGAGAAGTGTAAAAAGTCAACCCGTTTCCGTGAGCCGAGGGGAGATAATGCCCTAAGTAAGCAACTTTTCCTTTCAGCCTTGGTTTGGAGTGTGTGTGTGTTGTGTGTGTGTGTGTGTGTGTGTGTGATTTTGTGAACGTTGTGCATCGCAGATTTACGAGCGGGTTTACTGTTCCCGTAAATGAAAAGCAGGCAACTACTGAAGCAAGATCAACCCCTGGCCATAAAATCTAGCAAAAGCAATTTGATTCCGAAATAGGCCTGGCCTTGGAAGGCTGAGCTGCTTCGGATTTGCATTTCGGCATTTCTGGAAGTGTGGAGGTGACTCTGTTGGCCTGGCGGTGATTGGAATTAACAGCTGCTCCAGGAGGTTCTTTCTTTCTTTCTTTCTTTCTTTCTTTCTTTCTTTCTTTCTTTCTTTCTTTCTTTCTTTCTTTCTTTCTTTCTTTCTTTCTTTCTTTCTTTCTTTCTTTCTTTCTTTCTTTCTTTCTTTCTTTCTTTCTTTCTTTCTTTCTCTCTCTCTCTCTCTCTCTCTCTCTCTCTCTCTCTTCTTTCTTTCTTTCTTTCTTTCTTTCTTCCTTCCTTCCTTTCTTTCTTTCTTCCTTCCTTCCTTCCTTCCTTCCTTCCTTCCTTCCTTCCTTCCTTCCTTCCTTCCTTCCTTCCTTCCTTCCTTCCTTCCTTCCTTCCCTCCCCACATATTTCAGGGGTTGTCCAGTTTTGTATTATTATGTCAACTCAGGGGTTCAAATCTGTAACTCACCTATTTAAATTCATAGGGGCTTATTTAATAAGTGGTTTATTTCATAATGAGAGCCATTTTGCCCTAGCGGTTAAGGCATCAGGCTAGAAAGTAGGAGACGGTGAGTTCTAGTCCCGCCTTAGGTGCGAAACCCAGTTGGGTGACTTTGGGCCAATCACCAGGAGACAGAGAGTTCTAGTCCCGCCTTAGGCATGAAAGCTGGCTGGGTGACTTTGGGCCAATCACCAGGAGACGGGGAGTTCTAGTCCTGCCTCAGGCACGAAGCTGATTGGATAACTTTGGGCCAATTAACAGGAGATGGTGAGTTCTAGTCCCGCCTCAGGCATGAAAGCCGGTTGGGGGACTTTGGGCCAATCACCAGGAGACGGTGAGTTCTAGTCCCGCCTCTAAGCACGAAACCCGGCTGGGGGACTTTGGGTCAATCACCAGGAGACGGTGGGTTCTAGTCCTGCCCGAGTCAAACTTGAGCTGGTCAGGATCGAACTGCTGGCAGTGGGCAAAGTCAGCCTGCAAAACTGCATTCTAACCAGTAAGGCTGGCTGGGGAATTCTGGGAGTTGAAGTCCACCCCTCTTCAAGTGGTCAAGGTTGAGAAACATTGCTCTTGAGCAGGGGTCTTCCAACTTGGCCGTTTGATGACTTGTGGACTTCAAGTCCCAGAATTCCTCAGCCAGGCACACGTGCCTGGCTGAGGAATTCTGGGACTTGAAGTCCACAAGTCATCAAAGGGCCAAGTTAGAAGACCTCTGCTCTTGAATGAGAGAAGCCTAGAATTGGGGCCGGAGGTGCTTGGAAGGGGCCGGAGATGCCCCGCTGGGACCCCACAACCCATCCCCACGTTTTCCAGGTCTTCTCCAGCTTCATCTCTTCCGAAGTCCCGCACAATCTCTGCCAGCCTTTCCCTGCTGCCAACACTTCATCTGGTCTGCTCTGCAAATTCTTTTCTTTGAGCCTTGTTATAACAACCGCGGGTCTTTGCAAGACTGCCGTGGTCTTTCCCGTGGGAATTATTTTGAGAGGCACTTTCTTCTGGGATTTCCCCCCCCCCACTGATTTATCTATTGTTTTTAGCCCTCGGATTGACTCAGGCCCTCATTCAGGCCCTCATTAATTGCTGCTAAGGCCAGCTGGCGAGATTTGGTTATTCCTTGGATTTTTTTTGTTTCGTTGGATCCACTGGGTATCTATCTATCAATCGATCAATCAATCAGAATGGAGCTGGAAGGGACCTTGGAGGTCATCTAGTCCAACCCCCTGCTCAGGCAGGAAACCCTCTACCATTTCAGACAAATGGCTGTCCAGTCTCTTCTTAAAAACTTCCACTGTTGGAGCATTCACCGCTTCTGGAGGCAGGTAGTTCCACTGGTTAATTGTTCTCACTGTCAGGAAGTTTCTCCTTAGTTCCAGGTTGCTTCTCTCCTTGACGAGTTTCCATCCGTTGCTTCTTCTCCTGCCTTCTTCAGGTGCTTTGGAGAATAGCCTGACTCCCTCTTCTTTGGGGCAGCCCCTCAAATATTGAATAGAATAGAGCATAACAGAACAGAGCAGAACAAGAAGAAAGAAAGAAAGAAAGAAAGAAAGAAAGAAAGAAAGAAAGAAAGAAAGAAAGAAAGAAAGGAAGGAAGGAAGAATGAAAGAAGAAAGAAGAAAGAAAGAAAGAAAGAAAGAAAGAAAGAAAGAAAGAAAGAAAGAGAAAGAAAGAAAGAAAGAAAGAAAGAGAAAGAAAGAAAGAAAGAAAGAAAGAAAGAAAGAAAGAAAGAAAAAGAAAGAAAGAAAGAAAGAAAGAAAGAAAGAAAAATGAAGAAAGGAAGGAAGGAAGGAAGGAAGGAAGGAAGAAAGAAAGAAAGAAAGAAAGAAAGAAAGAAAGAAAGAAAGAAAGAAAGAAGAAAGAAAGAAAGAAAGAAAGAAAGAAAGAAAGAAAGAGAAAGAAAGAAAGAAAGAAAGAAAGAAAGAAAGAAAGAAAGAAAGAAAGAAAGAAAGAAAGAAAAATGGAAGGAAGGAAGGAAGGAAGGAAAAGAAAAAGGAAGGAAGGGAGGGAGGGAGAAAGGGAAGGGGATAAAGGAAAAAAAAGAGGAAAGAAAGGAAAGGAAAGAAGAAGGAAGGAAAAAGAAAGGAAAGAAAAAAGCAAAGAGGAAGGGAGGGATGGAAGAGGAAGGAAGGAAGGAAAGAAAAGGAAGAGAAGGAGGAAGGAAAAAATGAAAAATAAAGGGAAATAGAAAGAGAAGGATGGAAGAGAAAGGAAGAAAAAGAAGGAAAGGAGAAGAGACAGGAGAAAAGAGAGGGAAGGAAGGAAAAGAAAGAAAGAAAATGGAAAAATGGAAAGAGGGAGCGAGGTATGAGGGAATAGAAAGGAAAGAAGGATGGAAGGGTGGAAGGAAGGGAAAGAAAGAGCGAATGGATAGAAAGAGGGAAGGAGAGCAGAGAAAGAGTTGTAGCAAAAGGTTTAAGAGAAAGAAAAAAGAAGGAAATATTTTCTCATTCATTTATGGAATAAGTACATAAAGGAATAAGTCCTTGACTTACAACCGTTCATTTAGCAACTGTTCAAAGTTACAAAAAAAGTGACTTATAACCAGTCCTCACACTTACAACCGTCGCAGCATGCATGCAGGATCGAAATTCCGTCAGCTTCTGACAAGCAAAGTCAAGGGCGGGGGGGGGGGTAAGGCAGTTTTCGCTTAACAACTGTGGCCGAAGTGGTCATAAAATGGGGCAACGCCCGCTTTAACGACTGTCTCGCTTAGCGACAGAAATTTCGGGGCTAATCGTGGTCGTAAATTGAGGACTGGCAGTTTTAACAGAGGAGGAGGAGGGATGTTCGCGGAGAGGATCTCCCCTTCTTCCCCCCCCTCCATATTTTTATTTTATTCAGACGATTAAAACCCAAAATTCAAAAGAAAAAAAAATAATTAACAGAGGTCAAACAAAACCAGTCAGGGGCATTTAAATAAATAAATACATCAATAAATAAATAAAAAAGCGAATTAAAAAAAAAACAATGGAGGCCTTGGAGCATCCCGTTTGTTGTTCTCAACGTTTTCCCTGGAGCCTTTCGGAGTCTGGCAGATTGCAAGAAAGGGGGGCGGGGGGGGGGGCTGATTCAGCATAAAAGCCTTATTTAATATTTAATCTGCTCTCCTGATGACCCGTTTCACCAAGAAACTGGAGAATCCAGCATTGCACCTTTTCTTGAAAAATAAAATAAAATAAAAACAAATAAAATTAAAAAAATAAAAATAAAATAATAACCTAAAATAATAACCTAAAATAAAATAACCTACCATATTTTCCGGCGTATAAGACGACTTTTTAACCCACGAAAATCATCTCAAAAGTTGGGGGGTCGTCTTATACGCCCAGTCGTCTTATATGCCGGAAAATACGGTAAAATAAATAATAAAATAATAACCTAAAATAAAATAACCTAAAATAAAATAAAAATAAAATGAAATAAAATATGGTATTTTTTAATGCTATTTCCAGACTCGATATTCGATGGAATTTCGGATCAGGTCAGAGGTTACCGGACCACCCACCCACCCCCTTTAGGGAACGTCTGCAGGGGATTTAAACATGAACTCCAGATGGCACGTAAAGACTTTTTTTTTTAAAAAAAAAAATCCTTATCCGGGAGGCACCGGGAGAGGACAGCCGCTGAGGACAATGGTCGGGAAAAGGGAGAGTGGACACTCTGGAAGCGAGTGATGGGGTCTGCAGGGGGTGGGGTGACGTGCAGTGTGCTGAGTCTGCGAGGTGGGGGTAAGTGTGAAGGAAACCCAACTCCCTTGTGGCCCTGATGGTGTTCCCTACTTGGGTCACGAAACGTCTGCAAGAAAACAATCAAGCTCAGAGGGCACCCAGGACCCCACAAACTTCCTCCTCCTCCTCCTCCTCCTCCTCCTCCCCTCTCTTTTAGCACTGATGATGTTCCCTAGTTGGGCAATGAAACATATGCAGGAAAACCACCCAGCTCAGAGAGCACCAAGGACCCCACTTTCCTTCCTTCCTTCCTTCCTTCCTTCCTTCCTTCCTTCCTTCCTTCCTTCCTTCCTTCCTTCCTTCCTTCCTTCCTTCTTCCCTCCCTCCCTCCCTTCCATCCATCTATCCAATCATCCAATCATCGATCCATTTATCTAAACATCCATCCATTTCTCCATCCCTCCATCCTTGAATCCCTCCCTCCATCCCTCCATCCCTTCACCCACCCACCCACCCACTCAGCATCCATCCACCCACCCATCCATCCGATTCAATAGCTCTCCTGACACTTCTGGCTTTAATTAAAGCATGTTTGTCTTCATTAAGAAGCAGGGAAGCATTTAAATCCTTTCGCTCACTAATATATTTATTTAGAGGTGGATTCGCCCTCTCGCCTCTTTGATCACGGCTGCTCCGTATCAGTTCATGATTTGAAATTAAACGCCTGATGCAATCTATTTCACATTTGCTTCTCTGAAGGTGACGGAATATTGCGATATTAAAGGAAACAAAAAGCCAGGACAAGACAAGAAGAAAGCCTTTTAAGTTTCCTGCCTGGTATCAGATATATTCAGATTTAAATATAGAATGTGAAGAAAACACACAACTTTGATTGGCAGCTACCAAATGTGGTGTATGCAGATTTTGCAGAGAGAAATTGCAATGTTCCCATTTCTTTCTTTCTTTCTTTCTTTCTTTCTTTCTTTCTTTCTTTCTTTCTTTCTTTCTTTCTTTCTTTCTTTCTTTCTTTCTTTCTTTCTCTTTTTTCTTTTCTTTCTTTCCTGTTCTCTTTCTTTCTTTCTCTCCCTTTCTTTCCTTCCTTCCTTCCTTCCTTCCTTCCTTCCTTCCTTCCTTCCTTCCTTCCTTCCTTTTTCTTTCTTTCCTTTTCTTTCTTTCTTTCTTTCTTTCTTTCTTTCTTTCTTTCTTTCTTTCTTTCTCTTTTTTCTTTTCTTTCTTTCCTGTTCTCTTTCTTTCTTTCTCTCCCTTTCTTTCCTTCCTTCCTTCCTTCCTTCCTTCCTTCCTTCCTTCCTTCCTTCCTTCCTTCCTTCCTTCCTTTTTCTTTCTTTCTTTTCTTTTCTTTCTTTCTTTCTTTCTTTCTTTCTTTCTTTCTTTCTTTCTTTCTTTCTTTCTTTCTTTCTTTCTTTCTTTCTTTCTTTCTTTCTTTCTTTCTTTCTTTCCCTTCCTTCCTTTTCTCTTTCTTTCTTTCTTTCTTTCTTTCTTTCTTTCTTTCTTTCTTTCTTTCTTTCTTTCTTTCTTTCTTTCTTTCTTTCTTTCTTTCTTTCTTTCTTTCTTTCTTTCTTTCTTTCTTTCTTTCTTTCTTTCTTTCTTTCTTTCCTGCCATCCCATAGCTTAAAATTGTACAGAGGGGATGAGGAATGCAGAATTAGAAAAGATTTGGGCTCTGAAGCTATTGGGAAGGTTTTCCCGTTTAAATTGAGTTTCTCACTTGACAGCCAGTAATAGAGTCTGCCTGGAACAAAGCCTTTGGCGAATGCATCTCCTCCTAATGTGACTTTCAGAGCCAACTGTGGCAAGAGAGGAAGCCAGCTTTAGTTTCTGCAAAAAATAAAATAAAAATAAAATAAAAATAAAAATGGACGTGGGTCTTAGAGGTGAGCTTGGAAACCTGACAGACAGCTTGGGGAACAAGGGGAAGGACAAGGGGTGTCATGATAGGGTTTTTCCGGACTTGGAGGGGCTAGCAGAGAAAACGGGTTCAACATCTTCCCCCAAAGCAGAATAACGGAGTTGGAAGGGACCTTGGAGGTCTTCTAGTCCAACCCCCTGTTCAAGCAGGAGAGCCTACACGAGTAGTCCTCGATTTACAACAGTTCATTTAGCGAGCATTCGAAGTCACAACAGCTCTGGAAAAAGTAACGTACGGCTGTTTTTCAGACTTGCGGCCATTGTGTCTAAGTGTGTTTTTCAAACTCGGCTATCTGAAGATGGGTGGACTTCAACTCCCAGAATGCCCCAGCCAGCAAAGCTGGGATTTGAAGTGCCACCCCATCTTCAAGTGGTTATGTTTTGAAAAATACCCCGCTGAAGTGTATAGCTGTTGTCCCTATAATCTTAACCAGACCAGGAAATCAAAACACACACAGGAGCTCAGCTTTGGTTACCTGTATAGGGAATTATACGTTGACTAACCCGGGTCGCCCCAAAAGTTACCGATTCACAGCCTCCCAAAACATGTATACAATATGTATTTCATATTGTAAGCACACCCAAGCAAACCCGCAAAACTCAAGTTAGCACAATGCAAGCGTAAATATAATGCTCACCATTCAAATGAAGTGATTCAATCCTCCTCGCCTGAGGTAAACAACCCTTTCTCTGGGGTCAAAATGTACACACACACACACACACACACACCCCTCAAGTGTCACCCTAAAACCAGCATGTACGCACATCCACACCCAGGAGAAGCTTCCCTATAAAGCAATCTGTCTGTACCCCGTTTTCTCTGTAGATATGCCCCCACAGGCATATCTGCTTGCTTTTGGGGGTAAATAATCCTCCTTTCCTGACAGCTGTCTGGATTTGCTGTTTATTTATTTTTGGGCAATCCCGGCTCCAGAAGGAACCCCAAATACCACTTTACAATGCCTTGGTAAGGCCACACTTGGAATACTGCATCCAGTTTTGGTCACCACGATGTAAAAAAGATGTCGAGACTCTAGAAACAGTACAGAGAAGAGCAACAAAGATGATTGGGGGACCGGAGGCTAAAACATATAAGGAACGGTTGCTGGAATTGGGTATGTGTAGTTTAACGAAGAGAAGGGCGAGGGGGGACAGGATAGCAGTGTTCCAGTATCTCAGGGGCTGCCCCAAAGAAGAGGCAGTCAAGCTATTCTCCAAAGCACCTGAAAGCAAGACAAGAAGCAAGGGATGGAAACTAACCAAGGAGAGAAGCAACCTGGAACTAAGGATAAACTTCCTAACAGTTAGAACAATTAACCAGTGGAACAACCTGTCTCCAGAAGCGGTGAATGCTCCAACACTGGACGTTTTTAAGAAGAGACGGGCCAGCCATTTGTCTGAAATGGTATAGGGTTTCCTGCCTTAGCAGTGGGTTGGACTAGATGACCTCCAAGGTACCTTCCAACTTATTATTATTATTATTATTATTATTATTATTATTATTATTATTATTATTATTATTATTATTATTATTATTATTATTATTATTATTCCTCTTCTGACGGTGCCTGTCTGAGCCTCTTCCGAATGATATCTTGTTTCTCCAGACCCAAACAATGCTTCAGCCCAAATGTGTGGGTTTTTTTAAAAAAAAAACAAAGGCAAGTGGGCTTTGTTTTTATAATGATGATGATGATGATGATGATGATGATGTTGGAAGGCACCTTGGAGGTCATCTAGTCCAACCCCCTGCTCAGGCAGGAAACGCTACACCATTTCAGACAAATGGCTGTCCAGTCTCTTCTTAAAAGCTTCCAGTGTTGGAGCATTCACCACTTCTGGAGGCAGGTGGTTCCGCTGGTTAATTGTCCTCAATCTCAGGAAGTTTCTCCTTACTTCCAGGTTGCTTCTCTCCTTGGTGAGTTTTCCTTGAAGACATTTCGCCTCCCATCCAAGAAGCTTCTTCAGTTCTGACTCATCCAAGAAGCTTCTTCCAATCAGAACTGAAGAAGCTTCCTGGATGAGAAGCGAAACGTCTTCAAGGAAAAACAAAGCCCGTTTGCCTTATTTTTTAAAAAACAAAAAAACACCACATCTTTGAGGCAACCATGACCTGCATGACGGAGAAGCTCCATAAACAATGCTCCACAACCCCCCCTCTTTTTTTTTCTCTCCTAAAGCAACCATTTCTGCCTGCCTGCACCAAGGTCACCTCCCTCCCTCAGCACCCTCGTTCCTCTAAATAAACTTTATTTCTTATAAATAGCAAAGGAGAAGCATTATGCTTGCGGTTTGTATGGTATCCTGAGGGTAACCCAGCCTCAGGTATCCGTATTCGGGTCTTTTCCCGTGTAAGATTGAGGGTGTCTTGGCGACGTTTCGACGAGGTCCCATTCGTCATCTTCAGGCCGGTGTCTTCGGCTTCGTGCACGAAGCCGAAGACACCAGCCTGAAGATGACGAGTGGGACCTCGTCGAAACGTCGCCAAGACACCCTCAATCTTACATGGGAAAAGACCCGAATACGTCAAGACCTACATATATATACACACATATATATATTTACTGCAGAGAAGAAGGGCTGATTGTAAACCACCCCCAGTCTGGTGACTCAGGCGGTAGGGGGATAAATAATAAATCAGCCCCTAACGGAGGTGCTTTTTGAGAGCATTAATGCACGATGCGGTGAGCTCCACTCCTTGATGGTTTTTCAAGAGGGGAAGCCTTGGATACACAAAAGCATTTTTCAGGCTTCGGTTGGTTTTTTTTTGTTGTTGTTTTGTTTTTTTGGCAGCCTGCTGCTTCCTCTCTCGTAATAGACTTGCCGAAGCAATTAAATCACGTTAATGTTGGAGGCTTGAGCTTTTCATGGAATCCGAGATTCAATTAAGGGACTTAAATTTCCTAGCCCCGGCCGCATCTTTTTCGTTCCTTTCGTGCAAAACAAATTATTCTCTCTCTCTCTCTCTCTCTCTGCTTTCTGCATGTAATTAGGTTGTCTCTTCTCCCTTTGCCGGAGTCTTTAATGTGCGCCCAAGAAAGATGAACTGAGTTAAAAGAAGAAGAATGGATTATTTCTTTCTCTCTCTCAGTCTTCTGTCCCTTAAAAAGTACGGCAAAAAAATATGACTTGTCCCAACTCGTCTAGCATGTAAACAATCTTTTGGGGGAAGATCCCAAATCAGCACAGAGAAGAGCAACAAAATCAGAGCTGACGAAGCTTCTTGGGTGAGAAGTGAAACGTCTTCAAAGGAAAAACAAGAAAGTCCAGTTGCCTCCTGAAAAAAGGCACCTTTGGGTTTTTCCTTGAGGACGTTTCGCTTCTCATCCCAGAAGCTTCTTCAGCTCTGTCTGGATGTTGAAGGATGGAAGGATTTGTACTCCTTGCAGACTGCTGGTCGTTTGCATTCTTTTAGAGGGTCGTTGAGGCCACTTGGAGCTTTACCTGTGTCCTCAGGGTCACCTGAGTGGTGGAAATGGGTGTGGAGCATTCAGCAGTTCCAAGAAGGCTCCACACCCGTTTCCATCACTCAGGTGACCCATAGGATCATCTTTTAGAGGGTCGTTGAGGCCACTTGGAGGTTTGTCTGTGTCCTCAGGGTCACCCGAGTGGTGCAAATGGGTGATCTATCTATCTCTAGTCTACAACACAATCCTTTCAGCAGTTCCAAGAAGGCTTCACACCCATTTGCACCACTCAGGTGGCCCTGAGGACACAGACAAACCTCCAAGTGGCCTCAACGACCCTCTAAAAAGGATGCAAATGACCAGTTTTTCTGCAAGGAGTATAAATCCTTCCATTCCCCACCATCCGGTCAGAGCTGAAGAAGTTTCTTGGATGAAGCGAAACGTCTTCAAAGAAAAACAAGAAAAGTCCAGTTGCCTCCTGAAAAAGCACGTTTGGGACATGATAGCCATCATGCCCTGGGCCACCCAGTCAGGTCTCCTGACTAGAGTAGGGCCCTGAGGTCCTGGTGCCAGGTTTTCATAAAAACTGCAAGGTTTCACCCTTACGGCCACTGCAACATTCCCCGTGGTCACGTGATCAAAACTGGGACGCTTGGCAACCCACTCACATTTATGACGGTGGCAGCGTCCCCGGATCATGTGATCCCCATTTGCCCCCTCTTGACAAGCAAAATCACCTGACTGTGAGCCAGCCGTGTGCAGCAGCAGCCAAAAAAGCTAACTCAATCCTGGGTGGTATAAACAGAGGCGTAGAAGCAAGATCAAGCGAAGTAATATTACTGCTTTATCAAACCCCAGGGAGGCCACACCTGGAATACCACAGCCAGTTTTGGCTACCATATCACAAAAATGATGTTGAGAGTTTGGAAAATGTGCAAAGAAGAGCAACTAAGATGATCCAAGGCCTGGAGACCAAAACGTACGAAGAACGGCTGCGGGACTTGGGTTTGTCTAGTCTAAAGAAAAGAAGAAATAGGGGAGACACGATAGCAGTCTTCCAGCATCTGAGGGGCTGCCCCAAGGCAGAGGGGGTCAAGCTATTCTCCAAGGCACCAGAGGGAAGGAAGAGAAACAATGGATGGAAACTGACCAAAGAGAGAAGCAACCTGGAATTAAGGAGAAACTTCCTGACAGTGAGGACAATTAACCAGTGGAACAGCTTGCCTCCAGAAGTTGTGAATGCTCCATCACTGGAGATTTTTTTAAGAAGAGGCTGGACATTCACCTGTCTGAGATGGTATAGGTTCTCCTGCTTGAGTGGAGGGCTGGACTAGAAGACCTCCAAGGTCCCTTCCAACTCTGTTATTCTATTCTATTCTATTCTATTCTATTCTATTCTATTCTATTCTATTCTATTCTATTCTGTTCTGTTCTGTTCTGTTCTGTTCTGTTCCGTTCCGTTCTGTTTGTTCTGTTCTGTTCTAACCTAATCTAATTCTTATTTCTATTCTATTCTATTCTATTCTATTCTATTCTATTCTATTCTATTCTATTCTATTCTATTCTATTCTATTCTATTCTATTCTATTCTATTCTATTCTATTCTAACTTTTATTTCTGTTCTAATTCTTATTTCTATTCTATTCTATTCTGTTCTGTTCTAATCTAGTCTAATCTAATCTAATCTAATCTAATCTAATCTAATCTAATTCTTATTTCTATTCTATTCTATTCTATTCTATTCTATTCTATTCTATTCTATTCTATTCTATTCTATTCTATTCTATTCTATTCTATTCTATTCTATTCTATTCTATTCTTTTTTAAAAAAATTCCATTTATATCCCACCCTTCTCCGAAGACTTAGGGCGGCTTACAAGCTTAGCAGTAGCCTTCATTCTATGTATATGCCTGCTTATTAGGGCTTTCACACACCCCCCCACAAACGGCATTATTACAAAGTCAGCTTATTGCCCCCAACAATCTGGGTCCTCATTTTACCTACCTGGGAAGGATGGAAGGCTGAGTCAACCTGGAGCCTGGTGGGACTCGAACCTGCACTAATTGCAGGCAGCTGGTGTTACTCAAGGAGGCATTAGCCCACTGCTCCACCAAGGCTATTCTATTCTATTCCATTCTATTCTGTTCCATATTTTCTATTCTATTCTATTCTATTCTATTCTATTCTATTCTATTCTATTCTATTCTATTCTATTCTATTCTATTCTATTCTATTCTATTCTATTCTATTCTATTCTATTCTATTCTATTCTATTCTTAAATGTGAGTCAGTTGTCGAGCATCCGAATGTAAATCGCATGCTGCAACGGTCACCGATGTGAAAAAAAAAGGGTCATAAGTCACGCTTTTTCTCCGGGGCCGTTGTAACTTTGAACGGTCCCTAAGTGAACAGGGGTTAAGTCGAGAACTGTCTGTAAAACGGGGCAAAGCTCATTTAATAACGGTCTGAATGAGCAAATAGAAATTTTGGCCTCAACTGGGGTCGTAAGTTGAGAACTTCTTTTACTGACAGGCAGTCCTTGACTTCGTTGAGTCCAAAATTCCTCTCCTGGCTAACAGCTGCAGAGTGAGCCCCCCACCCCCACCCCCACTTCTGACTTTTTGTATCTAGGAAATTTGCCCGCCGCTAGAACCAGCCCCTCAGCCTCCCTTTGTGTGGCCTGCTGTAATGCTAATCACTTTTCCAGCGGGGCAATTAAATCCGTGTGTGTCTCCTACCAGCAGACAAATTTAATATCCCTGCTCGCTCTGCGCTGCTGGATGTCATCTTCATTAAAGCAGACGTCTTCCGTAGGAAGGGAGCGGGGTTGTAATGACCCCTGGCTATAAGGCTGTTCCTCCCCCCCCCCCCCCGCTTGCTCCGAGGTTGTTGCGATCTTTTCTCCTTGCGTGTGCGTGTGGGTTGCGCCTGAATGGAACCAGGACCTTTTTTCCTGGCACGGCCAACAGAGATATCTCTGGTGAGCCAAATAAGATGGGCATTGTAAAGGTCAATTCAAAAGTTATATTTTGCCCAATCCCCTGCTGGGGTTGCTGTGTTCTGGACCAGCTGAAGCTCCTGAACGGCCCTCAAGGGCAGTCCTAGGTAGAGCACAATGCAGCAGTCCATCCGCAAGTGACGGGAAAAGTCTCCCAATCCAGTTGAACTGGTGCGAAGGCCTTGAAGAGCAGCTGGGAAAATAGATTAGACTAGAATAGAATAGAATAGAATACAATAGAAATATGGAATGGAATAGAATAGAATAGAAATATAGAATAGAATAGAATAGAATAGAATAGAATAGAATAGAATAGAATAGAATAGAATAGAATAGAATAGAATAGAATAGAATAGAATAGAATAGAATAGAATAGAAATACAGAATGGAATGGAATGGAATGGAATGGAATGGAATAGAATAGAATAGAATAGAATAGAATAGAATAGAATAGAATAGAGGAATAAAGAATAGAATAGAATAGAATAGAATAGAATAGAATAGAATAGAATAGAATAGAATAGAATAGAATAGAATAGAATAGAATAGAATAGAGGAATAAAGAATAGAATAGAATAGAATAGAATAGAATAGAATAGAATAGAATAGAATAGAATAGAATAGAATAGAATAGAATAGAATAGAATAGAATAGAATAGAATAGAATAGAATAGAAATACAGAATGGAATGGAATAGAATAGAAATACAGAATGGAATGGAATGGAATGGAATGGAATGGAATAGAATAGAATAGAATAGAATAGAATAGAATAGAATAGAATAGAATAGAATAGAATAGAATAGAATAGAATAGAATAGAATAGAGGAATAAAGAATAGAATAGAATAGAATAGAATAGAATAGAATAGAATAGAATAGAATAGAATAGAATAGAATAGAATAGAATAGAATAGAATAGAATAGAATAGAATAGAATACATGTAGAATAGAATAGAATAGAATAGAATAGAATAGAATAGAATAGAATAGAATAGAATAGAATAGAATAGAATAGAATAGAATAGAATAGAATAGAATAGAATAGAATAGAAATACAGAATGGAATGGAATGGAATGGAATGGAATGGAATGGAATAGAATAGAATAGAATAGAATAGAATAGAATAGAATAGAATAGAATAGAATAGAGGAATAAAGAATAGAATAGAATAGAATAGAATAGAATAGAATAGAATAGAATAGAATAGAATAGAATAGAATAGAATAGAATAGAATAGAATAGAATAGAATAGAATAGAATAGAATAGAATAGAAATACAGAATGGAATGGAATGGAATGGAATGGAATAGAATAGAATAGAATAGAATAGAATAGAATAGAATAGAATAGAATAGAATGGAATGGAATGGAATGGAATGGAATGGAATGGAATAGAATAGAATAGAATAGAGGAATAAAGAATAGAATAGAATAGAATAGAATAGAATAGAATAGAATAGAATAGAATAGAATAGAATAGAATAGAATAGAATAGAATAGAATAGAATAGAATAGAAAAGAAAATAGGGAATAGAATAGAATAGAATAGAATAGAATAGAATAGAATAGAATAGAATAGAATAGAATAGAGCTGGAAGGGACCTTGGAGGTCTTCTAGTCCAGCCCCCAGCTCAAGCAGGAGAACCTAGACAGGTGAATGTCTAGTCTCTTCCTGAAAATCTCCACTGATGGAGTCCGGGAAGACTTCCAGACTACACCCAAGAAGGACAGTGCAGCCTCTGTCTTGAAGATCAAAGATGGAAGATCTCCAGATCTTCCACGGAAGGACCAGCCACCTACAGCTACTCGGTTTCGCTAGGGTTGAGACCGGGCCCCTTCCTCCCCATCCAGACCCCATCCAGCCTCCCAACTCTAGGACAAGATGTTGGGAGTATCACCCGGCCAGGCAGAAATCAAAAAGTACCCATGATAGCTTAGGCCAAACTGGAGAATGACCTTTGACCTCTACATTAGGCAAACATCAAGCCTTAAGGCAGTCAGAAGACCAGACATTTCAGTGCTCGGTTCAGATATGAAACCAAATTAAAAAGGTTCAGATAATCCTTAGGGGACTGGAGGTTAAAACGTAGAAAGAATGGATGCTGGAACTGGGTATGTTTAGTTCAGGGGGTTTCAACTGGGGGTGCAAGGTGATATTCCAGGGGTGTGAAAACTTTCAAACTTTCTATTCTATTCTATTCTATTCTATTCTATTCTATTCTATTCTATTCTATTCTATTCTATTCTATTCTATTCTATTCTATTCTATTCTATTCTATTCTATTCTATTCTATTCTATTCTATTCTATTCTATTCTATTCTATTCTACCTTTCAAAGTTTTATTCTAACTTTCAAAGTTTTCACATCATTTGTTGCTGTTATTTTGAACTTTCGTAAGGGCTGCGAGAATATATTAGAAGCGTTCTAGGGGTGCAGGGTGCAGAAAAAGGTTGGGAACTGCTGGTCTAGTTTAATGAAAAGAAGGACCGGGGGGGGGGTGACATGATAACAGGGGTTTAGACTAGAAGACCTCCAAGGTCCCTTCCGACTCTGTCATTCTGTTACTCCACGCAAGATTTTCTCTACCAATGAAGTCATTTTTGGCTTACTTTGCTCCGTGCCGGGAACCCAGCCCGTCACTTCGTGGTCAGTCTGAACTGGGTAAGCTGGCGAGGCAGAGGGAAATTTTATTGATTTATTAAACGTATATGCTAGAAATGGGGCACCTTTGCAACTGCCGGCCTTTAGATCAGACGTTGTTTTGGGCAACTCTTTATCCCGAGGATCATAAATGTCAAACTGAAGCACAGCCAAGGTTGGAGCAGTTGCAGCAATTTGGTGGTCAACAATCACTGTTAAAAAAAAAAAGCTCAGTCGAAAACAACTTGGCATTCAATAAATGTGTCCTTAAAACAACTTCCATTAGGGGACACCTGCATACAGCCAGGCACCTGTTTTCCCTTGACATTTATTTTTTTTTAAAAAAACAACAATAACGATGCTCAACGTTCAATAAAATGTTCTATTTCGGATGCACCGTAAATTGAATTCAGCTAACCACAATGAGAAGGGATGGAGCTTTCCTAATTGTAGTGTGGCGCCCATGGAGACCTGGATGCCTTGTTTAAAATAGGGAGCAAACCAAGCGTTGTGTTGACTAAGGATGATGGAGAGTTTATTTCAAATCCGTCCACCGTCCATCTTTCCGAGGTTTTTTTTTTAAATTTTCTTTTCCCCAAAGCAGGCTGATCATTTCGCACGCGGCAGTAAATTCCATTTGCTCCGTGAGTAGGATATATTTCTTTTTTCTGTCCCTCTCTTGAGTCATGTTCAAAAATAGACCAGTTAAATATAGGCAGATCGGAAGGAATACAACCTGAACCTAGAGCAGAGACGAAATGCAATTTTCTAAGCCTTCTTCCTTGTGGCTTCCGTCTGTTCTTCTACGGGAGGGGATGTTGGCTTGTGAGACCCTCCAGGATACTGGCGAAGGTGGCTTGCTGGAATGGGACTACATCAGCTGAAGATCGCGTGACTCTAAGCCAGGGATCTTCAAACTTGGCCCTTTGATGACTTGTGGACTTCAACTCCTAGAATTCCTCAGCCAGTGTGCCTGGCTGAGGAATTCTGGGAGTTGAAGTCCAGGGGGTCTTCCAACGTGGCCCTTTTAGGACTTGCGGACTTCAACTCCCAGAATTCTGGGAGTTGAAGTCCGCAAGTCCTAAAAGGGCCACGTTGGAAGACCCCTGCTCTAAGCCCATGGCACACTAAGATTGTCTGTTTTAATTTTAAACCAATTCTTCGATTTACAAGCATTTATTTGGTGACTGTTCCAATGTTACAACAGCACTGGGAGAAAGTGACTGAGGACCGTTTTTCACGCTTACGACCGCGGCGGCATCCCCAGGGTCACGTGATCAAAATTTAGAGGCTGGGCAACTGACTCGTACTTAGGACGGTCGCAGCGTCCTGAGGTCACGTGATCCCCTTTTGCGACCTTCTGACAAGCAAAGTCAACGGGGGGAAGCTTAACAACCGTGTTTTTAACAGCTGCAATGGTTTGCTTAACAACGGAGGCAAGAAAGGTCGTAAAATGAGGCAAAATTCGTTTCACAACTGTCTTGCTTAGCAATGGAAAATTTGGGTTGAGTTGGGGTTGTATTGGCTGAGGATTTGGGTAATTGAACTAAGGAGGAATTTCCTGACAGTGAGAAGAATCGGTCAGTGGAAGGGGTTCCCTCCGGAAGTTGTGGATGCTCCGTCACTGGAGGCTCCTATTTTGCCTTATGTTCTAATTCTGTATTCTGTATTCTCTTGTCTTCTATTTTCTCTTCTCTTCTCTTAATTCTACTCTACTCTACTCTACTCTATTCTATTCTAACCCACCCCACCCCACCCCACCTCACCCCATCCTACCCAACCATATCCTATCCTATCCTATCCTGTCAGGTCCTGTCCTGTCCTGTCCTGTCCTATCCTATCCTATCCTATCCTATCCTATCCTATCCTATCCTATCCTATCCTATCCTATCCTATCCTATCCTACTCTACTCTACTCTACTCTACTCTACTCTACTCTACTCTACTCTCTATTCTATTCTGTAATTCTATTCTACTATTCTATTCTATTCTATTCTATTCTATTCTATACTATACTATACTATTCTACTCTACTCTACTCTACTCTACTCTACTCTACTCTACTCTACTCTACTCTATTCTACCCTTACCCTACTCCTCTACTCTACTCTACTCTACTCTACTCTACTCTACTCTATTCTATTCTATTCTATTCTATACTATACTATTCTACTCTACTCTACTCTACTCTACTCTACTCTACTCTACTCTACTCTACTCTATTCTACCCTTACCCTACCCTACCCTACTCTACTCTACTCTACTCTACTCTACTCTACTCTACTCTACTCTATTCTATTCTATTCTATTCTATTCTATTCTATTCTATTCTATTCTATTCTATTCTATTCTATTCTATTCTATTCTATTCTACCCTAACCCTACCCTACCCTACCCTACCCTCTTCTCTTCTCTTCTCTTCTCCTCTCCTCTCCTCTCCTCTCCTCTATTCTGTAATTCTCTTCTCTTCTCTTCTCTTCTCTTCTCTTCTCTTCTCTTCTCTCTTCTACTCTACTCTACTCTACTCTACTCTCTTCTATTCTGTAATTCTTCTCTTCTCTTCTCTTCTCTTCTCTTCTCTTCTCTTCTCTTCTCTTCTCTTCTCTTCTCTTCTCTTCTCTTCTCTTCTCTTCTCTTCTCTTCTCTTCTCTTCTCTTCTCTTCTATACTATTCTACTCTACTCTACTCTACTCTATTCTACCCTTACCCTACCCTACCCTACCCTACCCTACCCTACCCTACCCTACCCTACCCTACTCTATTCTATTCTATTCTATTCTATTCTATTCTATTCTATTCTATTCTATTCTATTCTATTCTATTCTATTCTATTGCGCCACTCCAGTTAACTGGGTTAATTCAACAACCCAGTTCAATGCGAGGCAGCCAGCCCGTCCTTTTTTTTTCAACCTCAGGAAAGCCCCCACCCCCACCCCCCCTTGGCCCGAGTCCCGCTGCGCTCCCTCTCCTTCCGCCCTCCTTAATCTCCGCCGGCGGGGCGCAGGCTTTGCGGAAAGACACAAGCTTTGCGCATCAGCCACGAGCGACGCCGAATGAGGTTCTCGCTGTGAACAATGACAGACAGTAATTTTAAAAAAAGAGGGGGGGGGCTTTGACGGAAGCGTGGAGCTAACCCTTTCCCGCGTGTCTTTTTTCTTTTCTTTTCTTTTCTTTTTTTTTTGCAACAACACGCTGAGATTCGGAAAGAACTTTGAACGAGAGGAGAGAGCCGACGGGAACGTCAGGATGCAGCTTCGAGCTACAGTAGCGCAATATTGGAAGAAGGAAGAACTGCCGACTATAGAAGAATGGACTTTAAAACTTTCTAACTTGGCGGAGATGGCAAAGATCTCAGCGTATTTGAAAGACCAATCGCAACAGAGATACACTGTGGAGTGGAAGAGATGGATAGATTATATTCAGAATAAATATGGGGCTAAAAAGTTTCACTTAGCATTTGAATAAGTAGCGGATTTATATGATGTATAATTAGCTTGTAGTTATTTTATTAAGAGTTAAAGTGTGATAGAATTTAATATCTTATTGTTGTTTGCATATTTTAGATTATGTTTGTTTGTATTTTTAGACCCTGTATTTAGCTCTGGGAAGTCGGGGAGGGGGGAGGGGAGGGGAGGGGAGGGGAGAGTTGGGGAGGTTTGGGGAGAGGGGAGGGGGAGGGGAGGGGTTTTGTATTTAAAAATGTATTCTAAAACTTTTCAATAATATATATATATATATATATATATAAAAAGAGCTACAGAGGGAGGCCCGTTTTGCAAGCCATGTAAAACTGCCCGGAAGGAGAGTCGCGTTGGCTAAGGGCATTTGGGGTGTGCACAGGAGGGGCCCATTTTCAGAGGTGCCAGCATTCTTGGGGGTGGGGGGGGAGACAAGGGGGTGTCTCCCGGGGCTTGACGTCCAGGCCTCTTGTAACCAGGGATGCTCTGGTCTGAACTTATCCAAAGCAGTGAAGCTGAGGCTGTGGATGATGGAACTCTGGGGTCCCCGGTGCTCTCTGAGCTGGATGGTTTTCTTGCAGACGTTTCCTGACCCAGATTAGGTAACCTCATGAGTGCGAGAAGGGAGGGGGATTTATGGAGAGGAAAAGGAGGAGGAGGAGGAGGAGGAGGAGAACTGTGGGGTCCTTGGTGCTTTCTGAGCTGGGTGGTTTTCTTGCAGACGTTTCCTGACCCAGATTAGGTAACCTCATGAGAGCGAGAAGGGAGGGGGATTTATGGAGAGGAAAAGGAGGAGGAGGAGGAGGACTGTGTGGTTCTTTGTGCCCTTTAAGCTTGATGGTTTTCTTGCAGACATTTCATGACCCAACTAGGGAACAACTTCGGTGCTAGAAGGGAGGAGGAGGAGGAGGAGGAGGAGGATGACGATTATGGGGCCCTTGGTGCTCTCTGAGCTTGTTGGTTTCATTGCAGACATTTCCTGACCCAACTAGAGAACATCATCAGTGCTAGAAGAGGGAGGAGGAGGAGGAGGAGGAGGAGGAGGAGGAGGAGACTGTGAGGTCTTTAGTGCTCTCTGAGCTGGGCTGTTTCCTTGCAGACGTTTCATGACCCAACTAGGGAACATCATCAGTGCTAGAAGGGTGAGGGGGAGGAGGAGGAGGAGGAGGAGGAGGAGGATGACGATTATGGGGCCCTTGGTGCTTTCTGAGCTTGGGGGTTTTGTTGCAGAGGTTTCATGATCCATCAAGGGAACATCATCAGTGGGGGGAGGAGGAAGAGGAGGAGGAGGAGGATTGTGGGGTCCTTGATTCTCTCTGAGCTGGGTGGTTTTCTTGCCGACGTTTCATGAACCAACTAGGTTGAGTCCTCCTCCTGCTTCTCTCCAAAATCCCACTCCCTTGCTTTGTGCTCGAAGGAAGGAAGGAAGGAAGGAAGGAAGGAAGGAAGGGGTAGACAGGAGAAGGAAGGAGAAGGCAGAAAGAGGAAAGAAGGAAGAAAAAGGAAGTAAAGAAAGGTGATGGAAGGAAGGAAGGAAGAGCAAAGAAGGAAGAGATAGGAAGGAGAAGAAAGAAAGGAAAAGGAAGGAAGGAAAGAATGGGATGAAAGAAGGAAGAAGGAAGGGAAAGCACGGAGGGAAGAGGGGAGAAGGAAGGAAAAAGGGAAGAAGAGAGTAAGGAAGGAGGAGGAACAGAGGAGAAAGAAGAAAAGGAAAGAAGCGAGAAGGAAAAACACACGCAGACCTTACGCCAACCTCTCATTTAGCATCCCTCAAATTGTAGAATTTATTTCCCCCCCCCAGCCAGTTCTGCGCTTTCCTGTGGGGGGGGGCAGAGAGGGCACCAAGGCCAGCTGGGAAACGCTGGTGCCAGAATCCCTTTAAGGCTGTCGAACCATTTTTTTCCCCTGACTTCAGCCCGGGACCCAAATGAAAGTACATCCCAATAAATCACATTCATTCTTGGGCAGCTCAGCTAAGGAAGTGCCGGATGCTGGCTCTGGTGGACGCCAAGGAGAGGCTGGAAAGGGGCCACAGTGATTCTCCGGACTTTGAGGGGCGTCACGTCGCCTTCCCCACCCGGGGGGGGAAAACGTTGCACCACAGCTGCTCCTTCCCCCCCTCCCCGATCAGCTCACATTGGGGTAATAATAATAATGATGATGATGATGATGATGAAGAAGAAGAAGAAGAAGAAGAAGAAGAAGAAGAAGAAGAAGAAGAAGAAGAAGAAGAAGTTGTTGGAAGGGACCTTGGAGGTCATCTAGTCCAACCCCTTGCTCAGGCAGGAAACCCTATACCATTTCAGACAAATGGCTGTCCAGTCTCTTCTTAAAAACCTCCACTGTTGGAGCATTCACCGCTTCTGGAGGCAAGGAGTATCTTTGAGCCAGTCCCCAGACAGACAAGCAGCTGTCCACTCTCTTCCTGAAAACCTCCGGTGATGGATGGAGCACTCACAACTTCTGGTGGCAAGTTGTTCCACTGGTTAATTGTCTTCACTGTTAGGAAGTTTCTCCTTAGTTCCAGGTTGCTTCTCTCTTTGGTCAGTTTCCATCCGTTGCTTCTTCTCTTGCCTTCAGGTGCTTTGGAGGATAGCTTGACTCCCTCTTCTTTGGGGCAGCCCCTGAGATACTGGAAGACTGCTAACATGTCCTCTCTCGTCCTTCTCTTCATTAAACTAGACATACCCAATTCCAGCAACCGTTCCCTATATGTTTTAGTTGAATCCATTCCTTCCCAAAGGAACTGAAGAGGCTGGATGCAGGCAAACGCCCACATCCGCTCTGCCAGCAAGCAAAAGGACGGAGGGTTGATCAGAGGGAGGGACGTTGCCCCCAGATGCTGTGGGTGCTCCATCACGGGAGGATTTTGAGAAGAGGTTGGATGGCAATTTGTTCAGAAGGGCATAAGGACTCCTGCCTGAGCAGGGGGTTGGACTAGATGACTTGCAAGGTCCCTTCCAACTCCTCTCCCTTCTAGCACTGATGATGTTCCCTAGTTTGGTAACGAAAGGTCTGCGAGAAAATCACCAACCTCTGCAAGAAAAAACATCAAGTTTAGAGAGCACCAAGGACCACATAGTCCTCCTCCTCCTCCTCTCCACAACCCCCCTCCCTTCTAGCACTGATGATGTTCCCTAGTTGGGTCACAAAACGTCTGCAAGAGAACCACCCAGCTCAGAGAGCACCAAGGACCCCACAGTCTTCCTTCCTTCCTTCCTTCCTTCCTTCCTTCCTTCCTTCCTTCCTTCCTTCCTTCCTTCCTTCCTTCACTGATGATGTTCCCTAGTTGGGTCATGAAACGTCTGCAAGAAAACCACCCAGCTCAGAGAGCACCAAGGACCCCACAGTCCTTCCTTCCTTCCTTCCTTCCTTCCTTCCTTCCTTCCTTCCTTCCTTCCTTCCTTCCTTCCTTCCTTCCTTCCTTCCTTCCTTCCTCCTAGCACTGATGATGTTACCTAGCTGGGTCATGAAACGTCTGCAAGAAAACCACCCAGCTCAGAGAGCACCAAGGACCCCACAGTCCTTCCTTCCTTCCTTCCTTCCTTCCTTCCTTCCTTCCTTCCTTCCTTCCTTCCTTCCTTCCTTCCTTCCTTCCTTCCTCCTAGCACTGATGATGTTACCTAGCTGGGTCATGAAACGTCTGCAAGAGAACCACCCCAGCTCAGAGAACATTAAGGACCCCACAGTCTTTCTTTCTTTCTTTCTTTCTTTCTTTCTTTCTTTCTTTCTTTCTTTCTTTCTTTCTTTCTTTCTTTCTTTCTTTCTTTCTTTCCTTCCTTCCTTCCTTCTTCTCTCCTCCTCCTCCTCCTCCTCCTCTCCACAAACCCCACTCCCTTCTAGCCTCTAGTTTCCTAATAAAACCTCTGCAAGAAAACAGCCCAGCTGAGAGAGCACCAAGGACCCCATTATTGGGGCGCTCAATAATACAGAATATCTTCATTTCTCTCTAGACAAGCAGAGGCTAAACGAGCAGAGAAAAAGGATCAAAAGTGAAGCTAAAAGGCTTCAGTGATTTTCTGCCCCAGCCACATCCCTCCAAAGCTGTAGGAAACGTGGGCCACATTTGTGCCAATCTGCAAGATCTAATCCTATTGAGAGGTTTATTAACCTCTCTGATTTATGCCTTCTTCCAGAAGATGGAAATTTTTAACGGTAATGACTACCCTCGTGGAGATATTGTTAAGGATTAATGAGTTGCTAAACAACAATGCGGTAAAAGTTCCTTTTATCCTCCAATATTGAATAAATATTCTTTCTTTCTTTCTTTTTTATTTTTTGCAGGGTTGGGAAGACGTCCTAGTTGTGGGCGGCTGCCTTGATTACTAATTTAAAACAAAACATAAGCTTGCGTTAGTTTGATAGATGGGCAAGAAAAGGCAACTTCTAAAATGAGGTTTGTCGTTTTTTAAAACTTGGAGAGATTCACTTGGGGCGCCTGTGAAATTAAACCTGGGTTCAGAAAAGCAGAACTCAGAAATATCGTCCCTGCAATAATTAGGATTATATTCAGGAATCAGAAGGTGCTCAACGGAACCTTTGCAGTCTAATAAACTCTTAGGCATGGAAACTGGCTGGGTGACTTTGGGTCAGTCACCAGGAGACTGTGAGTTCTAGTCCCGCCTTAGGCAAGGAAACCGGCTGGGTGACATTGGGCCAATCACCTGGAAGCAGAGAGTTCTAGTCCCGCCTTAGGCATAGAAGCCGGCTGGGTGACTTTGGGTCAATCACCAGGAGACAGTGAGTTCTAGTTCCACCTTAAGCATGGAAACCGGCTGGGTGACATTGGGCCAATCACCAGGAGGCGGTGAGTTCTAGTTCCGCCTTAGCCATGAAAGCCGGCTGGGTGACATTGGGCCAATCACCAGGAGGCAGGGAGTTCTAGTCCCGGCTCAGGCATGGAAGCCAGCTGGGTAATTTTGGGCCCTCTCTCTCAGCCTAAGCCACCTCACAGGGTTGTTGTGTGGAAAATAGAGAAGGGAAGAGCATTAGGTTTGCTTGCTGCTTTGACGTACTTATAAAGTAATAAAGGCCAGATTTTTAAAAAATCTATCATCTCTATGTTCTATCTATCTATCTATCTATCTATCTATCTATCTATCTATCTATCTATCTATCTATCTCTATCTCTATCTGTATCTATCTATCTATCTCTATTTTCTTTCTTTCTATCTATCTATCTATCTATCTATCTATCTATCTATCTATCTATCTATCTATCTCTATCTCTATCTGTATCTATCTATCTATCTCTATTTTCTTTCTTTCTATCTATCTATCTATCTATCTATCTATCTATCTATCTATCTATCTATCTATCTATCTATCTCTATATCATCTATCTATCATCTCTATCTATCTCTATCTATCTATCTATCTATCTATTTGTATCTATGTATCATCTATCTATCTATGTTCTATGTTCTATCTCTATATCTATCTATCTATCTATCTATCTATCTATCTATCTATCTATCTATCTATCTATCTATCTATCTATCTATCTGTTTGTATCTATGTATCATCTATTTATCTATCTATGTTCTATCTATGTTCTATCTCTATATCTATCTATCTATCTATCTATCTATCATCTCTATCTATCTATCTATCTATCTATCTATGTTCGTTCGTTCTATCTATCTATCTATCTATCTATCTATCTATCTATCTATCTATCATCTATCTATCTATCTATCTATCTATCTATCATCTATCTATCTATCTATCTATCTATCTATCATCTATCTATCTATCTATCTATCTATCTATCTATCTATGTTCTATCTATCTATCTATCTATCTATCTATCTATCTATCTATCTATCTATCTATCTATCTATGTTCTATCTATCTATCTATCTATCTATCTATCTATCTATCTATCTATCTATCTATCTATCTATCATCTTTTGTCTGCCTCAATGGATAAACAGATGGGGTGAGGGGTGAGGGGATGAGATTTAATTTAATTTAATTTAATATTTGCATTTGTATACCGCCCTTTCCCTGAGGACTCAGGGCGGTTTACAGGGAATTAAAAATCAAGACATACAAAAGTTAAAACCAATTTAAAAAGCATTAAATTCACCCTGTACATTAAAACCCCAGTTAAAATTTTCTCCTCAGCCTGGGCCCGAGAGCTCAAAGAGCCAGGTCTTCAGGCCCCGGCGGAATGATCGGAGGTCGGGAGCAGTCCTCAGCTCTACTGGCAGCTGGTTCCAGAGGGCAGGCGCTCCCACTGAGAAGGCCCTATCCCTGGGTGTCACCCGCCGGCAATCTCTCACCGGCGGAACCCTGAGCAGACCCTCCCTGTGGGAGCGCACTGGGCGAAGGGCGTTTGATGCCGGCAGCAGGTGTTCCCTCAAATAACCCGGACCCAGGCCATGTAGGGCTTTATAGGTGATAACCAGCACCTTGAATTTCACCCGGAGGGCAACCGGAAGCCAATGCAGCTCGCGGAGTAGAGGTGTTACATGGGAGTATCGGGAAACCCCCATTACAACTCGCGCGGCCGCATTCTGCACCAGTTGAAGCCTCCGAGTGGTCTTCAAGGGCAGCCCCATGTAGAGAGCGTTACAGTAGTCCAAACGGGAGGTCACAAGCGCATGAGTGACTGTGCGTAGGGCGTCTCGGTCCAGATAGGGACGCAACTGGCGCACCAGGCGAACCTGTGCAAAAGCCCCCCTGGTCACGGCTCCTATGTGATCTTCAAAATTGAGCCGTGAATCCAGGAGGACGCCCAAGTTGCGAGCCCTATCAACGGGGGGTAACACCTCACCCCCCATCATTAGAGGTGGAATAACTTGGTTAACCCGAGACGCCGATATGCACAGCCACTCAGTCTTGGCGGGATTGAGACGAAGCCTGTTTCTCCCCATCCAGACCTGCACCGCCTCCAGGCACCGGGACATCACGGAGAGGGCATCACTGGGTTGGTTCGGGGTGGAAAGAAAAAGTTGGGTATCATCAGCGTACTGGTGATACCCCACCCCAAAACCACGAATGATCTCGCCCAGCGGCTTCATGTAGATGTTGAACAGGAGGGGCGAGAGAACCGACCCCTGAGGGACTCCACAAATGAGAGACCTCGGGGCGGATCTCTGCCCTCCTGTCAACACCGACTGCGAGCGGCCCTGGAGGTAGGAGGAGAACCACCGTAGGACGGTGCCTCCCACTCCCAACCCCCTGAGACGCCGCAGCAGGATACCATGGTCGATGGTATCGAAAGCCGCTGAGAGATCTAATAGGACCAGGACAGAGGAGCAACCCCTGTCCCTAGCCCTCCAGAGATCATTCACCAGCGCGACCAATGCCGTCTCCGTGCTGTGTCCGGGCCTGAAGCCCGATTGGTACGGGTCCAGATAATCAGTTTCCTCCAGGAACAGAGGGAGCTGATGCGCCACCACACTCTCAACAACCTTCGCCAGGAAGCGAAGGTTGGAGACTGGACGATAGTTGTTTAAAACAGCCGGGTCCAAAGCAGGCTTCTTGAGGAGGGGTCTCACCACCGCCTCCTTCAAGGCGGCAGGGAAGACACCCTCCTTCAAAGAAGCAGTTATTACTGCATGGAACCAGCCTCGTGTTCCCTCCCGAGCCGCATAAGCTAGCCAGGAGGGGCACGGATCCAACAAACAGGTGGTGGAGCTCAGTCTCCCCATGATCCTGTCCACATCATCAGGGGAAACAGGGTCGAACTCAGTCCAGATAACGTGCTCAAGACCGCCTGATTCCTCCACATCAGACTCTGCCCAGTCAGAGTCCAAGCCGGTCCGGATCCGAGCGATTTTGTCCGTCAGATGATGACTAAACTCCTCGGCTCGTCCCTGCAAGGGATCCTCCCTCACCTCCTGGTTAAGGAGGGAGCGAGTCACCCTAAACAGGGCGGCCGGGCGATTATCTGCGGACGCGATAAGGGCGGCAAAGTAGTTAGACTTCGCCGTCCTTATCGCCGCAAGATAAGACCTTATGAAGGTTCTTAACTGCAATCGGTCGGATTCGGATCGGCTGGATCTCCAACCGCTCTCTAGACCTCGTCTCCGACGCTTCATCTCCCGGAGCTCCACAGAAAACCATGGAGCCCAACGGGATCTGCGCCGAGTCAGAGGTCGCATGGGTACAACACAGTCGAGTGCCCTGGTGGCAGCCGTTTCCCAGGCCTCCACCAGAGCATCGACTGGGCTGTGGGTAAGGGTGATAGGTATCGGCCCAAGCGCCCTCTGGAACCGATCCGGGTCCATTAGGCGCCTGGGGCGGAACCACCTGGTCGGTTCCGCCGCCCAGCGGCGGGGGATGGCATGACGGAAAACCAGCCTCAGGAGGTGATGATCTGACCATGACAGAGGGGTGATGGACGGAGAACCCCCTCCCAGATCATCCAACCACTGTCCAGACAGGAACACCAGGTCGAGAGTATGATCCCCCTCGTGAGTAGGGCCCTCAATAACCTGGGTCAGGCCCATGGCTGTCATGGAAGCCATGAACTCCCGAGCTAACTCCGACGACCCCCCCAGTGATGGCAGGTTGAAGTCACCCAGGACTATAAGCCTGGGGAACTCCACCGCCAACCCTGAGAGGGTGTCGAGCAGCTCAGGCAGGGCTGTTGCCACACAGCTGGGCGCCAGGTATGTGAGCAACAAGCCCAACTGAACCCGAGGACCACATCTCAAGAGGAGGGATTCACTCCCGGCCATCTGGACAATGGTGGCCTCCCGGGGACACAAAGTCTCCCGAATAACCACTGCCACCCCACCACCCCTGCCCTGAGCCCGTGGCTGGTGCAGCACCCGGAAACCTGGCGGGCATAACTCGGTGAGAGGCACCCCTCCCTCCGAACCCAACCAAGTTTCCGTGATGCACGCTAGATCCGCACATTCCTCCTCGATCAGATCACAGATGAGGGGAGCTTTGTTAACTACGGATCTAGCGTTAAAATAGACCAACCTGAGCTCAGGGGCCTGATCACCCTCATCCCCGGGTAGGAGGGTGCTAACCGGAGGGTCGGAGCGCGCCACCGCTCGGAGATAGCGGGGGCGCGATCCCAGATGTTGATATGGCCCTCCGCGCAAACACCCGCTGCCATACCCTATCGCCGTGGGGATTCGATGCCCCACCCCCACATTCCCAGCGCCAGCAGCCACTTCCCCCGACCCCGTCCCGTCGGGACCTCTAACAGGTCCAGACTGAGTGCCGGTTACAGATGGGGTGAGGGGTGGGGGGGTGAGGGGATGAGAGAGATTTTTAACAAGCAGTTATGAACAGAACAGTCCTGAGTAAATCATGAAACACAGCCACAAAATCAGGCTTGGTTCTTGCCTGTGTCTTGGTGCTCAATCTTGATTTAGGGCCTGGAAATTTACATTTTAATTTTGGACAGAGCCTCTTTTTTTTTCTAATGGGCTACCATCTGCTTCCCCATCAAAACTGATTCCCTCCCCCCTCCCTTTTTAATGGATCTGTAAAGAGGCCAGATTTCTTTCGGACAGATTCGCTCCAGGCTCCTTTTGACACGTTGGAAACGCGCAGTTAAATTCCGACAACAGATTTAACCGGGTTAGTTGAAAACCAGGTTTGTTGGGGTCTAGCAGTAGCTCAGTTAGGGTTAGGACGCTGAGCTCGTCGATCAGAAGGTCGGCAGTTTGGCGGGTCGAATCCCGAGTGCCGCGTAGCAGAGTGAGCGCCTGTTACTCGTCCCAGCTTCTGCCAACCTAGCAGTTCGAAAGCACGTCAAAATGCAAGTAGAAAAATAGGGACCACTCCGGTGGGAAGGGAACAGCGTTCCGTGCGCCTTTGGCGTCTAGTCATGCCGGCCACATGACCACGGAGACGTCCTCGGACAAGCGCTGGCTCTTCGGCTTTGAAACGGAGATGAGCACCGGCCCCTAGAGTCGGAAACGACTAGCACGCATGTGCAGGGGAACCTTTACCTTTACCTTTTAGCAGGCAAAACGTGACGGGCTTTTTAAACTTGGTTTGATTTTTGTCTTCTTGTTAGTGTTTGATTTATTTAGCAGATATATACGACCACCCGTCTCCATCCAAAAGAACATCCTAAAACTGTGCATTAAAAGCAATTTTAAAAGCAATAAAAAACAGGGAAGAGGCGAGGGAGAAACTGCTTCATCTGCCACAGACCAGCTTCTCTTAACATCCTGATCCGTATCTAAATCTGTTCCCGAGTTTGTTTTAATTTATGGTTTGTTTACTCTGTTTGCCCAAGGCCAGAGAAAAACGCCAGCCTTGCAGTTAGTCCCCGACTTACGACATTTCATTTAGTGACCTTTTAAATCTTCCAACAGCGCTGGAAAAAAAATACATTTTTCACACTTACGACCATTGCAGCAGCATCCCCACGGTCACGTGATCAAAATTCTAATTAGTGTACATTTAAAGTGACAATAAAGTTATTATTCTGTTCTGTTCTCTTCTGCATTTCTATTCTATTCTGTTCTATTCTATTCTATTCTATTCTATTCTATTCTATTCTATTCTATTCTATTCTATTCTGTATTTCTATTCTGTATTTCTATTCTATTCTATTCTATTCTATTCTATTCTATTCTATTCTATTCTATTCTATTCTATTCTATTCTATTCTATTCTATTCTATTCTATTCTGTATTTCTATTCTGTATTTCTATTCTATTCTATTCTATTCTATTCTATTCTATTCTATTCTATTCTATTCTATTCTATTCTATTCTATTCTATTCTATTCTATTCTATTCTATTCTGTATTTCTATTCTGTATTTCTATTCTGTTCTGTTCTATTCTATTCTATTCTATTCTATTCTATTCTATTCTATTCTATTCTATTCTATTCTATTCTATTCTATTCTATTCTATTCTATTCTATTCTATTCTATATTTTCTATTCTATTCTATTCTATTCTATTCTATATTTTCTATTCTATTCTATTCTATTCTATTCTATTCTATTCTATTCTATTCTATTCTATTCTATTCTATTCTATTCTATTCTATTCTGTATTTCTATTCTGTATTTCTATTCTATTCTGTTCTATTCTATTCTATTCTATTCTGTATTTCTATTCTATTCTATTCTATTCTATTCTATTCTATTCTATTCTATTCTATTCTATTCTGTATTTCTATTCTGTATTTCTATTCTATTCTGTTCTATTCTATTCTATTCTATTCTATATTTTCTATTCTATTCTATTCTATTCTATTCTATTCTATTCTATTCTATTCTATTCTATTCTATTCTATTCTATTCTATTCTATTCTATTCTATATTCTATATTCTATTCTCTCTTCTCTTCTCTTCTCTTCTCTTCTCTTCTCTTCTCTTCTCTTCTCTTCTCTTCTCTTCTCTTCTCATTCTGTAATTCTATTCTATTCTATTCTATTCTATTCTATTCTATTCTATTCTATTCTATTCTATTCTATTCTATTCTATTCTATTCTATTCTATTCTATTCTATTCCATTCCTATTCCTATTCCTATTCCTATTCCAATTCCAATCTATTCTATTCTATTCTATTCTATTCTATTCTATTCTATTCTATTCTATTCTATTCTATTCTATTCTATTCTATTCTATTCTATTCTATTCTATTCTATTCTATTCTATTCCTATTCCTATTCCAATTCCAATCTCTTCTCTTCTCTTCTCTTCTCTTCTCTTCTCTTCTCTTCTCTTCTCTTCTCTTCTCTTCTCTTCTCTTCTCTTCTCTTCTCTTCTCTTCTCATTCTGTAATTCTATTCCATTCCATTCCATTCCATTCCATTCCATTCCATTCCATTCCATTCCATTCCATTCCATTCTATTCTATTCTATTCTATTCTATTCTATTCTATTCTATTCTATTCTATTCTATTCTATTCTATTCTATTCTATTCTATTCTATTCTATTCTATGCTGTTCTATTCTATGCTGTTCTATTCTATTCCAATTCTTATTTCTATTCTATTCTGTTCTGTTCTGTTCTGTTCTGTTCTGTTCTATTCTATTCTATTCTATTCTATTCTATTCTATTCTATTCTATTCTATTCTATTCTATTCTATTCTATTCTATTCTATTCTATTCTATTCTATTCTATTCTATTCTATTCTAATTCTTATTTCTATTCTATTCTATTGGGCGATTTGCCTGTTTTCAGGATCCCACTTGACTGTATGGATGGGATCAAATTGGGCAGCAGGTTTGGGGCAGATATCCTAAAGGTGCTTTGGACAATCAGCACTCAGGGAAGAATTTATTTCTGAATAAAATTACTTAGGATTGATTGCAGTGTTCCAATAAAATCTGTTCCTGTGGCCATGAGGATGGAGGCTGTTGAATAAATACAATTAATCCTTAATCTAGGTAGAATGGCTTCAGCTGGAAAAGTAAGCCACAGCCTCCTTATTATTGATTACACTTATGATTAAAACAAACTTTCTTAAACCTGCTTTGGGTGGCCTCTGTTGACCGTGACTACTGGGTGGAAGATACCTTTATTTTTAGGGGTTTATTATAAGTGGAAGGGAGGCCTATAAGTAACCCATGATGGATGGATCTAGCAGGAATGCAAAAGAGCTGGGCATTTATAATAAATGAAAATAAAATTAATCCTGATCTATTACACAGCACTTATCAAACATTCAGGCCGGTGTTTCTCGTTTGATTGCGATCCATAATTTATCACCAACCTCCCAGCAAAGCTTCTAAAAGGGGCAGGAAGAGAGAAAGCAGAAGCACTAACTTTTATTATTATGGACTACAGATAAAACGGCCAAAAACTTCGAGCGTGTTTTGCATTGGAGGATAGTCCTGGATTTAGGACCACGATTGGGAAAGAGCGTTTCTGTGGCTAAGCAAGCCGGTTGGGAACAATAATAATAATACAGTTGGAAGGGAGCTTGGAGGTCATCTAGTCCAACCCCCTGCTCAGGCAAGGAAACTCTAAACCTGTGGTGGCGAACCTATGGCATGCGTGCCACGGGTGGCACGCAGAGCCCTCTCTGTGGGCACGCGTGCTGTCGCCTCAGTCCCAGGCCTTCAGCTGGGTTTTATAAAACCTTTTCACTTTAGGCCTCCGCTGCCATGTGCAAAAAAAAAAGGTTCAATCAATCAATTTCAACTTTTCGCAGGAAAAAGAAAGATAATGCAAAGTTGGAATTGATTGATTGAACTTTTTAGTCCCACCCAGTCTGCCGTTACCACTGTAGCCACGCCCACCCAATGGGCCACGCCCACCCAATGGGCCACGCCCACCAGGCACCCGACCATACATAAGTGGGTTTTGGGTTGCAGTTTAGGCACTCGGTCTCTAAAAGGTTCGCCATCACTGCCCTATGCCATTTCAGACAAATGGCTGTCTAGCCTCTTCTTAAAAACTTCCAGTGTTGGAGCATTCACCACTTCTGGAGGCAGGTGGTTCCACTGGTTAATTGTTCTAACACTCGGGAAGTTTCTCCTTAGTTCCAGGTTGCTTCTCTCCTTGGTTGGTTTCCATCCGTGGCTTCTCCTCCTGCCTTCTTCAGGGCCTTTGGAGAATAGCTTGACTCCCTCTTCTTTGGGGCAGCCCCTGAGATACTGGAACGCTGCTGTCATGTCATCCCTAGTCCTCCTTTTCATTAAACTAGACATCCCCAAATCCAGCAAGCATTCCTTGTATGTTTTAGCCTCCAGTCCTTTAACTAGAATATGGAATTGCAAAGGACTTTGGAGGTCTTCTAGTCTAACCCCCTGCTCAGGCAGGAGACCCTAGACCATTTCAGACAAATGCTTATCCAATCTCTTCTTGAAGACCTCCAGTGTTGGAATATTCAACGCTTCTGGAGGCAAGGAGTTCCACTGGTTAATTGTTCTAACTGTCAGGAAGTTTCTCCTTAGTTCCAGGTTGCTTCTCTCCTTGATGAGTTTCCATCCGTTGCTTCCTGTCCTGCCTTCAGGCGCTTTGGAGACTCCCTCTTCTTTGGGGCAGCCCCTGAGATATCGGAAGGCTGCTATCATGTCCCCCCTCACCCTTCTCTTCGTTAAACTAGACAGACGCAATTCCTGCAGCCGTTCCTTATATGTTTTAGCCTCCAGTCCCCTGATCATCTTTGTTGCTCTTCTCTATCTATCCATCCATATCTATCTATCTATCTATCTATCTATCTATCTATCTATCTATCTATCTATCTATCCATCCATCCATCCATCCATCCATCCATCCATCCATCCATCCATCCATCCATCCATCCATCCATCTATCTATCTATCTATCTATCTATCTATCTATCTATCTATCTATCTATCTATCTATCTATCTATCTATCTATCTATCTATCTATCTATCTATCTATCATCTTCTAGGGAATTCTGGGAGTTGAGGAAGTCTCCCTTGAAAAGACATAGCATTAAAAAAAAAGGGCTCTTGTATTTTTCCCCCTCTGTTTTTAAAAAACTCCTAACGAAGGTTGGTGTGAGAGCTCTTTTTATTAGCCTCTTTCCTAGCTGTGATTTTCTGTTGTGCCACGACACGCTAAATTATTCACTTCTGCTCTTCTCCTGCGGCCTTGCCGGTCACCTCCGAATATTTTGCACGGTCGGCATAAAAGGATCTCAGACATGTTTTCCATTCCATCCAGGCCATCCGGGAGCGGGGAGGTTGTGGGTCAGATTGCATCAAAAGCCATTCTTTACGTCTTCGGACTTCTGCAAAGAAGCAAAATGTCTGATTTTTCAGGGCAGAAAAACCCGAGAAACAGCCTGTCTGAGGCTCAAATCTGCCGCTGGGCGCAAAGGTGTCCGTAGAGAAGCGAGCCACATCACATCAGAAGGATTTCATTGCCCAGATTTATCTCTTTGTATTCTGCCTTCGTTATTTTAATAAATAACTCAAGGTGGCGAACAGATCTATTATTTCTTCTTCCTCCTATTTTCCCCATAGCAACAACCCTGTGAGGCGGGCTGGGCTGAGAGGGACGGGCTGGCCCAAAGTCACCCCTTTGGGTTTCGTGCCTAGGGGCGGGACTAGAACTCCCCGTCTCCTGGTGATTGGCCCAAAGTCACCCAGCCGGCTTTCGTGCCTAGGGGCGGGACTAGAACTCCCCGTCTCCTGGTGATTGGCCCAAAGTCACCCAGCCGGCTTTCGTGCCTAGGGGCGGGACTAGAACTCCCCGTCTCCTGGTGATTGGCCCAAAGTCACCCAGCCGGCTTTCGTGCCTAGGGGCGGGACTAGAACTCCCCGTCTCCTGGTGATTGGCCCAAAGTCACCCAGCTGGCTTTCGTGCCTAGGGGCGGGACTAGAACTCACCGCCTCCTGGTGATTGGCTCAAAGTCACCCAGCCGGCTTTCGTGCCTAGGGGCGGGACTAGAACTCCCCGTCTCCTGGTGATTGGCCCAAAGTCACCCAGCCGGCTTTCATGCCTAGGGGCGGGACTAGAACTCACCGCCTCCTGGTGATTGGCTCAAAGTCACCCAGCCGGCTTTCATGCCTAGGGGCGGGACTAGAACTCCCCGTCTCCTGGTGATTGGCCCAAAGTCACCCAGCCGGCTTTCATGCCTAGGGGCGGGACTAGAACTCACAGTCTCCTGGTGATTGGCCCAAAGTCACCCAGCCGGCTTTCATGCCTAGGGGCGGGACTAGAACTCACAGTCTCCTGGTGATTGGCCCAAAGTCACCCCTTTGGCTTTCGTGCTTAGGGGCGGTACTAGAACTCACCGTCTCCTGGTGATTGGCCCAAAGTCACCCAGCCGGCTTTCGTGCCTAGGGGCAGGACTAGAACTCACTGTCTCCTGGTGATTGGCCCAAAGTCACCCAGCCGGCTTTCATGCCTAGGGGCGGGACTAGAACTCACCATCTCCTGGTGATTGGCCCAAAGTCACCCCTTTGGCTTTCGTGCTTAGGGGCGGGACTAGAACTCACCGTCTCCTGGTGATTGGCCCAAAGTCACCCCTTTGGCTTTCGTGCTTAGGGGCGGTACTAGAACTCACCGTCTCCTGGTGATTGGCCCAAAGTCACCCAGCCGGCTTTCGTGCCTAGGGGCGGGACTAGAACTCACCGTCTCCTGGTGATTGGCCCAAAGTCACCCAGCCGGCTTTCGTGCCTAAGGCGGGACTAGAACTCACAGTCTCCTGGTGATTGGCCCAAAGTCACCCAGCCGGCTTTCGTGCCTAAGGCGGGACTAGAACTCACAGTCTCCTGGTGATTGGCCCAGAGTCACCAGCTGGTGCACAGTCTAACCTGTGCCTTAACCACTAGACCACTAGACTAGGCTCTCTAAATGATGCTAATTACTTCCTTGCACCATCAGCATGTTTTGCGAATCTGTCTGCAGGCCACAATGATGTCAAGACAGCCCCTCTAACCAAATGTTTATGGATGGTTTAGCAGAGAAGCTGTGAGTTGCTGACTCAGCAGCCCAAAATAGTCTACAATTCCCACCCTGTGCAACGCTACCGGTCCTAACTGGCACATCACCTGTCATGCTTAAGCCCCAATGTGACTTCTTTGCTTCCGGCTTTCCGTCCTGCGCAACACCACTTTTAGGGTGACATCTGTTAAACCAGGATTACACAGAGAAGCTTGCGAGGCCTCGCGCAGAGCCTAGGAGAGATAAGAAAGTGGAGAGTGCGTGGTTTTCTAGGATGCAGGCTGATGTCATCGTGGCTTCTTCCGTAACTGAGCATGGAGAAGGAGGAGGAGGACTGTGGGGTCCTTGGTGCTCTCTGAGCTGGGTGGTTTCTTTGCAGACGTTTCATGACACAATTAGGCAACATGTTCAGTGCTAGAAGGGAAGGAGGCTTGCAGAACCCCCCCTCTCCTCCTCCTCCCTTCTAGCACTGATGGCGTTCCCTAGTTGGGTCATGAAACGTCTGCAAGAAAACTACACAGCTCAGGGAGCATCAAGGAACCCTCAGTCCTTCCTCCTCCTCCTCCTCCTCCTTCTACTACTACTACTACTCCTACTCCTACTCCTCCCTTCTAGCACTGATGGCGTTCCCTAGTTGGGTCATGAAACGTCTGCAAGAAAACTACACAGCTCAGGGAGCATCAAGGA